>NW_006205727.1:1073019-1111572 GCF_000334495.1 Tupaia belangeri chinensis
CCCTATAGCAAAAATCTCTCCAAAAAACAAAAAAGAATTATTTGTTCGTGTTCTGTAAGTAATCGGTACAAGTTTGTGATTCTTGCTATCTGATGTATAGTACTTGATAAAAAGTACTCATGCAAAGATTTAGTATGAGAAATGCATGTAAAGTGACTCTTTAATGTTCTATATTATCACAGACTTTTATGCTGAAATGATAATATTTTGGATATATCAAGTGAAATAAAACATATTATTAAATTTTACCTGTTTCTTATTTTTTAATGTGGCTCCTAGAAAGTTCGAAATGTAGGTAGGTAACTGCTGCTGTATTTCTAATGGTAGCACTATTCTAGAGTTTCCCTTCCATTGTTTTCCCTACGTCACCCTCTAGATCTCTTAAGGTATTGCTTTTTCTAGAGAAATCTTAAACTCCTATGATTCACATTGCAGTCAAGAATGACTATCAGATTAGGGGTGTGTGCGTGTGCGTGTGTGAGTGTGTGTGTTTGTGTATTGGAGTGTTGTAAAAGTCATGATGCATTTTTGCATAGAAACACAGAAAAAATATGTCATGACTTTTCTGACAACTCAATACTATCACATAACTATGCAAACGGAAACTTGGACAAATTCAAAGCCCCACCATGGACTGGATCTTCAGTGCTGCCTGACACATGTAACTTATGTTTGATAAGTAACTTTTCTCATCCCTCTCAATAACAACTCTCTTTAGTCTAGAGATGAATCTCTACTCTCTCTGTCCCAGTTCTCATCAAATGGGCTTTCTTTATATTTTATTACCAAAAAAAAAAAAAAATGAGTTCACAAGGTATAAATTCACTAACTCCTCTAAATTTCCCCAATAAAACTGTCTGCATCCTTCCTCTCTCACACTTTTCTTCCTGTATCAGTCTCAGAATGAACATTTTCCTTTCTGTTCAAGGTCTTCATTTCCACCTAAGCCCATGACCCTCTCTGCCTTCAAATTATCTGCAATCTTACTCATAATTATCATACCTATACCTTTAATGTCTTCCATGAGATTTCGCACAACCTAATAGCAATGGTAAAGCCTTCTTCATCCTACACATATTAAAAAATGGAGGTACTCACCTATAAATTTCTAACTTTTGATTTTTCTTTCTCTTTCTCATCTCAAAAAAGTAATCTATGCTGGCTTTCTTGTAATTGTCATCTTTTATTTACTCCTTAGTTCGTTGAAATAGAATGTCTGCACCTATCCACACAAACTACACCCACAAAAATTAACAATAATCTCTTAATATACTAATCAGTGGTCAAATGTCAGATACGCACTCCTCTCTGTCACAATCAACTGTCAGTGTTGATTATTCACACCAAAGGACAATATGTGTATTGGCTGTTTCTTCCTCAGGAATTTTTTTTTTTTTGAGAGGTTTTTGCCATAGGGCACATGTGCTCACCAGACAGACAGAGAGAGACAGAGAGACAGAAAGCGAGAAATCACCCTCCAGGGGGATGGCCCCGCCGCAATCCCTTCTCCTCCGTTCTCCTCTCGGGATCTTGGGCATGCATGCACACGCGCCCAGTGTGAGTTTTAAGCCACCGGATCCGGGACACGAACCACGGTTGACTACGTGGGAGTCCAGCGACATAGCCATTACACTAAGTGCTGGTCCCTTCAGGAATTTGTTTTTTCAGCCTATCTCATGAGATCTTTGACTCTGCTGCTACCCTAAACGATGGGGTTCCCAAGATTTTTCTTTTCAACCTTTATGTTTCTTTTTTTCCATGTACTCATTCTGTGGTCATATAATCACAAAAATGCTTAAATATTAAGCCAGAGTTTCATTGCCTTGAGTACATAATTGAATTACTTGGGAGAATTTGAAAATTTAATGCTCAGGCCTTACCACAGTAACAATTAAATTAGAATTGCTATATTTTTAGAAGTTTTCCAGAAGAATCTACTAAGCAGCTGAGTTTAAAACCATTGATCTATGTTATTATTTACATATTAATGTCAAACAGTGACACAGAGATATTAAATTATTTTAAATACAAATTATTTGCTCACATGTAAGAGATTTGGTAGACTGAATCAGGGAACAGAGATAGATACAGATTCTGTAAATTTAAAAAGTATAATTAAAAGCCCTTTAAAAGCTTTACTGTATTTTTTTTTTGGTAAGATAAGGGAACATTAATTTCATTAGACCCAGAAAATTTCCTTAAAATGTCTCGCAAGTCATATCTTTTTTTATATGCACATTCTCTCAGTCTATTTCTTAGACATTCCCACCCTGAATAAACTATCTCAGCATATCTGGTTTTGTAGTTTTCCCATCCTCAGATATTCTCATCTGCATAATAAAGGTCTAAGAGCTAATCAAAGCAAATCTATAGCATTCTTAGATATTGGGGTAGGAGAAGAATTAGGATACTCACTTTTTCTTACATTATATGCTTATATCTGTCTCATCCACTAAAATGACTCTAATAAAATCTGGGTTTCCTTGAAGTAAAGGATTATTTGAAAAAAATGTTTTTCTGTGTTGTGTAGTATTATGCATACCTATAGGAGTTATTTTGAATAAATAAATAAGTCACTCTGCACTTATGTCGGGTTGTGGGAAAAGTCATCCCACATTTTTGCGTAGAAAAACAGAAGAATATGTCACGACTTTTCCAATGACCCAGTATTATCCAACTATAGTAACATTCATTGTGTCAATTTTTTCATTTACTAATTCACCTTGGGTTTTATTAGAGTGTGTGGTGCTTATGAGCTTTCCAGGTGGAGAAGGATATTTCCGAACAATTAGAAAAATGGTTCTGGAACTCAAAGTTCATGATAGAAGAGTAAATTTAAGATGAAAATACAGGAATCCTTGGGTTTAAGTCACAGCTAAATCTCTGATAAAATCATAAAAAAAATTAATTAATATATTGAAAAGAGAAGAGGATCATTGGAAAAGTCCTGGGGATATTAATAAGTCAATCATACAGGGATGTACAGTAATTAAATAGAAGTTTTTTAAAAGGAGGAAAAAGAAATAAAAAGAAAACAAGAAGGAAGGGGAAATAGCGCCAAGGTGCCCACGTCTGGTGCTCACATCTTCGGCTGATGCATACAGTCCTAGTTTATTCTCAGTCTATTTTCCTTTGAGGATTATATAAACTGTCTCTGTATAGCTTCTACCAGATGTTAAGAAATTACAGAAATGAAACTATATATAAATAAATTCTTCTATGCTAAGAAAGTGAGTAATTGCAAAAGAGTTAAAGTGTATTTTGGGTATTCCCAATTCCAGGAGGAAGAGTGCAAAATCTACATGATCATCAGTTTACTTAGGGCAAGGGAGCCCAAGACATGCAATTCTCTGTGAGAAAAAAGAACTGTTGTTTCTTCCTTGCCTCTTTCCTTTTCATGTTGAGGTCTATTTTTAATAGGAAATAGTAGTTGAGTTCTAGCTGATACACTGTGCATTGAAAAGAAATGCAAAATGTCTGTTATTACCTTCTCAAATACAGGCAACAGCTTCATGTTTCCACTCACTTTGAATGAATAAATGGTTCTAACTGCCATTTTGATCTCATGATGTGTTTAATAAAAAGCACAAAGCAGTAAATGCTACTGTTTGGTTCCTATGTTGACATAAATCAATGTACAAACTCTAGGTTACATTTAATGGGTATTTTACATTTTGCAAATAGCACACCAAGAACAGTTCAAACATTATGGCTTTTTATTTCATCACATTAATGTCAACAATGAGCTTTGATGTTCTATAATGTTAAATTACCTCTAAGGCCTTAATTTATCAGGGAGGCATCTAGAAACCTATTTATCTATAGAAGTTGAGCAAATAAATCTTAGTGATTTACTGACTAGCAACTTATACTTTCTGAATTTAAAAAGTACAAAAGACTATAAAAAGTAGGGACTGAAATGCATGGTTTAAGATAAGTTTTTAAATATACATTTCTTTTAAGAATCAGAATGTTCAGAAATGATGTTTTATGGTTTAAGGAAGTGTAATTTTTAAAATAATTAGACTTTAAGCAGTACTTAATATGAATAGGAAGGGCAGCATTAAGAATTAAGATAAGATTAAGTACCTTAGTTAAAGAATTTACCCATATTTCAACGTGATAGCTATAGTCCATGAAAGAAGAGTTTCAGGGATAATGGAAACTATATTGTATAGCCAAGAGGAAATTAGAAAAGACTGCATGTTTAGGTAACAATTTAAGTACAGTCTGTCTTTAATACAGCATGGAGTTTGGACTGCAGAATTCAGCATGTGATATATCTGAATTCAAAACCCACATTTGGATTTGCTTGATTTAACATGATTTTATCACTTATCTCAGACTCATCATTTTCATCTCATTTAGAAAATCAGGATAATACTTTTTAATGCACAGGGTTATTGTAAGGATTAAATGCAATTATCAGTTATGATCTATTGTTAGCTGGTTAGCACACAGTAGCTAATCAATTATTGTAACTCAGAAATTCACTCAATAAATAAGGAGATAATGCTTGTGTGTGTGTGTGTGTGTGTGTGTGTGTGAACATAGGCTTTTATTTGGAGGAGCTCAGGGTCTGAACAGGGAGAAGATTAAATAATTACAGAAAAATGTATAGAAGTGTAAATAAAGTTCCTGGTCTACAGTGGACCGCACTGGGACTTGAGATATCAAAGCTGCTTGAGGAACTACCATTTATACCAACCTTAAAGGCAACTAAGAGTTTGTTTGTACCTATGAAAAGATGAAGATATTCCTAGGGATCTAAGGGAGTTAGTGGGGAATTTTCCAATGAGACAGTATGTGAGAGGTCTTAAATTCATGGTATTTACATCGAAAGGGAATAGTCTAGAGAGACTGGAACCTCCTGATGTCGATCATTCCTAGACTCCACTACTATGTGGTATACATCTTCTGCAAAGTGGTAGTGCAGGAATTATTCTTTCATTTGTCAACAGATATTTACTGAGCACCTATTATATGCCAGACTAGGATTTTAGAATACAATGGTAAGCAAAATGCAGTTTCTGCCCTTGGGGACCTTAATATATAGTAGTGGATTATAGGGTCTGGGGGTAGAGAAGAGAAACATCGCAGAAACTTTATCCCCTTCTGCACCTGGCTCACCACCACCAATGGATTTTCCTGCCCTCCACATTTGGCACGCCCACCACCAGTTGAACAGAAACACCATCTCCCATTGGCCAGGAAAATACGCCATAACTCTGTGGCAACTGCTCATTGGACAAGGACCCCAATAAGAGAATGAGTAACAATCCTTTGGGTGTGACTCCCCTGGTCTCTGTTCAGACCACAGGACCTCACCCGAGAGCTTTTCGCAGAATAAATTTTATTTGCTTTGCTAAATCCCAAGCCTGACTCTGGTTCTTCCATCCTTGCCACCTCTGACTCTGCTGATCATAAGTCTGACCTAACAGTGGATATCAATATTAATTTTTTGAAACACCATTCTAATATATTCAAAGGAGATGTGCTAGAGGTATTTGACCTAGTTTTGTTCATTTGACCTAGTTAGAACCCGAGTGGAGGAGTCATGGAAATGAGATCTAAAGGATAAATAGTGCGTAACTAAGCATGGAGAGGAGGAAAGAGACTTCTGCACAAAGAGGCAGAAATACAAAGGCCCTGCCAAAGAAAGAGCCAGAGCCAGAGCTGTAGGAACTAGCTGGAATGAAAATTAAATTAAAAAAAAAAAAAAACACGTAGAGTGCCTGGCAGGTGGTGTAGTGGTTAAGGGCACTGGACTCCCACATGGCTGACCACAGTTCAAGTCCCAGACCTAGAGGCTTGTTTTCTTACTTTTTTTCTCTCTCTCTTTCTCACTCTGTCCCTCTCTGGTCAAATTAAAATAAATAAATAAAGTTAAATAAAAAATAATTCTTTTACAAATGTAGAAATAAATTAAGACCAATGAAAGAGAACAATCAAGTCTATTTATTCTGTGCTTGCTAAATCAAGGGAGTCAGCTTTGCATCCTCACAGATATTCAAAGATAGGAAGAGGAGTGAGTCAGCTTTATACTGGAGAAGAGGGAAGGTTTGGGGTATGCCCTTATTGGAGGGTGTTGACCTGGGGAAACTGTAAGTGAACTCATTAGGCACAGGCCATTCTATCTGATTTGTTAGAGCTTTCTCTGGTTTGTCCTTAGCTGGAAATGTGGACTAAAATTAGGGAAGCTGTCAATTATTGAGCAATTCCAAGCACTGGGGGCCTATTGTTACAAGGGTTATTTGGCTTCTTGGACTAGTAATTAAGATGGCAATCATACTTCCACAAGTCTGACTTACGGTTGGGCTGATTACTGTAGACAGTGTGTTGGTTTTCCAGGCAGGTTGTTGCAGGTTATGGGTCAGAGATCTGTTTTTATACATGGCTTGGCCATTCTTTATTTGTATATTCAGTCTCTCACACCTGTACCTTTTCAAAACCATAATCCAAATCCAAGTGAATGTCCAATAAAAAGAGATGTATGACTCAGCAGAAGTACATGAACATAATGCGATTAACATCCAGTGGAATATGCAATTTTATTAATATTAATCAGCTCATAAACTGAAAACATCAGGAAGAAATCAGTTGAGTCCAACTAATTCTATGTTGACAAGGTGGAGCAAAAACTTGAGAACATATGGTACTTCATATCCAGAGAGAACAAAAATGTTCGGAACAATATTTTTTTTATTTTGTTTAATTTTACATACCCTGCTTTTTAAAAAAGATTTTATTTAACTTTATTTATTTATTTAAATTTGTTGAGAGAGAGAGAGGGAGAAAGTGAGAAAGCAAGCTGCCAGGACCAGGACTTGAACCATGGTCATCTATGTGGGAGTCCAGCGCCCTTAACCACCACGCAACCTGCCGGCCCCTACATATGCTGTTTTTAACAAATTATTTTATGAACGAATAAAATAAAATCTCTTTTTAAATAACAGAGCATCTAAGGCTCTAAGAACAATTTATAATTATTGCATCCTGCCTCATATCTAATTCAATATTTTTACAAATAATTTTTTGGGGTAATGATAATTTATTAAATAGTTGATGCTTAATTTAAAGCATAGAACTTTGTTTCACACTCATCCTCCATATCCACTAGCACAGAGATTTTAAAACTGTTGTTGAGTTTTATTTTAACACTTCTGAGATAAAACATAAATAAATACACAGTAATTTTAGCCATTTTAAAAAATGTATTCGTATTTTGAAGTATCTCTTTCTGGAGGGGTCAGACTCTTTTAGGTGTCTTTTCTTTAGCCTTCCTTCTAACCTTTCTCTTGAGAGTTTTCCCAAATGTTGCCCAGGTTGGGGCTGGGCTCTCTAATCTGCCTATGGAGTTATCTCCTGAGGAGTTACCTATCCCATACATGGCTTCTTTTATTAAATTCTTTTCTAAGAGAAACCCAGGAGTTTTTAGACCATAAATTTATTTTTACTTTTTGCTATAGGGTATGTGTATTTACTGAAGACACAGAGAGAGAGAGAGAAAGAGGGAAAGTGAAAAATTACTCCCTAGAGAGAATGGCCACACTGTAATCCCTTCTCCATTCTCCTCTCACAGTTTTGGACATGCACACAACATGTGCTGGGCATATTTTTCAAGCTCTTGGGTCTGGAACTTGAACTTCACAGTTGGCCATGTGGGAATAGTAATCTTAACCTTCATGCCACCTGCTGGCCCATAATCTCTCTAAATTTTAATGAATTAAATGATTATGTTTGAATGAGTGTGTTCTTAACAAGGACATTACTTGGATGTTAGTCAGATAAAATTTAAATTCCATCTTAAAAATTGAAACGATTTGCATGAAAATATTATTATGCTGATAATATCTTCAAATATGAAATTCATTCTAACATATCATTAATGATGAAAATATCACTTTTGTTATGAGTTTTGTCTTATTGGGTCGTAATTGGAGAAATATTTTTTGAGCCTCGGCTTTTTGAGGTATACAATTTATAACCATGTTCTTGCTCTACCTATGTAGAGTATGCTATTAACTACCATGAGAAGAACAAATTCCAGACCAAGTCTTAGCTGGCACCACCATAATGAGGTTTGAATTTTCCAAGGAACAAATTTTTGGTTCCAGAGGTGGAGTCAGATGATGGCATGGAGGTAAAACGCCATTTCCTGCAAGGCTATTCCACATGGGAAGGTTGATGGTTAAAGTCAGAAGACTTCCCAGAGCATGTTGGTCATGTGTTCCCCCATGATTGAGCCTGGCTGAAGCCTGAGGGTAGACCACAGAGCATCAGGATCCTGTTGGGGATGCTTTCTCTACTCACTGTCTCAGGCTCATGGAAGAAATAAATAAATAAAGACTTAAGGGGGAAATGATGTGTAAATTCTCAGTGCCAGGGATACAAGTTGACACATGCACTATTTCTTCAACTCCAGAGCATGATTCTCTACTTTCTCCCATTGGAAAGACTTGATCCTTGAAGGAAAATGTTGTCATTGTTGTTTCTGTAGTAGTTTACAAACTTACTTAAGGGCCACAAGTGGGAATCGAATCTAAACTCCTCCATGTACATTTTATAAGAATATTTTCAGGACAATTGGCTCTTTATGAACCTACTTTGGCCCTTGTCTCTGCCCTTATTTTCACACTCATTTTATCTATAAATTCACATCTATCTGTATATATTTTTCGTCCTTTTAAATCAAAAGAAGTGTCCCTCTTCTAGGCAAAGGCCAGTTCTGTCCCATCCAAGTGATTTCCTACCTGCTCTGGTTTGCAGGGACCTCCGTTTATCATGGATGGCCTCTAAGTCCTGAAAAAAAAACTTTATCTCCTTCTAAAGCATACTACCCATGAGCATTTAAACAAGAATTAGTGTCACTCACATTTATATTTTAAGAAATCAGTCCAGGTTCGGGGGACCAGCATGTGGCCTGGTGGTTAAGGCACTGGGCACTCCCACATGGCCAACCATGGTTCAAGTCCCGGGCCTGATGGCTTGCTTTCTCTTTCCTTCTCTTGCTCTCTCTGTGTTTCTTTCTGGTCAAATGAAAAGTAAATGAATGAATAAATAAAGTTAAATAAAATCATTCTTTAAAAAAAAAATCTACATTTAAGAGAACAGCCCTTCTTCAAGAGACAGACAGCTCCATGGCTCCTGTGATCTAGCCATTTGGGGAGAAAGGAAGATGTCCCACTGATAACTGGGCCTCCAGCATCCAAAACTCGCGTGTTTGGGAAGAAACCGACCATCCACCAGATGACTAGAAATCGCTGCAGGACCACAAGAAATATGGGGAAGCAGGAAAATACCTCTCCCACAAGGGAAAAGGATAGCTCCTCTTTATCCACACACAGTTCAATGGAAATCATGGAAATGTCTGATAAAGAATTCAGAACATTCATAATGGCAAAGCTAACAGAGATGGAAGAGAAGAGAGACAAGGAACTGCTGAAGAGGAAGGAGAAAGGAGTTGAAGAGTTCCAGGAGGTGAGGAAATTCATGCTAGATCTAAAAGAGGAATTTCACACTTTACAAAAGAATCAGATGGAACTGTTAGAGATGAAGGCTATAATACAAGAAGTCAAAATCTCCCTTGAAAGTATTAAAAGCAGACTAGATCATACAGAAAATAGAATCTCTAATGTAGAAGAGAAAATGGTTGGCCTAGAAAAATCCACCGCGAAGACTGAGAAAATGGCCCAAAAATTTGAGAATAATATGCGAGAAGTACTAGATACCATCAAACGTCCAAACATCCGGATAATAGGCATCCCAGAAGGTGAAGAGACTCATAAGGGCATTGATAATCTATTCCATGAAATCTTACAAGAAAATTTTCCAAACCTGGAGAGGCACTCAAAGATTCAGACCCAAGAAATACAGAGGACCCCAAATAGAATCAACCCAAGAAGATCTTCTCCAAGACACGTTATAGCCAGATTGACCAAAACCACAGACAAAGACAAGATACTAAGACTGGCAAGAGAAAAAAGGCAAGTTACCTACAAAGGGTATCCCATCAGACTAACGGCAGACCTCTCATCGGAAACAATGAGAGCGAGGAGAGAATGGGAAAATGTATTCAAAGTATTAAGGGAAAAGCAATTTCAACCGAGAATTCTGTACCCAGCAAGGTTATCGTTCATTTGGGAAGAAAAGACACGAACTTTCCCAGATAAACAAAACCTGAAAGAATTTACCAGCACCAGACCGGATCTCCAAGAAGTTCTTAAGGGAGTGCTATGTCAGTAAAATTAAATGCAGACACACAGAAATAAGAGTTCAGAAACTAAGAAAATGGGCAACTTAATTGTAGGGCCAAAAGCTGGAGTTGAGTATTACATCCCAGATTTCAATCTGGAACATCGAACCTCAACAGATACAGAAGAAAGATTAAGTACATGAGACTGAACTGATGAAACAGTATTCTACGACTTGACTAAAATATTGCTGCTTTTCTTCTAAGCTTTGTTGTCCGGTTTTAAGGATTTTTGTCCTGTCTTCAGCTATCAATAGATTCATGTTCCGACTATTTGAACAGAATACTAACCTGTTTCTAGGCTTTAAGTTTCAAAGAAATATCCTTACCAGTTCAAAACTGCTTTTCTTGAAACCATCGGCTGATCTTGCTATTGAAAGTAGTTAGATTACTTATGATATTGTGTGATCAACGAAATGTTGGGGGAAAAGGAATTGAAGACAACTGTAGACAGCAGAGATAGTGTAATAAGAGAGTGGAATAGGGCAGAGGGCTAGACATGGGGTAAAAAACATATATATGAAAGTAGAAATGGAATATTATGGATGATAACATGCATTATTAAGCCACTATGCAGTATATTCTAGATGGGAAACCACATTTAGAATGTTGTGATGATGCTCAGGGAATGAATGTAAATTAATAAAAAAAAATTTCAGAAGAAAAAAAGGGCATTAGAAATACCTATTTGATGACTGCAGTTAAGCTATATAGCCCTAGTTAGGTGCTACTTTATACTATGTTCATTCTATTCACTGAAGTTTATGCCTAAAGTCAGACTTGTGTTCACGGATATGTACATATCAGCTGTGCTTGCTATTGAAAATATTTAGATTTATTAAGATATTTAGTGAAACAATAAAATGGGGGAGGCATAGAAAGCAACAATAGATACCAGACACAGTGTGGGAGGAGGGTGGGAGATGGCAGAGGGTGAGATAGGGAAGACGGAAAAAAAGGCAAAATATATAGAAAACAATAAATGGAAAATGATTTGTTGACAATAACACATATGTTGATGTGCTTGATTGAGCCAATATACAGTGTATTCT
Source organism: Tupaia belangeri chinensis (assembly GCF_000334495.1). Lineage (NCBI taxonomy): Eukaryota > Metazoa > Chordata > Mammalia > Scandentia > Tupaiidae > Tupaia > Tupaia belangeri. The sequence continues at coordinate 1,084,324 of NW_006205727.1, forward strand.
CAATGGAAAAATCTCATTTTGTATGCTATAATGATGTACAGTGAATGAATGTAAATAAATAAAGAAAAAAATATATTAAAAAAAATCTACATTTAAAAAGAAAAAAAGAAAAAAAAAAAAGAAATCAGTCCAGGTTCTACATCATTGTCTTCCAAATCTTACTTCACTTCACAGCCCAAAATTTCAAAGGCATCTTCATTTACAGAAATAAATAAATAAATTAATTAATTAATTAATTAATTAATTAAAAATTGAGCTCAGCTATGCACCAGGTCTATTTAAGGCACATAGTGAAAAAATAATAATAATAAAGACTGAAACAAGAGGAATAGAGGACAGTGGTTAATAGTGATTAAACTATGATATTTAAATAGGGTGATCAAGCACGGTCTCATTGAGAGAGAAATGTCTAAAATTCTCATTTCTTTCTATTTTCTTTTTGGTTTTCTGTCTCCATATGTTTTTCTGAATCGCAAGGACAGAGGGTTAAATTATACACATTCTTCATTTTATAACACTATGTCAAGGGTGTCCCTCACTTTTACCTCTCTTTATTTCATTTTTATTTCTTCTCTTTGACTCTGATTCTTAGCATCCCTGGAAATAGTCTCGACCTAATGTGTTTGAGATATATCCTTGGATATGAGTATGTGTGTGTGTGTTAGGGGTGGAGAGATAGGAAGGGGAGAGTGAGAAGAAGGGACGGAAAATATGAGTATGCAAATGATCGTTTTGTGTACTAATTTTAAATTTCCATACATGATTTTCTGCTATGGAGTTCTGTTTATAAATTTGTTGGAAATATAAGTGCTAGACATATTTTAAAGAACAATAATGGTATGGTAAGTACCCATGAACCTATTACTTGGCTTAAGAAGTAGAGAAATACCAGGAATTAGAAGACCATGTATAATTAGAAGACATGTACACTCCTTCTTAAATTCATCATTTTCCCTTCTCAGCAGAGGGACCACTATTCTGAGGTTTATACTTATTATACCCTTACTTTTCTTTATAGACCTGAGCAAATCTGTGAATATACATTTATACAAATGGACACAAAGCATAAAGCATATTCATACTTGTATCATTCACTCTTTTGTTTTTTAGTAGTTAAGTGTTTGAAGTGGTAAGCATTTCTTGTCATTTTTACTAAATTTTGACACATAAAATTCTTGGGCTTATTTTATTTTAGATGTGTCTTTACTTCCCTTGAAATGGAAATTTCGTAATTTGCAATGGTGTTTAAAATTTTCCCAAATTTATGGGACTGGCAGGTGGTATAGTGACTAAGGTGCTGGACTCCCACATGGCCCACCATGGTTCAAGCCCCAGACCCAACGGCTTGAAAATTATACTGGGAGTATGTGTGTGCATACCCAAAATATCAAGAGGAGACTGGAGGAGAAGGGATTGCGGAGTGGCTACTTGCTCTGTGGAATGATTTCTCACTTTCCCTCTCTGTCTCTCTTTGGTGAGGGCATACTTTCTATGGCAAAAACTGTAAAGTTTTTTTTTTTTCCCCCAAATGTATAGTTTTGTTTTAGAGGTTTTTGCTATAAGGTGTGTATGCTTTCTGGAGAAAGAGAGAAAGAAATCACCCCCTGGGGGAATGACCATACCGCAATACTCTCTCTTCCATTCTGCTCTTGGGATCTTGGACTCTCACACACACAAGCCCAGTGTAAGTTGTTTTTTGTTTGTTTGTTTGTTTTTGAGAGGTTTTTGCTATAGGGTGAGTGTGCTCCCCAGAAAGACAGAGAGACAGAAAGCTAGAAATCATCCTCCAGGGGGGATAACCACGCAACATTCCCTTTTCCTCCATTCTCCTCTTGGGATCTTGGGCATGCACGCACACGCGCCCAGCATGAGATTAAGCCACGAGGTCCGGGACTCTAACCTTGGTTGACTACATGGGATTCCAGCGACATAGCCATTACGCTACAGTGTGAATTTTAAGCCGTTGGGTCCAGGACTCTAACTGTGGTCAATTATGTAAGAGTCCAGTGATGTGACCATTATGACATCTGCTGGTCCCCCAAATGTATAGATTTAAAAAATTTTGTTTGCTCTCTTTGGTTTCTGTAGTAATTGACTTTGAAGTTACACTAAGGTCAGAAAATGAGGTGTGTCTGATATTAATCTTTTAAAATTTGGTGGCACTATTTTAATGGTTGAACATATAGTGAATTCTTATAAAGTTTCATGTGTTCTTGGAATAATGTGCAAGCTGTAAATTTTAGCTTCTATCATCATATACTGAAATATTTTTTTCTGTACTGTTTTATTACCAACACCAATAACTTATCTACATATTTTCTGAAATCTTTATATTCCTTCTTCTTTACATTTTAATATTCTATCTGAGATCACTTTTCTTCTGTTTGAAGTGTGTCCTTTAGAAGTGCTTTAGTGAGAATCTTTTGGCTTCCATTGGTACTGTTAAAAAATCAGCCAGAAAAGGGGACCAGCAGTTAGTGTAATGTCTATGTCACTGGACTCCCATGTAGTTGATCGGGGTTCAAGTTCCGGACCCGGTAGCTTAAACTCATACCGGTTGCTTGTGTGTGCGAGCCCAAGATCCCTAGAGGAGAATGGAGGAGAAGGGATTGTGGCATGGCCATCTGCCCTGGGGGGTGATTTCTCGCTTTCTGTCTCTCTGTCTTTCTGGCAAGTGCACATGCCTATAGCAAAAATAAGAGAAAAAAAATCAGCCAGAATGATCACCATTTTTTGAAGATCTTTCTCTTCTCTTTATTTCAACTTTACTGTAATTTTTCTAAATCAATTTTTTCATTACCTAAGTTTCACTGGGCTTTCTTGTTGTCTGACAGTGGATGACTTTAAACATTTCTGGAAATGCAATTTGAGATATGCCAGAACTTATTTTATCTTTCACTCGTAACTCCTATAACTTTATATTTTTTATTTCTACTTTGTTGAATGAGCAATCTCTTCAGACATATCTCTTAGTTCTCTGTTTCCAGATATAGCTAGGTATCTAGACACTCATAAATCATTTTCTCTAACTAGAATATTTTCTTAAAATTTTAGTATATCTTTTCAAATTTTCTTGCTTTTTAAATTTTAGGGCCTTTGTTCTTATAATTGCAAACTTCCCTTTAATTTCTTTCAGCATATTAAATAAATTTGTGCCTCCTAATTTTGATATTTAATATTTAAAAGTCAGATACTTTTTGCTTGTTTCCATTGTCTTTTACTCTTGGTTACTTAGTTCCTTGTGTGTTTAGTGATTTGGAGTTATAAACTGTTCATTTTTGAAGAATTTCTTAAACTAGAAATTGTGTTTCTCTAAATAAAATTTACTTTGCTTCCACAAATTGATTTTCAGCCAAACCAAAATGACTCTAAAATGAATTTTAGTCCTGAGCTTTCACAGACCATACAGGTAGTATTAATTCAAGTCATAAACTCATTTGAAAGTTGCCTTCTGGCAATGAATTCTAAAAGAGAAATTTTTATTACTCTTTTGACGGTATTTAAGTCTAAAATTGTGATTTTGTTCATTATAGCTTCTGGACAGTTGGCTTATTTCTGGTATTCAATGCATTGCCCATTTCGGCCCAAGCTTGGATGAAGGTCTTCAGTTAGGATCATGATCCTAGAAGGTCATAATCCTGTCCCTTTTTTTGTTTTTGTTTTTGTTTTTGCTTTTCATTTTCAGCTATCAGTAGAAGCTTCAGATTTCTCGAGCTCTACTAAAACTTTTATGGGAAGAGCAATCTTTGGTACTTAATTATCTTACAAGGTGTCTGCTTTTACTTTATTTTTGGCTTTTGAAATTTTCTTTGCCTACTAATTTAGTAAAACATTTAAGCAAAACATTTTTAAAAAGATTTTTTTTTCCCACTGGGAAGTTATTTAGAGAACCTATTCTGTCATACACTAAGACCTAAAAATATTACTCTGGTTCTTTTTTGAGTTAGTCATTCATTTTTAGGGTCAATTCATGTCTCTGTATCTCTCCTAAATGTCTTTCGACTGGAATGCCTTTGCCAAAGGTACTGGAAAGATCTCAGAATCCATTGAGGGAAACAATGAATGCCCACCCTTATCTTTTACTATACAAAAAAAAAAAAAAATTAAGGGAAAGTAGATCATAGGTCTAGAAGTAAAATCTAATAATATAAAGTTTCAAGAAGACAATGTGGGATATTAGCTTTTCTCTTTTAACCTTGCGGTAAAGATTTCATAGAGCACATAAAATATAAGCCATAAAACTGGAAAAAAAGGTAAAATTTAATCAAAATTTAAAACTTCAGCTCATGAAAAGTGGCTAATAAACGTTTATGGCTTCCTACCCTATTCTTACTCTTCCCCCATAAATGAACTGAGTTGCTTGAGTGAGTGAGGACAATCACTGGTCTAACACTCGACAGCATCCACAAGCTACTAAAGTAAAGATAATAGTGAAGCGAGATGTCTAAACCACAGCCCTTTGGATCCCATTACAGATAATGGGGATCCTGGTTAAATTAAATTCCTTTTCTAGGAACAGAGATAAAATTGGAAGGTCAGCAGTTAGCATTTACCCTAAGCATAGATTCAAGAAATAGGGCATTTCTCCCTCTTTTCCTTTCTCTTCCCTGCTTTTTTCTTTCCTTCCTTTGATCTTTCTTGCATTTGTATCGAAACCTACCTTTGTCTTAATACTTGGATCTTTGCTAGCTTAGGGAATCCTTTTATATAGTCATCTAATACAGGCCAGAAAGGGGGAAATCGGGGAGAGTCTTCCAATGATGAACATTACCACATCTAAACAAGACTAGGAGTGCATCTGAAGACTGAGATGAGTAAATCATTGATACACAGAATGTGTACTCATTTATATAGACATTCTTGCTAAAACTGCTTCTTAATGATTAAAGCAGACTCCGCCCAAACAAGAGAATGTAATTTATTACATGAGTACGTGTTTACTTTAAAGAAATAGTCAATAATCTGGGTATATTCACAAACACTCACTGTAACTCTGCATCAGACATCTGCTTATTGGACATTCTGTAAAAAAAAAAAAAGTACCCTCTTTGTTTAAGGCAGCCACAGTGGCAGGAAGCATCTACCACAGCTCAATTCAATAATCATTACTTGGACACCTACTTTGTTGCTGGAAATATCAGTTTGTTTAGACAACAACAACAAAAAAAAACAAAAAATAAAAGAAGCAATGAAATCTACTTATTTCAGGTATCTTAATATTTAAAGAATTGCTTTATTGGCAACTAAATTCTCTTATAAGCTGAACTTCAGTTTTTTACAGTGCTCAAATGCAAAGCCCATATCTTTTAACATTAGAGCAGATGATATTGACAAAGCATCAAAAGTTATAAAGATAAGCAGTCCTACTTGTATTTGGTCACTAAAATATTAAGGAGTTGCTAGATTATAATACTGTGATTTTTCCAAAAGTTTATTTCTTTTTTTTTTTTAGTTAAGAATACTAAACTCTGCCAAAAGGTACTATCAAATTGAAATATACAATTTTACTCAAAATTAAATATGTTATTTCTTTTTTTTTTTTTTTGAAGAGGTTTTTGCTATAGGGCACATGTGCTCACCAGACAGACAGAGAGAGACAGAGAGACAGAAAGCAAGAAACCACACCCCAGGGGAATGACCACTCTGCAATTCCTTCTCCCCCATTCTCCTTTTGGGATCTTGGGCACGCACAAACATGCGCCCAGCATGAATTTTACGCCACCGGGTCCGGGACACGAACTGCGGTCGACTACATGGGAGTCCAGCAACATAGCCATTACGCTAACTGCTGGTCCCTAAATATGTTATTTCTAAAATATTCTTACAAATAGAACTTTACAGTTCCTTTCTCCTTAAACTAATAACCATTCTTTTATTAGCATTTGAGTTGTGAATACTTTACTGAGTAGTGGGTGTATTTGTATGTCTATATTTAATATAATTAGGTGTAGTTAAAGTGTTAATGTATTATAACTTATTTTTAAAGAAGTCTTATAATTTATAGTGGTCAACCAGATAGAAGTATTAATTAGACATGCAAATAGGATAGTAATATAATAAATGAGACCAAGAATTTTAGATGTGAGTGGAATCTTAAAAATCACAGAATCAGCAGATGGCATAGTGGTTAGATCGCTGGACACACAAATAGTTGACCACGATTCAGTCCAGGACCCAGCTCACACCCGCATGTGTACATGCATGCCCAAGAACCCAAGAGGAGACTGGAAGAAAAGGTATTGCAATGTGGCGCTCCCCCCAGGTGGGTGATTTCTCACTTTCTATATCTCTGTTTCTCCCTATCTCTCTGGCAAGCAAATTAACCCTATAGCAAAAATCTCTCTCCATAAAAACAATTCATTGGAGTTATTTTTTTTCCATCCAAATATCTCCAAAATCAGACTCTTCAGGAACACAGCCTGGGAAACTGCTTTTGTTTGTAATTGTTTTAATGTTTTCTGTTTCATCTTTAATTTCCTCAGAAGTTTTTGAAAACGCTCCAGGTAATAATTATTGATTTAATTCACCCTACAGAAAACTGAGCTTAGTATAGAAAAGAGAGGGAAGACAAACTCACACTTACTGAACATTTAAAATGAACTAAGTGCAGACAACTCTCTAAGGAAGAATACAGTAAAAAATCATATAAAAAATGCTCAGCATCTCTTACCATAAGAGAAATGCACCTCAAAACCTCAGTCAGAATGGCTAAGATTAAAAAAAATTAAAAATGATAAGTGCTGGCAAGGCCGTAGTGAAAAGGGAACTCTTCTACACTGTTGTTGGGAATATAAATTAGTACAGCCTCTGTTGGGAACAATATGGAGGTTTTTCAAAAATTTACAAATAGAACAACCATATGATGCACCAATTCCACTCCTATGTATCTACCCAAAGGATAGGAATGTACTCAGTCAGAAAAACACTTGCACATCGTTGTTTAATGCATCATTATTTACAATAGCTAAGACATGTAATCAACCCAAATGTCCAACAACAGGTGAATAGATTGAAAAAGTGTGGCACATATACACTATGGAATATTACTCAGCCATGAAAAACAACAAGAACCTAACATTTGATATAAAGTGGATGAATATGGAAGATTTACTGCTAGGTAAAGCAAGCCAGACTATGAAAGAGAGACAGTGCATGACCCCACTTCATACCAAATATCTGCACTTTAAGGCAAAAATTGAAAGTTTGGAAGATATAAAAGCCTGGAGAACAATGTGGATACTAGAGACAGTGTGGGAGGAGGGTAGGAAGTGGGGTAGGATGAGAGGAAGAGAATCAAGGGAGAAAAGAAAGAACCAAAACATTTAGGGGACACAAAAATGGAAAATTCACTGTTGATAATGTGTATGACAGTATCTTTAACTGGACTAATATACAATGTATTCATGCTGGGGAAATTATTTTTACAAGCTTTAATAATAAACAGTGATTGAATATATAAATAAAAATATAGATTAAAAATAATAAATAAATGGGACTAGCAGTTAGTGCAATGGCTATGTCGCTGGACTCCCATGTAGTCGATCGCAGTTCAAGTCCCAGTCCCAGTGGCTTAAAACTCACTGGGCACATGTACGTGCACGCCCAAGATCCTGAGAGGAGGATGGAGGAGAAGGGATTGCAGCGTGGTCATCCTCCCTGGGGGGTGATTTTTCACTTTCTGTCTCTCTCTCTCTGTCTGTCTGGCAAGCGCACGCACCCTATAGCAAAAACCTCTCCAATTAAAAAAAATAATAATAAATTAATTAAATTAAATTAACTAAGTGCTGTACTGGGGTCTTAAAGTTCTTTTAACAAAAATTCTCTAACCAACCATATGAAGTAAATCAAACCTTTTTGACTTTATTTTCTTTTATCCTTTGAAAATAATAATGCTGAATTTGTAAATATAATACAAGCTGTTTGTATGACTTTTGAAAAATGCATGAGAGTATACATTAGCATGATCTTATTGATTATGTTTTATTCCCCTCCCTGGATAAACACTGCTAAGTTTTTTCAATTGCCAAAAGGTACACACATTCACCAAGCTCAACTTCCATCCACATTAGGAGCAGTTAGGTTTGGATATACAAGAACCAAATACCAGAAAATAGGAGACTTTGGAGGAATTCTTTCCTCCCTTAGCAGTGAAAGGAGAGAAACTTCCCTCTGAAAACAGGAACCCAAAACTCTTATTGTGGATTCTACACTGTCCCCCCACACAGTAGAGGAGGAAAATTGGCACAGAGATTACATATATCATAGAAAAGTACAGGGGCACACAGAGAAACATACTCCAAAGAAGTAGGAGGAAGTGAGTATAATACCAGATGACTAAAAACCAAAGCAGCACTCCAGGAAATAGGAGAAAATCAGGAAATACCACCTCCTTAAAGGATCATAACTCCCCACCAGCAATCAATTAAACACAAGAGATCATAGAAATGTCAGAAAAATAATTTAGAATATTCATGGTAACAAAACTCAATGAGATTCAAGAGAAATGGTCAACCAATTCCAGGAGATGAGAAAATTCTTCCAGAACTTGAAGAAAAAACTCTGTAGAGAGGTAGACATACTGTAAAAGAATCAAACAGAATTTCTAGAAAAAAAGAATAAAATGCAGGAAATCAAAACCTCTCTCAAAAGTATAATCAAACAGAATTTCTAGAGAAAAAGAATAAAATACAGGAAATCAAAACCTCTCTCAAAAGTATCAATAGCAGATTAGACCATACAGAGGAAAGACTTTCTGACCTTGAAGACAAAACATCAGTTTAGTCCAAGCAACCAGAAAGACTAAAAGAAAATCCTTTAAAAAATAAGGACAATATATGAGAAATTGTAGACAACATGAAATGGCCAAATAGCTGCATAATAGTTATATCAGAAGATGTAGAGGCAGCTAAAGGCACAGAAAATATCTTTCATGATATATTAGCTGAAATTTTTTTAAATTTAGATGGCATGTGGACATCAAAATCTAGGAGATACAAAGAATACCAAATAGATAAAACATAAGAAGATCCTCTCCAGGCCAGCAGATGACATAGCAGTTCCATTGCTGAACTCCCACATGGCTGACTGCAGTTCAAATCCCAGACCCAGTGGCTTGAAACTCATGCCAGGCATATGTGTGTGTGCCCAAGATCCTGGGAGGAGAAGGGATTGTGGCATGGCCATCCCCCTGGGGGTGATTTCTCACTTTCCCTTTCACTGTCTCTGTCTCTGTCCCTCTCTCTCCAGTGAATGCAAACACCTTTAGGCAAAAATCTCTCTCTCTAAAAAAAGCAAAATATCCTCTCTAAGGCATTTCATAGCCAAATTGGTAAAAATCAAAACGATATTCTAAAAATGGCAAGACAAAAATCCCAAGTTATTACAAAGTTTACTCCATTAGACTAACACTAAATATCTCAACTGCAACAATGCAGGCAATGAAAGAATGGGAAGACTTTTTTTTTTTAAGAGGTTTTTCGCTATAGGGCACGTGCACTCGCCAGACAGACAGAGAGAGACAGAGAGACAGAAAGCGAGAAACCACCCTACAGGGGGGATGGCCACACCGCAATCCCTTCTCCTCCATTCTCTTCTCGGGATCTTGGGCATGCACGCACATGTGCCCGGCGTGAGTTTTAAGCCACCAGGTCTGGGACGCGAACCGTGGTCGACTACATGGGACACAGCCATTATGCTAACTGCTGGTTCCTGAAAGAAAAACATTTTCAGCCAGCAGTACTAGACCCAGAGTGGACAGCAGGTGGCATGGTGGTTATGGTGTTGGATTCCCTCATGGCCACCCACAGTTTGAGTCCTAGACTTGGCAGCTTGAAAATCATAAGTGCATGCATGCCCAAAATCCCAAGAGGAGAATGGAAGAGAAGGGATTGAGATATGACCATCTCCTTAAGGGGCAATGTCTCACCTTTTCGCTCTCTGTTCCTCTCTGTTTCCTTCTGGTGAGCACTATGGAATCTACCCACCCACCCTCACCCCACCCCACCCCCAAAAAAGAGTACTATACCCAGCAAGATTATCCTTCAGTTAGGAAGGAGAAAACATTCCCAGAGAAACAAATGCTAAAAGAATTCTCCAAAATGAAACTGGCTCTTCAGAAAATACTTAAGGGGCTACTACACCAGGAAAGCTAAAGGGAGACAAATAGAAGTAAGAGAACACAAAACAAGATAAATTCACACATATTGATAACACTGAATGTGGGGACTAAATGCATATTCAACTGTTTTACATACAAGCAGGTTTAAGTACAAATTCACCAGTTATTTGATAGACAGTGGTCTCCACAGGTTTCAATTTATATAATTTTATCACCATTAATCACTGTATAGAACTAGACAATAGAGGATTAATCCAAGATGTTACAAGTATCTGAGTCTTTGTAAGGAATTATAAAAAGGCTAAAATTAAAAACTGTAAAGCCTATAAATTACCAAATATCTGGCTATACCATGTCTTCACTTTTATCATTTTTTCTTTATTTATTTTATATTCATTCACTGTATATCATTAGAGCAAACAAAATGAATTTTCTCATCTATAATACATTGTATATTACCATACATATTATTTTCAACAGATAATTTTCCATTTTATTTCTTAAATGTTTTATTTCTTTCTTTTCTCCCCTTGATTTCCTCACTCTCTCCTTCCATTTTCCACCCTCCTATCACACTTTAGACATCACTTTCCAATTTTGTTTTCTGCTTGCTTTCTCAAGGACTCATTTCTTTATGCACTGTACAGTATTATGGTCTTATAAGAACTCACAATACATGAGTAAAAGTGTTCTTTTTCTATCTCTTCCTAATAAGCTATTCTTATGTACCATTTTACTTATCTCTAACTGAACCAGTGATTGATAGCCACATTTTTTTTTTCAGATTATAGACTCTTATCTCCCATAGTCTTCTGCAGGAAATTACAAATTCTTCTTTCATTGGCTATGTTAAGATTATCTTTGTTAATTTAAATACACATACACACAAATACACACACCATTGTTAACATCATTGTTGCAAATTGCAAGTCTACCCTAGGATATTCTTGTTTCTCTACTTTTATCTTATAATGCTTAACTTCATCATTCATATACCATTTATCCTAATGGAATAAAACAATTCTGTATACATTATAACATATCTTATGAGCTTCTTTTGGTCCTTTACTAAAATCTATACATATTCCTGAACATCTTGAAGATATCTATGTAAGCAAGATACCTCAGGCCCTTACTCAGAGGTTCTGTATCTGTTTCTGTACAAATTTATTTTTCTGTCTTGCTTTTTAACATAATAAAAATAGTGTCATGTTGTGGAAAGAGTCCAGTATTTATAACTAAATACTTAAGGTGCAAGACATAATTCTCCTAATCATTAGCTACAATATATAATCATGTGAAAGTAACTTAAACTTTCAGTTTTGATCTCAGTTTCCCCATTTATAAAATAATGGAATCTACCATACAGTATTTTTATCAAGATTAAATTAGGCAGTTATGAAAATGATAAAAATGTCCTTCCATTCAATTCTTCAATTCATACTATTTCCATTCTTGCCTTTCTTTGTTTTTGTTTGTTTTTTTGGGGGGAGGAGGAGGTTTGAAAATATTTTTTGCTATAGGGCATGTGCATCTGCCAGAGAGACAATGAGAAATCACTCCCTAGGGAGAATGGCCACGCTTCAACCCCTTCTCGTCTATTCTCCTCAGGATTTTGGGCACACATGCACATGTGTCCAATTTGAGTTTTAAGCCACTGAGTCAGGACTTAACTGTGGTTGGCTATATGGGATTCCAGCGACATAACCATTATGATATCTGCTGATCCCCTTACCTAACCCTAACCATTATGACATCTGCTGGTCCCCATACTTTCCTTTTTATGTTTACTATTAACTGTGCCTTTAAAATGTTAATTTAACAGTGATTAAGTTTATTAATGTGGAATATGTTTTAGGGAGATGACATGATAGAAAAGATCACAAAGTAGAAATAGCATATGTTTGAAGTCAAGTACATTCAGATTTGAAATATTGACTCTACAGCTTCTTAGTGCTGTGACTTTCAATAAATTATTTAACCCTTTATAATTCTTTATAAAATATTTAACCCTTTATAATGTTAAATTATATAACCCTTTATAAGTCTCTTTCTGGTGAGCTAATAATATCTCCTTCCTAAGACAGCTGTTACAATTAAATTTTAAAATGACCTAGAGAAAAATGTATGTCATTACTTGCTTGCATTATTAGCAACCCACCTTCTATTAAATATGTGACACAGATTTCCCCTCTGTTATTGTCAGCAGATGTTGGTTCCTACCTATTAATGTCTATGTTTTCTGATTTATTTAAACATCAAATTTGCAAAATATATGCTTTTAATTTTTGTCTGATAATATATGCATTTAAGGACTAGAAGACTAAAATAAAATTTTTTATATCTCAGTAAAGACATTCATACAAAATTACAGAATACTCAATGAATGAGGAACAAAGTAGTGACATCAGCATTTTATGTGGGGATTTTGTCTTCTAACATATTGGTCAAAAAAGTGTATAATCCCTTATCTATCTGTTTAAATACTGAAGGAGTCAAGATAACTGATTTGCAACCTGTCTAAACAAAGGGAAGAATGAGGTAAAATAAAAATACTGAAGGGACCAGCAGTTGGCATAATGGTTATGTTGCTAGACTCCCATGTAGTCAACCGCGGTTCTAGTCCTGGACTCGGTGGTTTAAACTCAAGCCGGCCGAGTGTGCACACATGCGCAAAATCCCAAGAGGAGAATGGAGGAGAAGGGATTGTGTGTGGCTATCCCCCCTGGGGGGATGATTTCTCACTTTCTGTCTCTTGGTCTCTCTCTGTCCTTCTGATGAGCGACCGCACCCTATAGCAAAAACCTCTCAAAAAAAGAAAAAATACTGAAAAGCCTGGAGCTGGTTTGTAGTGCAGTGGTAAAATGTGTTGCTCCTTGATGATGATCCACATGGAAAGGTTCCATGTTCATTTCTAGAGACTCTCCTGAGTGCACTGGGTAGGCATGTGCCCATGATAGGGGCTGACTGAGGTCAAGAAGGGAGATTATGGCCCACCCCAAACACATACACACATACACACACACACACACACACACACGCACACAGAAACTCAAGTTGGTGTTGTGAAACCTTCCCCTTTTACTTTATTTAAGTAAAGCAACACTTCCAGGAGTACCACATATAGACTTCATCTGCTTATTTAGGAGTCACAGTGCTATGGGACCAGCAGCAGTTTGCTTTTCGTGTTTGTTATGAAAGGTATAACCCAATAAATAAGTAAGGCTAAAAGTGCTTAGTTTAGAGAGGGCATTCTTTCACTGTTGAGATGTTTTAAGAGTCAGAAGAGCAAAAGAAAGGACGTACATGTGTGTTGGTTTCATCCTGATTCTGAAACTCCACTACCTAATACCTTTCACTGTGAGAAACAATAACATCTTCATCCCTTCCTTAGCCTTTGGGACTTTTCTTGAATTCCCAATGAGCCTGTAAAGAGTGCCCGTTGGATGGATGGATGGTGAGCAGGTGTGCAAGTGTTATTCTCATGGGCACTTTATTCTCCAGCTGAAAAGTGCTCAATCTGTTCTCATGTCACTGGTGCAAACCCATAAAATTTGAGAATGGGGATCCTACATGTTCATGGAAAATGATTTAAGCCAAACAATTAGGTTTGGAATCATGACAAAGGACTGGATCTCAAAATTGGTAGCAACCAGCTTTGAGGTCCTCATAATGTTGATAGTCATTAATATCAAAGATGAGTTTATGTTGACAACTTCTTCCTGAGCAATGACAACAAATTAGTTAGGGTTCTAGTTAAAGCAACAAAGTGACCCTGGAAACAACAGCATTAACGCAGATGACAGGAAGAACTACTATTTATTTCTAAGCAATAGTCAAAGAAAAACTCTGCCAGGAATTTTCTTGTTTTGCTTAATCTAAGACCACCTACTGAAACAATGCATTTTTAAAAAACTGCTAAATTGTAGAATTAATTTATTCTTATCCATTTTTGTTTTTCTTTTGATGAAGAATCTAAGACTTCCAGAAACCAGAAAGGATGATTAAAGATACAATATTTGCCAAATATAATTTAATAACTACTGTACTTTCAGTAGATTTATGTTTTGTCAGATATACTACATAAATTGACTTCCAAATTTATCTTTTATGTTTATGGCACAGAGAAGCTAATAAAAAATAAATATAATCCCTCCCTGTTTGAAGAAACTTTAGTGTAAAAAAAAATGGAGCTTGAAGAAAATGTTGTATTGAACATAACAGTAGAGTAGAAAATACCAATCTATCCTAGAAAGCTGAATAACAATCCAAACAGACTCTTTTGTGATATAATTCTTACAATAACATTGGGGAAAAACCTTCTTGAATAAAATGTTGCTTTGCCCAACAGAGTCTTAAGACAATATTCAGAAATCAATTCAGATCTACTTAAACAGAAGAAAATACTTTATCGAAATCCAGGTTCATGTGGAGGGCTGGGGAACTGGATCCCAGAGCAAAGGGAGGCTAGGCAGTCAGGACCCCCATTGAATCACTACACTAGTAGGCAGGGTTGTGGCTGCTGTGCATTGGGTGCCCAGCTTCCATCACTGGGCAGTTGCTGCTGTTCTCTGAACTTCACCCTTGTAGCTCTGGACACTCTTGATCTCCCAACTATAGAAACTGAAGGCTGCTATTACCACACAGCTATCCAACTAATTCTTATTGTTTCTGCACACAAGTCCAGGAAAGTGAATGTATAACTCTTTCAGATTCGGCAGTAGAGGACAACTAACTGAACTCCTCTCTCTCCCTGTAACAATCTAACAGATAGCCACCTCGGTCCATTTTAGCACAACATTAAGATGTTGTCTGTTGATGATAACATGTATAGTATCCTCAGCTGGACTGGTGTGAGGTGTATTTGTGTTGGGTAAATTCACTTTACAAGCCAAGAGATGCAAAGTGATTGAGTGCACAAAATACATTTTTAAAAAATAAGAACAAAAAACAAAGCAAAATTAAACAAAAACAAAGTGATGCAAACCACAAACTGAGGAATCCAAATAGCCTTTGGAACCTTGAAAAGCTTCAAGCATCCAGAAAGAATATAGTCATGTTGACTCATTTTACAACAGACTTTTGGTTTTTGGAACTGTAAAATAATAAATTTGTATTCTTTTATTTATATAAAAAATATATTTTCTTCATAGTTCAAGCTCAAAAATTACTCCTTCATAACAAAATGCAACTATTGATTATACAAATCCAAACACTCTTCTTCACCCTCTCCACAAACAGAGCACCTTGAATTCTCATGAAGGGATGCATTCAATTCCACATTCAGACATTGGGGGCTATTCCTCTCCTAGTTCAATCATGAGACTGATTTAATATTGTACCAGCTACAGACAAAATTATAAAGTTAATAACCATCCTAACATATACCCTATATATTATAATGGTACAGAGGAAAAAATTGTGAAGATATATTTATGTATATACATACTACACACACAGAGAGATTGTATACAAGCAGGTGCACACACATATAAACACATGAATATATATACACATCAACATATATTTGCATATATGTCTACACATATACATATAAAAACACAAGAAGCAAATATATTTCCATAGTTTGTCATAGGTCTTAGCTACAAATTTGACTTCCCTATTCTACTTTATTTTCCAGGTTCCTTAATTTTGGAAAAACATTTCAGTTGATTGGGGGAATGAACTCTTCTGTAGTATTTTTCAATTTTAGTTCTAGTCATATCAAAAAAAAAAAAAAAAAAGGAAAAAACCTTCAGGTTATTTATGTTCTAGCCATAGTCCTCTTGGCCCTTGCCGAATAGTAGCTATCTCATCTTCTCTTATTATTATTATTTGACATAATAGTTACGTTGTTGGACCACCACGTAGTCAACCACATTTCGAATCCTAGACCCAGCAGCTTAAAACTCACATCGGGTGTGTGTGCCTGCATACCCCAAATCCTGAGAGGATATTGGAGGAAAAGGGATTGTGGTGTGGCCAAACTCCCTGGGGGGATGATTTCTCAGTTTCAATCTCTGTCTTTGTCTCTCCAGCACCTATAGGGAATAAAAAAAAAAAAACCTCTCCCTCAAAAATAATAATAAAGATCAATGGCTTCAAACAATATCCTAGATTTGTCTATTCAATCAATGTTATAAAGAATTCCAGAATACACTGTTTTCTCTTCCAGTTCAATAAAACCATGTTGTGTCATGTGGTGAAATTCAAAACAACAAAGCCAAGAATCTTGGTAATAGAAAACAAAAACATTTTGTGAGTTTGGTATAATAATGAGAAATTCTCCATTTTTATCTTTTTATTTTCAGACAACCACTTTATGTCCACAGAAGAAACAATACCATTATATTGGTTACTGGTTCAGAATATTTACCATTTTCTGGAGGACAGCATCCCAACCCCACAAGGCATTGTTCCCAGATGGCGGGATAAATGAGTTTTTTACAAAGCACTCGAGCATTCTGGAAGGCCAGCTGCTTCTGGGAAACAGTCACCCTTATAAGAACAGTGAGTTTATGGCATTAGCTCTAGCTTTGTATTTTTCATTGTAAAGTGAGGGGAAGACATGTGGTGTGGGATATGATGATGGCATATAATCATTAGCAAGGCCACTTACGGTGATGATGGAAAAAGTACAATAGGAAAAATAAGTTTATGTTTTGAATAAGTTATCTTCTAATGACAACAAATCAGAATAGGTATTTCCATCAATGAAGAAAGCACTCCACTATAATCAACTAGCAAACAGGTAACTATTAATAGTTGTCCTGAGATAATGGGAACTCAGGGTAGGCTGTGGCTGCTTGCAACCTGAGAATAAGTAATGGCAGTAACCAGGTCAACCTGGGTGAAAGCAAGTCTATTTTGTTGAGTTCATGTAAGCCATTTGTCTTTGAAAATGTGACCCTTTTATCAGGGCCCTCTGCTATTAAGACACATAATAATAGATGAACTTCTTTGCATTTTGAAGGCAATATATATTATATGGAGGCATAAATATAGCACTTAACCTTCAGCCTAAAAACCTGTCACTTTAGATTGGGTTCAGAGTTAGAAAAGAAGCTCCACTTAATCCAGACTGCAATGTGTGCAGTTCTGCCACTCAACTGCCACTCTGCCATGCACCCTTTAGACACAAATTGCCAATGACTTAGAAATGAGCCTCAAGGACAGAACTTGTCAATATGGGTGGGCTTTTTTGGTGGGCATTCTCATGTGATGCATTCTAAGACCATTCTAAGAATTTTACCTCTCTCTCTCCTGAAAATTCATTCATCATAGATCTCAGATTTTTTTTTTTTTTTTCTGAGAGGCTTTTGCTATAGGTCACATGCACTTACCAGAAGGATAAAGAGACAGAGAAATAGAAAGCGAGAAATCACCCTCCAGGGGGGATGGCCACACCTCAATCCCTTCTCCTCCATTCTCCTCTCAGGATCTTGGGCATGCACACACACGCGCCCGACATGAGTTTAAGCCTCAGGTCCAGGACTCGATTCGTGGTTGACTACATGGGAGTCCAGTGACAAAGCCATTACACCAACTGCTGGTCCCCAAAGATCTCAGATTTTTATATGTCCTTGATTGAGATCATCTCTCTCTTTCTAGTCTAAGAGAAAAATGAAACATTTCCCTTTACATTGTTTTTTAATGTTGGTCAAATATCCTCTCTTCATTATCTACTATAGTTGCACTTTAATGGGGCTCTGTTGGGTTTACAGACCACTTCCAGCTGGTGAACATTCAATAGGGTCTCAGGCTATGATTCCTCTACCCCTCCCTACCAACCTTCACAGTCAGTAGGCTCATGGGCATTCACAGCATTGACACCTGGTGTGTACAGGTTCACCATGAAACCAAACCTGCGATCTTTGATATGGATCCAGTTTCATTTGAGCATGTTACTGCTGTACCACTGAGCTGGCCCTGTATTTTGATTTTGATTTACTCTTTTGATAAGATAGGAGAACTCAAAGGAATTCCATTTGGCCCTCCATTTAATAAAAGGTCTTACTACACACAGACAGCCAAATAAGGTTACACATGCTGGGGAGGGTTATCTATTCCTAAACATACCTTAAAGAATCAAGTGAATAACCACAGTCTTAGTTAAGAGTCACACTGGACAAAATAGGCTCTATGATATATAATTGGCTTTGTTTAGAATCCCACTTAATTCCCTGTGCATTTCAAATTCCCATTTTGCTGGTAGGTGTTCTGCCCCTTTATTTTAAGGGACTTTATGTCTTTGAACTAACTCAAGTATGAAGGTTGCCAAGTATCTAACATTCTTTATCATGTTGACTGAGACTAGACATCTCTACTTCCACTGGAACATTTTGGTTTTACAAATCAAGTAAGGCATTAGGAAATATGGAAGGTAGAATAAAGAGTCCCCAAAATGTTTATCTTTAACTGCTGGAACTCTGAATATGTTAGGTTACATGGCAAAGGAGAATTAAGGTAGCAGATGGAATATCCAGTTGGGTCCAATGTAATCAGAAGAGCTCTTACATACAGAGGAAGTAGGCAGAGGAGGCAGAGTGATGTGATAACAATGAACTGAGCCATGACCGCTGGCCTGGAAGGTGGAGAAAGAGGTCATGAGCCAACATATAGATATATATAGATATAGATATAGATATAGATATAGATATAGATATAGATATAGATATAGATATAGATATAGATATAAATGGATTTTCTGCTAGAGTCTTTAGAAAGAAACACATTTCAAATGGCAACTTCATTTTTGTTCAGTGAGACTCATTTTGGACTTCTGGACAACAGAGGTATAAACGTTGTTTTAAGCCACTCAGTGTGCAATATATTGTAACAGATAAAAAACTAAAATGGTGGCCTATTTCAGTTTTATTGCATCTGTAATCTCTCTCTCTCTCTCTCTTTTTTTTTTTTTTTAGAGATATTTTTGGTATAGTGTGTGTGTGCTAGCCGGAAAGACAGACAGAGTCAGAGAGACAGAAAGCGAGAAATCATGCCCCAGGGGGGTTAGCCATGCTGCAATCCCTTCTCCTCTATTCTCTAGGGATCTTGGGCATGCACACATATGTGCTTAGTGTGAGTTTAAGCCACCAGGTCTGGGACTCAAACCATGATGGACTAGGTGAGAGTCCAAGGATGTAATCATTATGCCATCTGCTGGTCCCGAAGAAGTCTGTGTTTTCTTAGCCTATGCCAAATATTCCTGCAGATTAAACCCTTCTGGTTTACCATGCTGGCTCTGCTACCTTTTCTGGTAAGCATACCCTCTGCTCTTGTCTTTAGGGATCTTCTGCCATCCAGGAATATAGCCACCTTCATTGAAATCAAGGAGTCTATTTCAAATGCAGCATGTACTAACAACATCTCTGAAAAAACAATCACCAAAGTGCTTTTCAGAAATTCTAGTGTTTGCCTCATCAGGAATTTTTTTACTGGTGGAAGAGAATATCTTCTGGATCCTCAGGAGATATATTTTGAAGGGTGTTGGGTCATTCCCAATCTTTCTAAATCTTTGGATTTCTTCCTATACATTTTACCAAAAATTACTGGTCGTTGTAATCAGCTTCAGTTACTATCAGTTTTGAATCAGGTTGTAGTCAACCAACCATCATCCAAAGTATATCTAAGAAGGCCTGAGTTTTCTGATTCTTAATAACAAAAATGCAAATGAGGGCATTTTCCTCATATATACTGTCGGTCATTCTCTCAGCAAACTTTCTCCCTCTAGATTCAGTCAGATAGGATTTAGTTTAAAAATAACTTATGGGACCAGCAGATGGCACAGTGGTTACATCACTGGACTCCCATGTAACCCACCACAGTTCGAGTCCTGGACCCAGTGGCTTAAAACTCAGGCCAAATATGTGTGCTTGTGTGCCCCAAAATCCTGAGAGGTGACTGAAGAAGGGATTGTAGTGTGACCATTGCCCCGGCAGGGGGTGGTTTCTCACTTTCTGTCTCTCTGTCTCTCTCTGACAAGTGCACGTGCCCTACAGCAAAAAAAACTCTCTCTCAAAAAAAAGAAAGAAAGAAAGAAAACTTATTTCACCAAGATGATATTCTTTGACTTAAAGTGAGACATACATATTGAAACTCATAAGGGCAAAATCACTATTTAAAATAACCTAGCAATTAGTTATTTTGTTGAAACAGGACTTCTCTTGAAAAGCTAATGGTATTCACCTCACTCACTACTACTAAAGCTTAGGATTTTGCACTTTTTATTTTCTTACAGCTGTATGGGATACCTACCCAAGGTGTTAGTTTACAGTCTTGAATAAAAAGTAAGAATTATATCCTTATTACTATTATACCATCTTCCTGTAAGGTGCTTGTTAACACTCTAAGTTAATTCTCTTTGCACTTAAGCTAACATTTATCATCATTTCTACATCTGATTGTCTGGCTTTCAAACTTATAATCTGTTCAATAACTTTGTGAATATGAACCAGTCAGATATATAAACTCCGTCGAACTATTGGATTCAACTTACATATTTAAAACTCTATGTCAGATCAAGCTTAAAGTTCCCATCTTTATCACAAAATGTTTTAAATCTGATAAGAAATAAAGGCTATGTTATCTCAACCTGAAGAATTTTTAATATGAATTTCTAGTCAAATCTTCCTTAAAGATTTATTTCCTCAAATGGATAAAGACAGAGATTAAAATAAAAATATGATGCTCTTTGCAAAAGCTTAGTGGTTAAAATGTGTTAATGGATTAATGGTTGCTCCAGGGGAAGGTGTAATTCACATTCTGAGAGGAGCAGCTGTTCCATGATAAATGTGCTGGGGTTATACTTCTGGTTTTCCACACTTGCAGAACACCTGAAAACAACTAGCAAGAGTTGATCAGATTGTGATTTTTGTTTCGTTTTGTTGTCGTTGTCATTTGTTCCTTACTACACCCTAGAATATGGCTACTTATATTAGACTGAAGAGCCTGATCATTATGCCTTTCACATAGCAGTGGTATTTCAGCTGGTATTAATTTTGTTGTCAAAGATACAGCTGTTGTAGGAAATATTTTGAATTTTTAGTACCATCTGGTGTGCTCAAGGAAGAAGTAGTGCTCTGAGTGTTGGCATCAATCCACTTTTTAAGTGGGTAATACTGGTGATTTGAAAAAAGGGCTGTCAAAATGGGAGATGAGAGAGTCATTAATCTGAACTGTTTTCATCCTTGTATTGCACTACAAATACTGCTGTACACCAATTAAAACAAACATAGTACTTATGCATGCTAATTTTTTCTGAATAGTTGGATATTTATAAAGAACTTTGCAAAACTTAAATATCACAATAGATAATAAAATTGAAATGAAAAATGTATCAAGTTTAGTCTCTACCTTAAAGGAGGTGACAAATTGGTACACATCAGAGTTAGGTTGGTTTCCCACTTCATCACTTTCATCACGCATTTATTCAGATGCTAACCAAACTTACATCTTTTTCCAAAAATAAGTATTCATTGAGTTGGTATAAGCCCCAAGCATATGATTATTTATAACAAAATTGATTTTGGTTCAAAGAGTTGGGATATTTTTTGCAATGAGTGTTTTCAGCACTTGAAAGTTTTGCAAAGGTCAAAATACAGTAACGAAAAGGCAACAGGCACTTGCCAAGGGTGTATAAAGTATTAAAGTACCATTGGTGTACAATAGCATCAGAACAAACATAGTACAATAAAGAAAATAGACTTACCAAAAATCCTTATACAAAGAATAGTGATAGGAAGGAACCTTGACAGGATAGTAGACATACAAGGTGATGGGACTCTGGACACCAAAACAGGGTACCTTGGAATTAAGAAAACAGGAGGAGCAGGAAGCTTTCTTTCACTTTTCCTTCACCCTTCTCCCTTGAAGCTGGTCATAAAACGTTTCTCTGACCTTCCTCTGAAGTAGATCATAAACCCTGATGTGACAAATATCTATTTTACACTTAAGGAAAGAAACATCCTTGTCTCTAAAGACACAGACAAGAATCTGAACAGCAGCCCTTGCTAAGTTATTATCATTGGATTGTTGGCCACTCTCCACACATCGCAGTCTCTTTTGTTCAATCATAATTTTCCACAACTGTACTAAGGGACTTTAAAAAGGTCACAGAAGGGCTGGCTCTGTGGTATAGTGGTTAGAGCAGCTGGATCCCATGTGCCAACCACGTGGTTTGAGTCTCAGACCTAACTGCTTCAGAAGCATGCTGGGCACATGTATGTGCCCAAAATCCTGAGGAAGAAGAGATGAGGACGAAGGATTGAGGTGTGACCATTCCCCATGGTGAGTGCTTTATCCTTTCCTTCTCTTTCTGTCTGTCTCTCTCTGGTGATCACATGCATTCTTTGGCAAAAAAAAAAAAGTTAATGGAAAATGGAATTATGTAAAGTATGAGTTGTATGAATTTCTTCTCAGGCACAAAATATATAAATTAAAAAATCTATACATGTTTTTCCATAACACATATTTTCCATGAACATTTTAAAAGACCCTGCAAGTAATTTCTCATCAGAATTAGCATAAAAAGGGACCAGCAGTTAGTGTAATGGCTATGTCGCTGGACTCCCATGTAGTTGACCGCAGTTTGAGTCCCGGACCTGGTGGCTTAAAACTCATGCTGGGCGCATGTGTGTGCATGCCCAAGATCCCAAGAGGAGAATGGAGGAGAAGGGATTGCGGCGTGGCCATCCCCCCCGGGAGGTGATTTCTCACTTTCTGTCTTTCTGTCTCTGTCTGTCTGGTGAGCACATGCGCCCTATGGCAAAAACCTCTCCCCCCACAAAAAAAAAATTAGCATAAAAACACACAGGTTCCTATTTCTTTGAGTCTTCATTTCCTAATTGCTCACATGTCATATAAAACTTGTTAAATAAATTTGTATTATTTCTCTTGTTAATCTGTCTTTTATTATAGGTGTCTCATCTATGAACATAATGATGGATGAGGAAAAGACATCCTTCCTTCCTTACAGGGGTGAGTGAGAACCTCCTCCCAAAAAAATGGATGTTAAAATTAAAATAAGTTCCTATCTAAGCAAATCTCTATAGTTTAAAATCTAAAGTGCTATGATGGTTCAGAGGAAGACAGAATTTTTTTTCAGTTGTTTAAGTGGGCTGAACTAAGGAAACGTTGGAAAAACTGGAATTTCAGCTAATCTTAAAAAAATATAATTTTAATTGATGATTTTTAGTGAGATGAGATGCTCAGAAGGAAGAAAAATTTTGGTTGGTGCAATAGTCCAGTTGTTAAGGGAAGCCAGCAACTTCGTGGCCAACTGCAGTTTAAATTCTGGTGGCTTGAAAAATATACCAGGCATGTCTTGTATACATGCCAAAAATCCTGAAGGAGAAGGAATTGTGTGACCTTATCCCACCGTGGGGGTGGATAGTGCTTTTCTCCTCCTTCTCTCTCTTTTTGTCTCTGTCTCTCCCTGGTGAGCATGTGTACTCTCTGTATGTAAAAACAAAAGAATGAAGGAAAATATGAGCTAAGAATCGAACAGAATTAAGTTCCAGAGTTTGTAAAGTAGTTGGTAGTCTGGCGCTATTGAGCTATGAAGTCCTTGGAGAAGAATAATGGAAAATAAGATTATAAGGATCTAATGTGAACAGAACATGAAAGGACTTCAATGGTAAGTGGCTGTTTCTTAGGAATTCTCTGAAGGTTTTGAGATGGTATACAGACAACATGGCCACAGGTGGAAGGACAGATGTTGACAGATAATGAGAGAGCTGAAGTACAGAACTCATTTGGAGCTACTGCAATAAAGTACTAATGGCTAAAGTGTTGATGAGACTTGAGTTAAAAGAAATGAAAATGGAAACACAGACACAAAATTAAGCAATATTTTGAAGTTGGAAGCACTAAGACTTAGCAGCATAGCAGATGTTGGATTTATAGTGAGATGGGGAAATCAAAGAATAATCAAAGTCTACAAAGTTAGGTAGAATAAAATGATCAGAAAATGTGATCATGAAAATGTTGAGGTGATAGTGTGATGAAGAGTTTGGTACATAATAACTTGATTTTAACATGATTTAATATTATTTCCTTCTTTGTAGCATATCTTGGTGGGGGGGGCATAGTGGCGAAATAATAATTACAATTTATTGAGTGGCTATAATGCACCAGGCTTAACATGAGATGTTTTACACATGGATCCTTCCTAAACATCAAAAACCCCTGTAGTATAGGTATTAATCTATCTCTACTTTAAGATGACAAAACTGAAGTTCTGATGGGTAAATATATTTGATCAAGGTGTCATAACTAATAAAAAAGAAATGTGGAATGTTAATCTACTTCTGACTTCACTAAACAGAGAATTGAAATTTGATGGTAAGAGAAGAAGCTGAGAGCAACAGAGGAATATTTGACTTTAGAGAGGTGCTCTTTCTAAGCTTGAAAAGAAGATAAGAGAGAAATAGGAGAAACAAAACAATCTTCCTTAAAGATTTGTCACAGGCTATTAAAATAGAGCAAGCATAGTGCTCTGCTTGCTGTCCTGTAAATTGTGTAAATTTTCCAGCTGATTTCAGAAACATTAAATCCTGAAATGACAGGAATTGTAAAATTGAGTTTGTATTCTATAAGGTAAGCTTAACTGTATTTTAAAAGTAGTATTTTCTTTTTTTTTTAAAGTAGTATTTTCTATAGCTTTCTTCTACTCCTTGCTTGATAGATTTACTTTTTCTCTTGTTTTAAATAAGAAGAACTATGGGATTGAACTAAATAGTTTTCCTACTTTTTTTCTCAGGTTTTTACCATCGAGCACATGTGCTTGCCACAGGGAGACAGAGATGGGGAAAGCAAGAAATCACCAACCAGGAAGGATGACCACGCTGCGACCCCTTCTCCTTCATTCTCCTCTCAGGATTTGGGGCATGCATGCACATGTGCCTGAAGTGATTTTCAAACCAATAGATTTGACTGAAACCATGTTAGCCATGTAGTAGTCCAGTGCCTTAATACCATGCCACCTATGGGAAGGTTTCCTATAATTTTTACATAATAATGTGTTTATAGTTTTCTTATACTCCTTTTACTCAGCCAACACTTACAGTGAATGGACCTCCATGATTCTCCATTTTACCTCTTCCTAAATGTCTCCTACAACTCTCTACTTGTCCCAGTCTCCCTTGTTATTATCCTCTCTTCTTACTGTGATCTTAAACACATTCTTGTTGTTTCATAAGCTATTCTTTACACTGGTGCTCTTGTGATGTTTTAAAAGTATAAATCACTACCTTGCCTAAAATATTTCAATAGATTCTCACTGTATTTTAGAAAAAGATCAAAATCTTTAAGATGACTCAAATTAAAGCCTGCATACTCTGGACCCTATTAGTCTTTTCAGAATCAAGTATAGATAGTGGTTTTGTCAAAGAAGTGTCCTGTCTTTTGGGGCTACTTTCTTATTTAGATTATTAAAGGTTGGGAAAACTATTGGGCTGGAAAAAATAAACATGCATTTATGATTCATATATTCATATTTCACCTGGATTTTTGACATAGCTTTTTCATTGATCTTTGCTTCACAGAGTTGATATCAGTCTGTGCCTTTTAAGAGTATGCTTATGAACATTTTAACTGGAAGCCAAAGGAAGGAGTTGCAGTTAGGAGTTGGTATCATGAGCCAGCATTTGTGATTTGCCATACTAAAGTAGTAATCTTCCTTGCTGTTTCAAAGACTTGGAGTAGGTTTAAGTCTTTGGTGAGCACATATTAACATGGTTCTGGGGGAGTTAACTTTCTTCTGTTACCATATTTCTTTGGATGGGGTTTATTTGAGAGTCAGATTCAGGCCCTGAGGGTACACAGACTGGAGAGAATCATATTCCAGAAACAAATGAACATAAAGGTTTCGTTCATCTAAGACCTAACGCTTCTGTATGTATCAAACTTTAGAGTTCAACAAGGATGTTATACATTCATGTTATTCAGCTTACATCTAACTTGAACTTAAAGTGAAAGCATCTCATCTTTTGTGTGGAAATGGTTACAACAAAGATGCTTGCTTTGTTCCATATTCAAACTATTTTCTGAGGCTTAAAGTCAGCAGACCATAATAAACTATGTTGGAAAAATACAACTGAACAGCTGAAAGAAAGGTGGCAGTAGAAGGAACTAGGAGAATAACCAAATCAAACTGTAAACATTTTGGAGAAAGAGATAACAGTGAATTGAATTTACCATAAGGAGGCTGGCAAATCATTAACTTAATCAATTAGGCACCACTCTCTCAAGAAAGCAACCTCTATCATAATTTCTGAGCTGGAGAGAGATCCATGCAACACTGTGTCTGATAATACACAATTTACCAAACTCCTTCCTCTTCCTCTTAAACATACTTATTTTTTTTTTGCCCCCATTTAGTCTAGATTACCAGCAGCTAATCTTTGCAACTAAACAAGACAAATATTTGAACTGGATCTAATAATGTTGTTCCCCTCATTAGGATAGTACACTGTAACTCAAAGAAGTTATTCTAATGATGCTTATTACAGGCACCCTGGCAAGCTGTAAGGGGGCTCCAGAAGTTCACTCTAAGTTCACTCTACCCAACGGTAGGTATGTACCCTAAGCCAGTGAGCCCAGTAAAGGTGCAGCGTAGTGACCTATATCAGCTAGCTAATGTACTTACCTCCCTCCCCCAAAAGAATTGATTACTACTGAACTTGCAGGATTTTAGGGAATTTACAGAAACTTCCTCATCTGCTGGCCCCAAATATACCAATCCTCCTCTAATTTCCTTCTCCAACTTGTTTGTGACGAATCTCAGACCCTAGAACTGAAGTTTCATTACACATACTTTCTTTGCAATGAAAAGTCAAAGTCAGATTTTTCATTTGTAAACATTTGGAAAAGACAACACATTGAGTCACTAACAAAAGGGTACTACTGTGAGAAAAATAGAGGTCTGGAAAAGGGTTTGGAATATGCAGATGTGAGACAAAGAGAACGAAAAAGTGCAGGATGAATATGTGTCTCCATTTTTCTCTTAAGTGTTTCTTCTCATCTAAGACTGAAAAATGAAATGCTCTTAGACCCTGCAAGTCATCAGGGATCCCCAAAGAACAAAGAAGGGCTCTGTGTGTGTATGTGTTTGGGCATGCATGAGGGAAAGA
>NW_006205727.1:1111603-1122194 GCF_000334495.1 Tupaia belangeri chinensis
GAGCTATAGCAGGGTCTGGATCTCATAAAACTACACATATCTGAATTTCTGCTATCTACCAAATCATTTTGCTTAACACCAGAGAAATAAGAGACACCTCCAGACAGTTCACTTGGAAGATCCCTGTAACAGTATCTTAAAAATCCTCAGACAGGACTCAGGGACAGAAAAATAAATACAGGAGTTGAAGTGCAATTGGTTTCATCTAGGAACATCAGCTCAGCAGGGACAAGACATGAAACAGATCTTTGGCTCAAAACATACCACTGATTATCTAGATGATTTCCTGAAATGAGCGTCTTGGATATAAATTCCACAGTAATGCAAATATACATACATTTTACTAATGCCACTTTAATTGTTTCTAGAGCCCACTTTGCAATGACTCTAAAAATATTATGCAGTTGACTAAGGAGAGTTACTTTCTTAGGCCTAATGAGCGCTATGACTATGGGATCATTCTTTAAAATCCCATAGACAAAAACCATTACAAATGTATATAATAAGAAAAAATAAATAGCAATAGTTAACTGAGACCAAACAATGGCATAGTGTTAAAGCACAACATTCTGCAAGGCAATCTCACATGACAAGGTTCCCGGGTTGAGTCCAAAGACCTCTCCTAGTGCACCAGGTACATGTGTGCCCATGGTCTGGGGCTGGTTGAAGGCTAAGAGAGGACTATGATGTCAAATCCCCTTTGGGGTGATGTCTCTCAATCTCTCTCTGTTGCTCATGGAAGAAACAAACTTTAAAAAAATCAGTGCTGCATGAATGTTGACATTCTCTGAAAGGATTAAGAAAACTCAAATTATCACATTGTATCCCCACAAGTATGTACCATTATTAAAAAAAAATAGTTAAGTGATAATTTGGTCCCCATTTTTAACTAGATAAAATTGATCTTGCATAAGAAACATATAATTAGTTATTAGACATGTTGTTTAATAACAATAATGAATGACTGCAAAAGTTTTCTTCATGTTATTAGGAAATTTAAAAAAGAGTTAGATGGCATAAAGAGATCATTTTAAAAGGTTTAATTTTACCACACATACATAAATATTACTAGCATTTTGATATATGTTCTTCTAGAATTTTTCCTGAAAGGTTCAATGTGTACTTTATGACCTAGTTGTGACTATCACTTTCTTTTTATTGTGCAATTATCCTTGTTTAAACAAACATAATTTATAAATATTATGAATCAATTGGAGAAATTTAATCACTGAGAAGATTTAGGTCATATTTAGTAATCATTGTTCATTTTTAAATGTAATAATCTGATTGAAATTATGTTTTAAAGATAAAAAGTAAACACTAGTAATTGGAATGATCTGATACCTTGGATTTGCTTTAAAATAATCCAGAATAGGTTGATAAAATAATATAGCTTATGAGTTAATGATTATTGTAATTATTATGGAGATTTATGACACTATTCTTTTTTTATTTTTAATTGCCAGAAGGTACATGCTCTTTCTGGACAAAGAGAAAGAGAAAGATAAAGCACTGCCCAATGGGGCCTTGTTACACTAAAATCCATTTTCCTTCACTTCACCACCCCATCAGGATTCTGGGCATGCACACACATACATCTAGTATAGTTTTTAAACTGCTAGGGCAGAAATACAAACCATAGTCAGCCATGTGGGATCCGGCTCCCTTAACCACTGTGCTACAGGCTGGTCCTGTGACATTATTCTTGGATAAAGAATTTAAAATGTTTTAAGTTATTAGGCTATGATTTGTGGCATAATGTATATATATTTGTAAACATCTATGTTTGACTTTACTAATCTATTACTTGTTTAAAAATCTTATTTTTATGTCAGTTTAACTTGTTAAAAGCTAAGATAACTGTGTAATGTTACTTAAGATAATTGTCTTTGGTCCATTCTTTCCTAAGGGTTTTCTTTAGTTTTGTTTTATCTTTTTCCAGAAATGAGTTTAATTTTATCAACATATGTGTCCACACTTTTTGATATAAGACTCTCTAGTTCCACTGTCATTTTGTTGTAAATTCTCACTTCTTCATTTGTCTTTTTTTCTTTTTGATTTTCTTTGCTTGATAATTCTTGAGCATCACTTTGTTGGTGTTGTTCAATATTCTCTGACATTTTGTATTTGATATAAGAATCACAGTATTATTTTTCTAGCCAGCTATGGTGGTACAGTGGTAAGCTCTCTGTGATACTGATGCCACATAAGAAAGTCCCAGGATGGATCCTGAGGTCTCCCTGTTATGCTGGTCTTGCAAGTGCATTCCTGTGATCCTATCTAGCTGAAGCTAGGGGTGGATGGTGGCATGAAGACTCTGTTAGGGGTGCCTCTCTCTCTCCTCTCTTCATTCTGTTTCTCTTTCATGGAAGAAATAAGTAGACTTAAAATACAAGAATCATAGAGGTATTTTTAAAATGTGATTATCTTTTTATTTCATTGAGAAGTAAAATTGATTAATTTTTTCATAACTTCTATATTTAAAATTGTAGTTATCTTGAGTTCTATTATTTTTTCTCAACTAGTATATATGCATGGTGGATTCAAATACATACACACATTTATACACATGTATATGCAACATATGAATCATTTTTATTTTATTTTAAACTCTGCAGGAATCTAGCATTTACATAAACTGCTTTTGGTTCTGCTAGCCATAAAAATTAAGCATTGTAAAAAAACATTCTTTAATCTTCTTTCTATAAATTTGAAAACCTGAAATGAAAAAGTTTAGCTTAACTCTACCCTGTATAAGATGAGAAATTCAGTGTACCTTTATGCCCTTGTAAATACTCTACCCATTATTTATTGATGTAATGTAAGGTTTGGTTTTCAAATATTGTTATTAAATTGTTTAAACAAAGAGCTTCTTTTTTAGGCTGTTTTCATTCAGAATTTATTTGTAGAAAGTATAAAAACAAAAATATCTAGATAATGGGTTTTATTGATTTTAATGTTCATCTATAATTTTACATTGTGATACACACACATATATATATATATCTTACATGAACACTGTAATGTATATTTTGTTAAGCATTATATTTAAAGCACAGAACTTCAACCTCACTTTATAATATTTATTCCTAAATCTATAGTACTTATAGAATTTGCTTTTTACCTATGAGAAACTGAAGAGAAAGAAACTCTTTCCTACTTATTCTATTAGGCCAGAAGTACCTAAATACCCAAACCACTCAAAGACATTATAAGAAAAGAATAATATAGATCAATATATTTTGTGAACTTAAACACACTATCCTGAAGAAAATTTCAACACATAGAATCTAGAAATAAGTTTTAAAAGGCTATATATAATTAAATGGAGCTCATTTCTCGATGATCTGTTAATGCAATTCACTGTATTAATAAATTAACAAACTAAAGCAAAATATATGATCTTTTCAGTAGATACAGAAAACTATTTGACAAAACTCACAATTTTTTATGATAAAAATGTTCAATAAACTAGGAATATAAAAGAACTCCCTCAACCCAATAAAGACCATCCATCTTCCACAAATGTGCAACCTCACACATAATGGTTTCTTCCTATAACCAGGAACAGATCAAGAAAGTTGGTACTCATTCCTTCTATTCAACAATGTAATAGAAGTACTAGATGGACTAGAAAGTAGAAGTAAAACTTTTTTTATTCATATATGATTATCTATGTAGAAAATCCATGGAATTCACAAAGCTACTAGAAATAGCAAGAGAAACCAGCAAGTGCATAGAATTTAAAATCTATATAAAATCTTTTTTTTTTTTCGAGATTTTTGCTATAGAGCACATGCACTCGCCAGAAAGACAGAGACAGAAAGACAGAAAGTGAGAAATCACCCCCAAGGGGGAATGGCCATGCCGCAATCCCTTCTCCATTCTCCTCTTGGGGTCTTGGGCATGCACGCACATGTGCCCGGTTTGAGATTAAGCCACTAGGTCCAGAACTTGAACCACAGTCGACTACATGGGAGTCCAGAGACACAGCCGTTACACTAACTACTGGTCTCAAGATCCATATAAAATCTTTATTTCTACATACTAGCAAAAACTGATAGTTAAATAAATACTATCTAAAATAGTATTTTAATTGAGAAGTAAAAGCTATTAATGTTTTCATAACTTCTATGTTTAAGATTTTAGTTATCTTGAGTTATATTTTGAAATATATATAAATGATTTTATGAAATATATGCAAGACTTGCATATGAAAAATAGCAAAACATTACTGAGATAAACAAAAACTAAATGGGGAGCTAGACCATGGATATGGATTGAAAGACTCAATATTGTTATGATGTCAGTTATCTCTGTTTTGAGCTACAAATTGAATTCCAACCACTCTCAGCCAACTATATTATAGAATTTGATATTATATCTAAAATACTCAGGAAAATGTGAAGCACATATTATAGGCTCAATAGTTTTGAAAAAGAAAAACGAAATTGGTGAATGTACCATTTTTGAGTTCAATATTTATTGCAAAGCTGGTAATCAAGACAAAATGTTACTGGCAAAAGAATAGATTTATATATGGAACAAATTTAAAGTACCAGAAATAGATCTATGAATATACACTAAGCTAATTTTCGACAAATGCTCAAAAGTAATTGAATGAAGGAAGAACTGTTTTTTCAACAAGTGATTCTGAAACGATGGATATCCATATGGAGAAACAGAGAGAGAAAGAGAGAGGTACTTTGGACTTTACCTGACACTATACCAAGAAATTAACTAAAAATATATCATAGACTTAAATGTAAAATTGAAAACTAGTAAAAAGACACGAGAAAATCTTATGACCCTAGATTAGGAAAAGATTTCTTAATGTATAAAAGTGATCAACTATTAAAAAAAAAACTGATAACTTAAACTTCCATCAAAATAAAAATATTTGACTTTTTTTTTTTTTAACAAATGACACTTAAGAAAATGAATGGCAAGCCACCAATGGAAAGAAAATGTAATTTAAAAAATAAGTATCTCAGAGGGACCAGCAGTTAGTGCAATGGCTATGTCGCTGGACTCCTTCGTAGTCGACCTTTGTTCGCGTCCAGGACCCAGTGGTTTAAAACACGCTGGGCGCGTGTATGTGCGTGCCCAAGATCCTCAGAGGAGAACGGAGGAGAAGGGATTGTGGCGTGGCCAACTCCCCTGGGGGGGGATTTCTCACTTTCTGTCTCTCTGTCTCTCTGTCTGTCTGGTGAGTGCACATGCCCTATAGCAAAAACCTCTAAAAAAAAATAATAAAAAATAACTATCTCATAAAAGACATATTTATTCCAGAATGTAACCATAACGTTACAATTTAGTAATATGAAGACAAATAACTAAATGGGCAAAAATTCGAACAGATACTTTTCTAAAGATATATGAATGGCAAATAAGCATATAAAAAGTTGATTAATACTAAGCTATTAGAAAATGTAAATTGGGAACCAGCAGTTAGCGTAATGGCTATGTCGCTGGACTCCCACGTAGTCGACCGCGGTTCGCATCCCGGACCTGGTGGCTTAAAACTCACACCAGGCCGTGTGCGTACGTGCCCAAGATCCCGAGAGGAGAATGGAGGAGAAGGGATTGCAGCGTGACCATCCCCCGTGGGGGGTGATTTCTCGCTTTCTGTCTCTATGTCTCTCTCTGTCTGTCTGTCGAGTACATGCGCCCTATAGTGAAAATCTCTCCAAAAAAAAAGAAAATGTAAATTAAATCCAAAGTAAAATACCACTTCACACCTACTAGAACAGCTAAAATTAAAAAGACTAATATTACCAAATGTTGACAAGGATGAAGAGCACCTGGAACTCTCATTGCTAGTAAAAGTACAAAGTGGTACAACCACTTTGAAAAATAGACTGGCGATGTCATATTATTTAATATTTATTTATAGGATAACCTTCTAACCCAACTGCTAGGTATTTGTCAAAGAGTTATAAAAAGTTATCCTACATAAAGAAATACTGCAATGTTCCTAGTAGTTTTTATTCATAATAGCCAAAATAATAAATGTCTATCAAACTTTGAATGGGTAAAGAAGTTAAAGTATAATGTATCTATAAAAGAAAATAGTAACAAGAAAGTACAAGCAGCTGATACAAGCAATAACAAAAGATTCATCTCAAAATGTTAAGCTAAATGAAAGTCAAATTGTTTGATTTCCCTTATATTACCTTCTAGTGACAAAAGCAGAAGAGTGGTTTCCAAGAGACCAGGCCTGAGAAGAAAGTAACTATAAAACGCGTAAGAAAACCTTACATTGGGAACCAGCAGTTAGTGTAATGACTATGTTGCTGGACTCCCACATAGTCGACCGCGGTTCGTGTCCCGGACCCGGTGGTTTAAAACTCACGCCGGGCGCGTGTGCATGTGTGTCCAAGATCCCGAGAGGAGAATGGAGGAGAAGGGATTGCGGCATGACCATCCCCCCTGGTGGGTGATTTCTCGCTTTCTGTCTCTATGTCTCTCTCTGTCTGTCTGGCGAGCACATGCGCCCTATAGCAAAAATCTCTCCAAAAACAAAACAAAAAAACTTTACACTGACAAAAAATATTCTGTATCTATCATGATTGTAATGGTGGTTATATGACTGCATACTTTTGTCAAAACTTATTGAAATCTACATTTTTAACTATATAATTTATCATATGTAAATTACAACTCATTCTTATTTTTTTTAAAAAAGAGAAAGACATTTTCTGACAAACTAAACTCTGTGAGTCTGGGCTAGCAGGTGGCGCAGTGGTTAAGGAACTGGACTACAACAGAGTTAAATATGTTTTGGGTCCCATATCCAGCAGCTTGAAACTCACATGGGGCGCATGTGAGTGTATGCCTAAAATCCCAAGAGGAGAATGGAGGAGAAGAGATTGTGGCATGACCATCCCCCTTGGGGGGTGATTTCTCACTTTCTGTCTCTCTGGCAAGCACATGTACCCTATAGGAAAAATCTCTCAAAAAATAAAAAAATAAAAACTCTATGAGGTAAGTCAGTATTACTCTAAATGGGATAAAAATCTTCAGTAACTTTACACAGAACCACATTAATGGAGTCAGGACAGGGAAATAAGAATAATAAATAAATGTATTAATTAATAGTTAATAAATTCACCACATAGTTATTGAATAGCTGTTATGTATGTACAGTATAATACAAATTAATTGAGATAAACATCATTTATCTTCCTATGCCTTGATCTGTAGTTGAAAGACCTATCAATAAATATTATTTTGCTGTGAGGCTGAATGTTGAAAATATTTTAAAGTGCTGTGTTAGTATAATAGAGTTGGGATTTAACCGTAGCCTAGTCTCCACATTAGTAGGTAACTAAATAAATAGCTAATGACCTGTTGATTCAATTCAACTGCTTTTTACTGAATATATCTTATACTTAGGGCTATCCATGTGCTACTTAGAAGAATATGCTTACACACCACTAATTTTTTGTAATTTTTTCATTTTCTCAGAAATTATTTGGACTCTTGTTATTATAAATGTCACCCTTATCTTTCATTTAGTAGGCAAGAATAAATAGGAAATCAGACTAGGAATAATATATGAGAAAATCATTTCACTCTTGAATGTACACATCTGTTTGTCTTGACTTTTCATAGCCAGCAGTTGGCCACTGTGATAAAATTCTTTGGTTGGCATCATTTCTCCCTTCCCTTCCTTGGAGAGAATATTTTTTAGATTGGCTGCAGCTGTGCTCCATCAAATTCTCTCCCTGGAAACTCTGAAACTCCAGGGCCCTTTGACTACTTCTCTTCCAAGTTCTTGTTCCTTCCTTTCCCTCCCCGTTCAAGTGTATTTCATCCCTTGTACACTTAATGTTTAGTCTGACAACATTTTTTTCCCTAGAAAAAAAGTATAAGTGCTTTTCTCTTTATGGAGTATTTTTCATAGATTAATTGCTTCCTCTTTTATTATAAAATTTCTTGGAATGTCAAATATATTGAGAAGCACAAGGTCTTTAACTCCCTTCTGTCCTAGGGAATTAAAATTCTCAGCAGACTGCAGACTTCTTTCCCAAAATGTTCTCTGCTTTGGCAGAAAAAAATGATTCTTTCTCAAGTAGGTGAAAAATGATTCAGCAATCTTCATAGAAAATAAGAATCTGATATTTTTAAAATACACCCATGTACACACACACACACACACACACACACACTTATCTCCCATAATGTAGTTTCACATTGTTAGTTGCAAAAAAAACACAAAACCAAACACAGTCTTTAGTCCTTACATGTCCTATGGACAGAAAGTCTAGAAACCAACTCATGTCTTCACTTTTAAATGTATTTCTTTATTCCATGAAAGAGAGACAAAGTAAGAAAGACAGAGATATAGAATCGCCAAAAGGGTCCTGATGCACCCTCAGTTTCACCCAGCCGGGATCATGGATGCATTAGTAGCCAGCATACTCAGGGAGGTCTCTCGGTGTGAGCCAGCAATCCTCCCCTGAGGGTCTTCCTCAGAGCACTGTGTTTTTAACTGCTGCACCACTGTCTGGTCCTCCTGCCAATTTCCTAATTGTCTAAAATCTCTAGGGACTATTATAAAAGGCTCTCACCATTTTACTCACAGCCACAAAAGAGAAGACCAATCTGACCAGGCCACCACTTTGTTTGTCAGTCGTGTGCTATTTTGTCTCTATACATCCTGGTAGTGCTTGTCTGTACTATGGAGAATGATTCCACTGCCCGAAAGCCTAATTGATAAAGGGTGTCCCACACATGAACTCCCAAGGGTGCAGCTTCAAGAACTCATCACTTTTAGTTCAAATTTCTATCAGCTACTTCATTATAAACCTAGAATTCTCATATTCCTTTCCTTCCTGGCAACCACATGCATTCCACTGGGGCCACTCCCCACACTCAGAACTATTAGAATTCCCCTTCAAAGGGACACTCCCCTCAGCAATCCCAAAGTAATATCCTGTCTTCATCTGCCTCTTATGATGACTGGCAATTTTTCACATTAAGACACAGAAGACACACAAAATTAATCTCTGGTAGGACAATCCCTTTGATGAGATATCTTAGTATGTATAAATTTTATGGTATTAGATAATGTATGGGTATGTGCATGGATACAAGATGACTTCAAAAAGATTGCAGAAAAAAATAGAATTGAAGTGTGAGTTTGTTTTGGCAAAAAACAATTTGAAATCCAGGCATAGTTTTTTCATAACATATTTTCCATGAATTTCTGAAGACTTTTCACATAATGTTTGTAGTCAATGTTTATTATATGTGTGTATTGATTTGGGCTCATTAGTATTAGATTAAAATTATTCATTAATTGAGTTCCTATTATAGTCATATATAATATTTTCAAATGTATGGTGTCAAGTGTATTCATAGTGTGTAAATTCACTTTATAAGCTATAGCAATGCATAGTGATTGAATGTATAAAAGACATTAAAATAATTTTTCAAAAATTAAAATACATAAATAAATAAACCAGTCACTGAATACAAAGGTTAATAAGGTATAATCCCTCTCTTCAAGAAATTAGGGAATCAAAGAAATAAGAGATTATAATACAGTAAAGTAAGTATATAACACAGTAGAGTAAGTAAACAGTATCATATGTACTATTTCAGAGTTATGTATAGAATATAGTTATTTGGGGCAACAATTAAGGATGGATTTTACAAGGATGAATTTTGCTCAAGGAGAAGTAAATTCAGTAGATTTGTGTAGCTATTATGTAGTCAAATCAGCAGGTTTCACTACATAAATTGGGCGTGAATGCATCACCTGGTTTCCTTCTTTGGTCTTGGATTCCTGACATCAACAGAATTGTTTTGGCATTTTCTGTTTATATTTAAGTTTTACTTCTAACAGCACAAATCATATTCCAGCTTAGTGCAATGCTTGTATTTTTATGTCCGGTATAGAGAAAAGCATGGTATAATATCAATTACTATGTTTTCTATAAAGTTTGAATGAGTGGACAAATTGCATTATTGACAATGATAATATAAGGAACCTAGATACTGTTTGTAGAGATTTTTTTGATCCATGTACATTACATTTAATTAAAACTTCTGGCAAATCACTTTGTTACATTCAACAAGGTTATTTGTCAATGAATAGGTGATTCCCACATAAAAATATGAAGCATCATATAGCTTTATAACAATAATCATTGAGAAACAAGTAAGTTTATCTTACCTTTTCTTTTTTCTTTTAGCACTTTATAGTTTATTAGTACATAGAATTTTAATAAACAAAAATTACTGGCATTGGCAATTAGGCAGTTCTAAGAGACTACATCACCAGGTGCTAAGCAAGACAGAAATACCACAGATTTTGTTTAGCCCACTCCCCTTGTGTGCATTTTATGTGAGTGTAACTTCAACTACCACATGGACAGGTCGTTACATCTGAAATTTAAATTACTACATGTTAGTTGAGCAGACCTAGAATACAATTTTGAAGAGCATATAAGTAAATGAACTTCAGTGATTATATGATGTCATTTGGGGTGTGGTTAGAAAGGAGTTTGGAGACAGATCAGGTGAATTTTGACCTCCACAATTCTTTTTGTTTGGCGAGGGGGGGGGGGGGGGTTTTTTT
>NW_006205727.1:1122581-1158348 GCF_000334495.1 Tupaia belangeri chinensis
AATTGTTTTTGTGTGGGGGGGGGGGGGGGGAGGTTTTTGTTATAGGGCGCGTGCACTTCCCAGACAGACAGAGAGAGACAGAGAGACAGAAAGCGAGAAATCACCCCCCAGGGGGGATGGCCAAGCCGCAATCCCTTCTCCTCCATTCTCCTCTCGGGATCTTGGGCATGCACGCACACGCACCCAGCGTGAGTTTTAAGCCACCAGGTCTGGGACGCGAACCGTGGTCGACTACGTGGGAGTCCAGCGACATAGCCATTACGCTAACTGCTGGTCCCTCCCACATTCCTTGATCTAATATCTGAAGTTTAATCAATTTTTTATGATTTCGGAATAAGATATTGCATTTTGCCTATTGTGACTCCACTTGAAAACTTCGATTCAACAGATACCTACTTTATAAGGAGGAGCATTTCTGAGAAGTATGCTAGTCATAAGCACTGATAAAACAATTAGGTCAGAGTGGACCTGTGTAGGCAGTCTGGGAGGACATGTGGGTGCTCCTGAGATTCATTTTGGCTAGGCAAGTATGTATTAAGCAATATGTTTATAGGACTTGCAATAGAGTCTCCAGGAAAATGCTAACAGCAATATTTGCTCAACATTACTTTTAATCCTTTTAATTTTTCTCCTTTCTTCTAAGAGGAGATAAATAAAAGCCGTTTGGCATTTGTTTTGTTTTGTTTTAAAGTAATATCTGCCTCTTTAAATCTCAAGTTTGACAGTGTGGGCTCATATGTCAGGTTATATTAGTTCAGCTTTGACCTTGCTAAATGGGAATAATTCAAAGAAACTCCCAGAAGTAAAGCTCAAAGTGAAACTGACTTCCCACCATACCAAAAATATTGTTCAGAAAAAAACTAAAACTGCAACATTTGGTACACTTTAGTGTGCCCATCTTCTTGAACCATATTAGTTTTATTAGTATTAAAAATTATAGTTATGTCAATTCAGCAGCTGATAGTGGTTTGGTTCAAACCCGAGTCAGCGGCAGCTGCAAAAATAAGGAAACATCTTGTCTGTTGCCATGAGAGGATTAGAGTGTAACTCAGATCAAGCCAGCTTTATGCAAACTACCTCAGCTTTATCATGTAAAAATCAAAGTCACATGTTTTTACATGAGCTGTGTTAGCTGAAAAACTTCCAGCCTAATAAGCAGAGAAATGTAACCACAAAAACCCTGAGACTTTCTACATTTAAAGGACAAATAAGTAGGGCATTCTCTTCTTGTAAAGCAGTTACAATCATAGACGCCTGCCCCATTCCTGCAGTTCTTAATTGCCTCTTCACCCCTCATCAAAGAGACTCCGTTGAGAAATTGGTTAGGGAGTTGCTTCCAACAATATGGGGCTCTCTCTTCTCCAAGAACAGCTTTTCTCAAGACTACTGGCAATTCATAAGCCCTAGACGAGCATTTTTTAAAGCTTCTGAAACTATAATCACAGCAAAGAGTTCATTTTCATTCAAATGGATATATCTACCTACATTTATATATTATAACTGAAGCAAAAGCTTCGTAAAAATATTCATCCTTACTGTATACGATACACACTGACACTTTGTATTTTACTCTATTTTTTATACGGCTGTTGCAGCCCCCTAATTTCACCTTGTGAACACAAATATGACATGACCCACAGTTTGTAAAATACCACCGAAGGGCAATACTTTTTGTGTTGGGCTCTGCATCAATATCACCTGGGGAGTGTTCTCAAAACAGGAAACCATAGCTGGGGAGAGGAAAATTGGCAGTGGCTGCCACTGAAGGAGGGCAGACATTTTCTGCCAATTGCCTACTGTATGACCTTGGATAAAGCTACTTAACCTTTTTGAGTCTCGGTTCCTTCACCTGTTGAATGACAATACTAATAGCCTTCCATACCAAGTCATTGTGTGCATGAAATGATATAATACTTACAAAATGCTTTGCTTCGTGTCTGAAACATGGTAAGAAGGCACCTGTATTAATTTTAACAGTCTTAAAATCATACCATTTCTATGGTTGGTTTGCGCTCCTGAGGTCCATCAGGTATTTTTCACAACATGTCCTAATCTGCCTTAAATCCTGTACCTTTGCGAGAGCCAAAAGTGGATTAGAACTCAGCCACCTCATTAATGCCTTGCCTGGCTACTGCATTGCAGGTGCCTAAACAAGGTACTAATGAGGTGACCGAATCCTAACCTGATTTTGGCCCCTACTAAAGGTATTAATGAGGTGACCAGGTTTTAACCTGTTCTTGGCCTCATGTCTAGCTAGATTGGTTTACAAAGCAGGTGAGAACCTGTTCTTAAAAGGTTATTAAATATCAAATCATAATACTAGTTGGCTTTTTTTAAGGCAGCTTATTTTTTTCAAAAAATTTTTGCTGTAAGATGTATATACTCATCAGAGAGACAGAGAGACAGAAAGTGAGAAATCACCCCCTAGGGGGGATGGTCACTCCATAATCCCTTCTCATCATTCTCCTCTCAGAATCTTGGGCACGCATGCACACATCTCCGGTGTGAGTTTTAAACCACCAGGTCTGGGACTCAGACCACAGTTGATTATGTGGGAGTCCAGCCATGTGATCGTTATGCCATTTGCTGGAGTCCTGAGGCTTTTAAAAAACAAACAAACAAAACATGAACCAGCGTTATAAAGGCAGAAACTGGGCAGTTAGTTAGAAATCTGTAATAATAATCTTTCACATTATTCTATACCCATTTTCCTGAGGAACTCTTGTAGATGACAATTCATATTGTTTAGGTAACTATCAGAGCTTTTCCAGTATATTATTTTCAATTTAACACAATATTTTAAAGCTAATGGTCCTACATTGAATCAATTAGCAAACTTTTTTTTTTTTGAGAGGTTTTTGCTATAGGGCGTGTGCGCTGGACTCCCACATAGTCGACCATGGTTCAAGTCCCGGACCCGGTGGCTTAAACTCATGCCAGGCGCGTGTGCATGCGTGCCCAAGATCCTGAGAGGAGAATGGAGGAGAAGAGATTGCAGTGTGGCCATCCCCCCTGGGGAGTGACTTCTCGCTTTCTGTCTCTATGTCTGTCTGGCGAGAGGTACCCCAAGGACTCTTAGAAAATGGGACGTTCCTTCTCTTAAGGTACTTACAGTCTGCTTGGATGAAACTATTTTAAAAGATAGTGTATTTGTAGAAAATTTAAGATATAATAATGAAACATATAAGGAGGTAATTGCCATTGAAAAGTTATTTACAATTTTTAAGAGGAAAGAATACCACCAGGCCTCTTGGTGACCACACATGGGAACACCTAGGCCTGTCAGTAGGCAGAGGGAGAAGCGGAGCTCTGGGCAAAAGCCTTTACTGTGGTTTCTGTGGGAATAAATGGGTAAGGCAGGGTAGGCAAGTGTAGAATTGGATGGTTTGAACAAGTTCAGCATATTTAAGGCATAGGGGCTCTCCTTTATTGTCTGGACTGGGCGCTGGGGGGATGAGGGCAGGTAGATAGTGGCCTGGAGGGTGAGAACTTGATGAAGAACATCGGTGAGGTGTGAGCTCTGACTGATTGGTTTCCATTAAAAAAGTATACCCAAGGGCCAGTGTTGACAATCTCTATGAACTGGCTCACCTGGGCAGACGCAATCCCTTCCGAATTAGCAAGGGCCAAAGTCGAAGCATCAGAATCCAGGTAATAAAAATATATGCTTAATACAGAAACAACTCAAAACAGTAAATATTAGTAACACAGTTTACCACTAGTGTAGGTAGTATACTAGTGGTAATTCAATTCTAAGGAAGAATTGAAGAATTTAGAGGACTGATTGAAGAATTGAAGAATTTAGAGAACAGATTCTTACCGTTGGTTACATACTGTATCACCTTGGGAACAGCAGTTCTAGTATTAAATCCCCCTCTCAGATTCTGACTTAATTGGTATAGAGTAGAGGTTGGGCATCAGGGTTTTCAAGAGCTCATTGAGGTGGTTTTAATTTGTGGCCCAGGGTAAAAATCACGAATATAGAGCAAGAGTGAGCAGGCTGAGTAGAATCAGGCATATTTGTACCTTTAATACCCTAGAAGCCAGCCAGCTTATATCTCATGTTTTACAGTAGAGAGGAGGGAAGGCAGGGGAGGAAAATGATAATACAGAAGATAACAGCAGATCTAACATGTGCTGAGTACCTGCTACATGTCAGGCCCATTTTAGATTCTTCAAATATACCATCCAAATTTCACTTTAGACTCATAAGAGAAAATATAACATGGCCTTCATTTTACCAAAAGGAAGCTGAAATTCAGGGTAAATGTTTTGTTTATAATCCACAACTAATATGCTGATAATATATATCTCTTATCTTCTAAATTACAATGTAGGTTCCCACCCCCCTCCATAAAGTATGTGCACTCGCCAGAGAGAAACAGAGACAGAGAGAGAGGTGAGAAATCATCCTTCAGGGCGATGGCTATGCTGCAATCCATTCTCTCCATTCTCTTCCTGGGATTTTGGGCAGGCACGCACACATGGACAATATGATTTTCAAGCTGCCAGGTTCAGGACTTCAGTAACAGTTGTCCATGTAGGAATCCAGTGCCTTAACCATCACACCACCTCTTTGCCCTCCTACTTATATTTTAAAAGATTACATTCCTGACCTGACCTGGTAGCAAAGTGAATTTCAGGGCTGGAAACGACACAGTCAACCATGGGCTGGGATCCCTGAGGTCAGTTTGAAAACACACTGGGTGCACGTGTGCATGCCCAGGATGCTGAGAGTTGGAGGACTTGAGAGAGGGGATAGCAGCAAGGCAAAACCCTGTTGAAGGTGCTCTTCTTTTCTACATGTGCTCTTGCTTTCTTTCTTGCATATGCTTGTGTTCTCTGTCATGAATAAAATAAATAAACGTGGAGGCCAGCAGGTGATTTAGTGGTTGAGGCACTGGACTCCCACATGGCCAACTGCAGTTTGAGTCCTGGACCTGGAGGCTTGAAACATACCAGGCTAATGTACGTGCATTCCCCAAATCCCAGGAGGAGAATCGCTGGGCACTCATGTATGGGTGCCCAAAATCCAGGAGGAGAATGTAAGAGAAGGGATTGTGGTGTGACCATGCCCCGAGTGGGTTATTTCTCATTTTCTCTCCCTTTTTCTTGCTTGCTCTCTCCTGTGAGTACACACACCCTATGGCAAAAACCTAAAAATAAATAAACAAATAAACTTTAAAAAGGAAAAAGTGAGAAAATACTATTTACACTTTCCCAGACCCAGTATTTTTCCAACCTGATAACCCCAACATATCATTTTTATTTTATTTCCATCTTAAAATACTTCTTATATTGACTAGATACCAATTTACTATTATTTACAGAGAAATATGCAAACCCAGGCATACTGACATTTATACTATTTTTTTTGTCTAGCACCTAAATTTCTTCTTAGGTTTTTGCCCCACCACCATCCCTTATGGCTCTGGCTAGCCTGTGAGTGACAGTAATGGGCACAGGACTAGGAGGTTATCCAACCATTGTATTCCAATACTTGATCTTTAAAGATTTGTCCAAGAGATGATCTTATGAATTAACTTGGGCCAATCTTAGTGCTTCCACTCTGAAGTCAAATGTAGATGCTGGAGAGACAGTGTATCTCTTCTTTATGGAGTATAGGTTGTAAGCATAGACATGAGCATCTTTGAGATCTTGTCTAAGGCATATGAGAATGAGGCCAACAGGAAGAGAGATGCAAATATGAAGAGAACTAAGACATGGGTAAGCTGATACCATTGTTTAAGCTTCTGGATTTAGTTAGGCTTAAATACAAACATCTCCACCCATGGAGTTTACAATTGTATGAGCCAGTTAGTTTCCTTTTTACTTAAGTTTTTGGGAATTGAATTTCTGTCACTTTGAACTATCAAAAGCATACATTATTTAGGGGCACAGACTGTTCAGTTTAAACAAGTTTTACCCAAGAAGAGTTTGCATTAGAATATGCTTTCTTACATGAACAACTACTGCCTCATTCTATGTTCA
Organism: Tupaia belangeri chinensis; assembly: GCF_000334495.1. Classification (NCBI taxonomy): domain Eukaryota; kingdom Metazoa; phylum Chordata; class Mammalia; order Scandentia; family Tupaiidae; genus Tupaia; species Tupaia belangeri. The sequence goes on from NW_006205727.1 coordinate 1,128,573, forward strand.
GGTTCTCCAAATCAGAGTGTAATAGATTGTACAAAATCAATGATACAATATTTTCTAATTGTCCTTTAGAGAAAAAAGCTGAGGTCCCAGTGACAATGGAGCCAATCAATCAAAATCGATTAGTAACTCTCTGTTGTGTATCAAAAAATCTGAAATGTACAGGGAGGCTCCAAAGGTGAAGAGGGCATTGTCACTGAGAAGCTCAATACTTGGAAAAATGTGGACTCAAACTAACCATGCCTACACAAGGTAATGAATACATGGCAAGTTGCCATATTAACAATATGAAAACATATGTTTAAAGGAATGAGTGAAAGTTGTTGGATGGAGGTGGTCAGAACTGCTTTTTGTTTTTTTGCTTTGTTTTATTTATTTAATTTTTCTGAGGAAGTATGGAAGTGTAACCTGACATACACCTTGAAGAATGGAAGATTTTGCAGAGATTATCTTTGCCAGCTAAGCAGAAATTTCACATAACATACTTGAGCTATTGGGGAGTTGGGAAAGCCATGATACATTTTTTCACAGAAAAACATAGAAAAATACATCCTGAATTTCTTGATGACCTAATATTTCAGTAGTCCAATACTGGGCCAGTTTAAAGGGATTCGATGTAGCAGAAAACCATCTCTTTGCCTCCAGCTTCATACCATTATTTTTTATTTCCATCTTTAAAATTTTAAAAAACAGATTTACTAAAAATATACTATATGACACATGGTGTTTGAGATGGTACTTATTCTTGCTCTCAAGGGATTTAGATTATTTTAAAATTTCAGATAAGTAACTCATCATGTGGAGTAATATCTATAGAACAGGGTACCTAACCCACTTTAAGGAAAGTCAGAGTAAGTTTCTTGGAAAAAGTAGCAACTAAACTAAACTGTACTGAAGGCTGTGCCAAAGCTAGCAAAGCTTTTGAATTGAGAACAAGCATGATTTATATGGTGATTATGATTGATAACAAGTATGAAAGAAGGTCAAAGTGGTGCTAGCAAGGTACTTGTGAGAGCAGAAGAGGAAAACAGAGCAATTTAAAGACTGAGGAGGATAAAAAGTCCATGATGGTACCCTAGAGCAGCTGTTTTCTCACGGTGTGGCATCCTTCATGTCACTGAGGTACTTTCAGGGAGTCTGTGAAGTCAAACAATTTTCATAATAATGGTAACAGACTATTTCCTTTAAGAGCCCCATCTTAAATGAATATACAGTGGAACTTTTCACTGTACATTTGGAAGATATACAAAAAAGAATAAATTAATATGTTTCAAATAAATCACAATGTTATGAAAATTGTGCATGAATAAAAACATAGACAAGGACTGGCTCCATGGTGCACTGATCATGTGCTACTCAAGAGAAGCTGGATCCCATGTGGTAACTGTGGTTTGAATCCCTGGCCCATTCAGCCTGAAACACACTGGACGCATGCATGAGTATCCTGACCTAATGGGCTGGAAGACAGGAGGATGGACATTGTGCCATGGCGAGATCCTGTATCGGATACTCATCTCCCTCTCTCACATGTATTTGTTCACATGTGCTCTATCATGAATGAAGGGAAAAAAACTCAATATGCAAGATATAAGCCAATGTAACAGACTATAAAAAATTTACGAATCTATTTTCGGATTCCATATGTAACTAGTCTTTAAGAAATTAACCTTAGGGACCAGCAGTTAGTGTAATGGCTATGTCGCTGGACTCCCACATAGTTGACCGGTTCGAGTCCCAGACTCGGTGGCTTAAACTCACGCCGGGCACGTGTGTGTGCATGCCCAAGATCCCAAGAGGAGAATGGAGGAGAAGGGATTGTGGTGTGGCCATCCTCCCTCGGGGTTGATTTCTCTCTTTTTGTCTCTCTGTCTCTCTCTGTCTGTGTGGCGAGTGTACACGCCCTATGGCAAAAACCTCTCCCAAAAAAGAAATTAACTTAAAAATTTTGGTGTAGTAAAAGAAATCAGTACTCAAAATTATCTAAGGTGGATATTAAAATACCTCTCTCTTTTTCAACTACACATATTTGTATATGAAACCAGACTTTCTGTCTTATATTTCAATTTAAACCACAAATCACAACAGACTGAATGCAGAAGCTGATGTGAGAATCTTGATGACATCTATCAAATCAGACCTTAAAAAATATTCGAAAGTATAAGGTAATTTCACTCTTATAATAAATTTTGGGGGCAATAGGTCCTTTTTTTTGTAAGAAAATATTACTACTGCTATTTTAAATTTAGTTTTAACTTCTAATATAGTAAATACAAATAGATATAACCCACATAAGCACTTTGTGGGCCTTAATTTCTAAGAATGTGGCATGAGGGCCTGCCTGCAGCCTAGTGATTAAGGGAGCTAGATCTCACATGGCCAACCACACAGGTCAAATCCTTATGCCTAGGAGTTTGAAAACCATGCCAGGCACATGTGTGTGCACCCAAATCCTGACAGGATGGAGAAAGGAGTGACCATTCCTCGGGCAGTGCTTTATCCCTCTCCCTCTCTCTCTCTCTCTTTCTGGCAAACATATGTGCTTCTGGGGGAAAAGGAAAAAAAAAAAAAAAAAAGTATGTAAAAGGGTTCTGTGGTTTTGAGAGACCAAAATGTGTGGATGGCTGCCACAGAGAACTTCATGAGAATTCTATTGCAAATTTCTCTGGATCTCTTTTATCAACCCCATTCAAGTGGTGAACACTTAGTAAGCTCCCAATAAATGTTGAGTTACTTCTCCATTTCCATTCACTCACTTTCTCCAAACACCTACTGTTCTAAGCCTGACAGAGTAGATCTTACTTTTACATTACAACCCAACAGTAGGAATCCTCATTTCCTGTTGATAATGTGCCATAATAGCTGTTAATACAACAATTTAAGAGAGTCAAGGAAGGATCAATAAGCAACAAGATCAAATTCAAATGAATCCACCTCTCTGCAGAGCCCTCTGTCTTGATTAAAACCAAAATCTACTGGGGAGATAGTTCTGTTGAGCAAGTGACTACCCAATAGGCTTCAAACTTTACATCCTAATAGGCTCGAATAACATAAAAACATTTGAAGGCAGCCAAAGTTATGACTTGTTCTCTAACTCTGAACTAAATACTTGAGGAAAAGATTATAATGAATAATCCCTTATCTTTATGGGGAAAAAGTCAGATTTCTTTCTTTGCTTTGAAGTCTCTGACTATTTCTGGCTGTTTGCCCCACATTTTGATCTTTGGATAAGGGTGCTGTCCCTCAGGCTCCTTTCCCTGGAGGTCCACTAGGAAACGCTTTCTAACAGCTTTTACTGGGGTTTTCTGTTTAATACCTCGATGCTGAAAGAGTTCAGCAAGAGAAAGCGTCCATTCGCTGCAAAGCTCTACAGTCCTCTGTAAGAAAATGTACTGAGTATGTAAGGAAGTGGCATGGGGCAACAAGTAACAGCAGGTGCGAGGATTGAGGGCCGGCCCTGTCTCTGAGATCCCTTCCAGTCTGTGGCGTCACTGTCCCTCCATGCCCCAGCTTTCCTGGTGTGCAGATAGCTTGGTGGACCAGTGCATGGGAGGTCACCAGGTTGCACTTTGGAGTGGGAACAGGCCTGAGATGGAACTGAGTTGAGACCCCCTCATTGTTTTCAGTTATGAATATTAGTGATTTGATTCCATGTGAAAGGTCAAAGGACATCATTCTTTTCAAGGTAAAATGTACCTCCTGCCAAATTTTGATTAAAGAAAGTTTTTCTCATTCTTTTAAAATAGTACTTTTTTTAAAATGGTTTTTCAGATTGAATTAAATCAAGCTTAGTAGAAAAGGATTTTTATGTCTGTTCTTAGTTAAATTTGCTTGTCAGTATCCTTTTAAAGCAATTTATATGGTAACCTTCCAAAAAGTCCCTTTTCCTGCTTGCTTCTAGTTATAAAAAATGGTATGTTTATGTCAATGTTTTATATTAATTTTACCCTCTTACAATTCCTTTTAAAAATCATTTTTTCTCTAATCAATCCCTAACAGATGAAAACCTTACGCACAATTCCATGTGAAATACATGAGTGCCCTCTCTTGTTCACCTCAAAGTAAAACAGTTTTCATAATCAGAGAGTTTTTTTCTCTTCAGTGTCAGGAAACAGACTCAGCCTTGTCTAGTAAAATAGGCTAAGGTATTCATCTTTCCTCTTTGAAAAGTTGACATATGAATATATGATATATTTCATTAAAAAGAGAATTTATTGAAACAAAATCATGTAAAAGTGAATACAACTTCTTTTATATATTAAAATGAGTAGACAGAATCGTGTGGACAGAATTCAGACTGCTTTTTCCTATTTTTCCAAAATCCTTTCCAGAGGGCTTGGGGGAGTCATGTTCACAAACATTAACAGACCATTTTGACCCATTAACAGAATTCTTCCTACATCCTGCCTCTGGCATAGTATTGAGCATCACTGGGATTGTATATTAAGGGGGCTTCCTTATCGCTGTTAAAGTACATTCCTTTCTGATCTCAGCAACCTTCCTTTTCCAATTATCACCCTAAAAACTGTAAAACCCACATATAACCTACAAGCACTGCCACCACCACCACCACCACCACCACCACCACCACCACCCCACCCCCCCCACCACCACCACCACCACCACCACATTTCCATATGTCCTGTCTTTCTGAGCCAGACCAATGGAAAAACTCTTCACTAAATTCCAAACTCTTTCTCGCTCTCAAAATCAAATAAAAGGAACACCCCTGTACCTGATCAACCCAAGAGAAAGGCATATTCTTGCTTCCTCTCTGGGCCTAGGTCACTCAAATTCGTGTTTCTGCTAATATTTATTATGACCCAGTGATATGGCAGGCCTGTTTCTAAGTGCCAGAGTTACAGTGGTAGATAAATAAGTCAAAATGCAGATGTACTTTGATGAGACAGCTAATAGATTAAAAGTAATATCTACTCATTTTGTGTTTTAATTAATGTACAACTTTATTATTAGTGGTTGTTTATTTGTAGAAATGCAGGTTGCTAATCTACTTTGTGTTATTTTTGACAGAATAGCACAGAGAATATACACTATATGCAAGGAACTTTCTGTGGGGCATCTTAGTACAAACCCAGCAGCATTATAAACAGAAAAAGGAAACAAATCATTAAGATGATAGCAATGGAGCAATGTACAATGAATATAGAATTTCCTAATGTTTGAAATGGTAACTGTTCAAAAGAGTTTTAAATAACACTGCAAAATCTTTGGCAGAAAGCTTGTGGTGGTGTAGAGTTCTTAAGCAGTAGGAATGTACTAGATCCGGGAGATCTAATCTCCTCCTACCTGGATTCAGTGGGAAATGTACATGTTAGTCAACGTCATTACTTTCTGGGTTGACTTTTTTCCCCTGAAGGACTCTCTTTAAGGTGTTGTCCAGACATGACCCTTTTTATCAGATAAAATTAAGCCAAATAACCTCAGGTTGTTTTGCCAACTGCTGAGTGAGATTTGGAAAATGACAGTCTGGAGTCTGTGAGGTATTGCATTTACATTGACTCTATTGTGATTATGCGAAGTCTACCACTTTGATTTCTTCTATTTGACCTTTCTCTGTGGATAATTTCTAGGAAACTCAAATTTGCAAAATGAATAAAATAATCTGACAGTCTATAATGGTGGGAAAGGATATTGGCTCATTTCCCTAAAGATTTATCTTGTAGAAAGGCTGTATATTACATGAAAAAGAAATATAATTCAACATTTCTCTGCCAGAAAAGGCAGCCAACATTTTTATATTGTTCCAGAAAGAAAATGATGTCTCTGCAATTTCCATTTACTCCTTCCTTAACAAATCTAGGACTTTATTCTTTTGGAGATGGAAATGGTATTGCAACATTTTCATGAAGCTAAGCTTTAAGTACAAGGAAGTTTCGTTACCAAGCCCCCAACCCCCTCTTCTTTCTCAGTTGAGACTCATTATTGTCTTTAGCCTTCCTGCTCTTGGTTTTGGCTTCCTGATTACCTACATCATGTTGTTTCTCTGTCTTGTCTGACCCTTCACCACAACACTGCAGTATTCACTGTAATAACATGTGGGCCACAATGAGCTCATGCTGATTAACATAGAGTATGTAATTCCATAGGAATTTTATGATAATTGAGCAATAATTCTTGTATTCCCATTTTTTCAAATTATCTGGAAAGCAAATTATAGTAGAGTATTTCCCCAGGGCTTCTAATAACATTATCTATTTTTAGAAATTCTCTCTCCCTGCTTGTGTGCTAAACTTATTAGCTCAATAGTCTTGACAAGCAAAAGGATGAAAGAGGTAGTGCTGTTTAAGTTATTTTTAGCCTGAATCTGGGTTTATTACTAGTAATACATCTCTGTTGTACCAGCCTAGAGCATTTAAAATAATCAGAGTAAAATACATAGATTACTAAATTGAAAATCATCAGTCCTCTAAATATATATTTCTCCATCATTTTGTCATACCTCAACCTTTACACTAAGGGACTTCAAAAAGTTTGTGGAAAAATGGAATTAAAGGGAAGTTTACTTTGGTGCAAAAAGATGCGAAATTCATGTATAATTTTTTTCTTCAGAATATGTATTTTTCCATGAACTTTTGGGAGACCTCTTATATATTCAGACAGAAGAAGAGTAAGCATTTAATTCTGTTCAATAGCTTACTGTGAACTTTTTTTTCCATCTTGAATAGTTCATAGAAGGGGACAGCTATTCGGACTAGGATTTAGAGTGGTTAAAAAAAAAAGAATTTATATAAATTTATGTGCATTTGTTTCTATATAAGTATCAAAAGATGCTTTGTACATATTCTCTTCTTCAGTACTTATTAATAACCCATGGTTTGGTTCATATGGTCTCTTATAAGTAAGAAAACTGAGTCTTCAAGAGGATAACATACCCCACATCATTCTTAATCATTTCTAGTTGTTTACATCTATAGTTGCAAACAATAATGTGTGCTCTACAAACTCTTCACTCTATCCTCTTCTCAATTCAATCGTGCATGAAAAGACAGACACATGTTCAGATGTACACACTGAGAATATTATATACCTATACCACAAAGCTCAGGGAAGATTTTTATCCTTAAATGGAAATGCAATTAAGCATCTCAGTTAGTAACCCTCAACAGCCTGTTAGATATCAGTGCGGTTAACCAATCACCCACCCCCTGGTGGTTTTTCTTCACCCTCTAAAGCTAGGCATTGCCCCTATTATTTTTCACTATCCCGTGCTCCTCCCATATCCCCAACTTCAGGAATGAGTTGTCATGGCCACACTTGATGATTTTTGTTAGATTCCGATAATAATTCAATTAGAGAGGCCTGTAAGTTGAGGAAATGACTTTGGTAACTCCTCCCTGCACAGCCTGAGCCCAGCTGATGACAGAACAGAACATTTGCTTCCTTTCCTTTGTTCATTTTGTTATTTTTCCTGCAATCCAATGAACCCCTTCTTCCCTAATTAGTTTTCTGCTCAGCAGCTTATCAAGTTTGTCTCTTCCAAACCACATAGATCAAACAACTTTAGATCATTGTCAAGAGACCAAGTTAAATCATGTGAGGAGGGGTAAAAATAGCTCTAACTGAATCTCTACTGAACTTCAGGAAAAACGAATATATGTTCATTTTTCTTTCCAATTGACTGGTCGACTGGCTTCTTTTTTCGCTTTCTAGCATGACAGCAAAGTGCATTATTATTTTTTTATCAACAGCATGGCAGTGTTTAGATAAGGCAGGGGGCAATCCTATTTTCCTCTCCTGGATGAAGATGAGCAAAACAGTATGTTTTGTCAGTATGGATATTTCTCCACTGAGATGGGCCTCAGCACATTCTACATAAATGTTATTAAACTCCACATTAAACAGCCTGTGTGTGTGAGTACTGAGCCCAGAGTGCCTGACAGCTAATGAATAAACATCTACTTTATTTCTAGCAAGTTTTTTTTTTTTTTTAAGGGTATGGTGTCTGAATTCTTTTGGCAAAAAGGCCCCCATTTATTTTGTTTAAAAAATACATATGCTCACAAGGAAACACAGGCAAACTAGTCAGTGTCACTCCAATTCTTGAGTTTATAAATAGGTAAGTCTTTGACAAGTCAGCCTGAAGAGTGTCAGCCTCCTGTCTTTTTGACACTGAGCTGTACTCGGCCTTGTATGGTTCAGAGAAAATGCCGCTGCACATTTCCTGCCCCGACCACACACTCAAGAGTGGGTGTCACCTACCCATCCCAAGCACCCTACAGAGTGGTTATCTCCTTTCCCAAAACACATGGGCTCGTGAACACACAGTGTAAAGGGCTTTCTTAAGCATAGCTGGATTTGCCCTTATTAGGTCTGAGAAGCATAGTTTTAAAAAATTGCATGTAGCTACATATCTACAGCTCTAAATATCGGAGACAGGAGGTACTCCCAATATAGACATAGAAGCTGGGGTTTTCTTTCTCGTGCATGTGTGTGTGTGAATATGCATCTGTCATCACACGCATCCATCACTCACATTGTTTCACTGCTTATAAAACACATACATGTCTAGGGAACCAGCAGTTAGCGTAATGGCTATGTTGCTGGACTTCCACGTAGTCGACCGCGGTTCGCATCCCGGACCCGGTGGCTTAAAACTCACGCCGGGCGCGTATGCCTGCGTGCCCAAGATCCCGAGAGGAGAATGGAGGAGAAGGGATTGCGGCGTGACCACCCCCCCTGGGGGGTGATTTCTCGCTTTCTGTCTCTATGTCTCTCTCTGTCTGTCTGGAGAGCGCACGCGCCCTGTAGCGAAAACCTCTCAAAAAAAAAAAAAAAGTCTACATTTAAAAGGTCCTCTTCTTTTAGCGTTATGATGAAGGGGATTATTGCCTTTTCATTTCACTATTAATAAATATGTTAGGCACTTTTCCATTACTTATCTGGGGGCTCTGAAGCCATTGGTAACCAATATTAGCACAGAAAGCTCCTTATTCTAAGTGTATAGCACAAAGTTTATACATGCCAATAGTGTATATTGAACCAATAAAACTAGAAAGGAAAGCGTGATGTAAATATACATCTACATGGAAATTTCAAGGATGAAAGCTACTTCTAACCACACCATAGTGTCCATGGTTTACCGAAGTAAGGAGAACTCTTTTGAATGGCTGAAACTTACATCACCCACCCACCAAATACAATGAGGCAGTTGAGGGTTGAATCCCTGTAATGATGTGGACATGCTGAGAAGGAACTGCAGGGCAGTCCAGCTTGGCGACTGCTCTGTGGACAATGTCTTGGGCTCATCATCAACACTTTGGCACTAGAGTTAAGATCAACAGCCGGTTAACCTGGGACATGGAGCCTCTCGATGAACTCTGCTTTAGAATAAAGCCATCATTCTAAGGAGGAGTTTCTTGTGCTGTAATGAACTGGAAGAAGGCAGACACAAAGGCAGGGAGATACAGCACTCTGCTGGAGAGCAGGGTCATTAAAAATAACGAGCAATCTTCCACTTCCTCCTTTTTATTAACTTTCTGCAAAGGACAACCTGACACTTTATTTTTTAACACAGTCTCCACTTTTACTAATATCCGTTTGCAGTTGGCTAAACATTTTTCCAAAACATGCTTCATAATATTTGGAATCATGCTGGAAAACACTGAGGGTCTTTTCTTTCTTCCTTTTTCCTTTGTACATCTTAGAACTGGCTTTCCTAAAAATTGCCTCTAAGTTAGACAAAAATGTGTCATCCCTCCCACCTTTAACATAAAGCAAGTTAGCATTTTAGGGAAGAGCTAAAGGCACAGACCAGGGGCAAAGAAAGAGCCTTCAAGACGGCCATGTTCAAGTTCCATTCATTCCATTCTCCTTTGACCTGGCATGCATCACTACAATAATTTATGTCTTACAATCTCTAGCAATGGTGTGGACCCTTAATTGTTTGCTCAGTTTTGCATTCAGAATCCTGATAGGTGAAGGAAGCTGAACAAACCAGATGGCTGGTAAAAGGCCAAAACTTAAGTCCTGAAGAGATTTCTAAAGTGAATTATGAAAGTAACTGTTTAGAGTTAGAACTCTGCTTGCTTGAAGAACTGCTGTCTTAGTGCCAAATAACAGAACTAAACTCTGAGTTTTTCTCCCTTGTAGTTAATATCTTAAGCCAAATGTTTGATCAAAGGAAAGGAAGCACAACTGCTAAGATCTAGGGAAATTGTCGGCTTGACCATAAGTCTTCGTGACCTGTGAATGTAAGTGACCCGGTCATCTATTAATCAGAGAGTGGGAGAAGTAGTATTTGAGCACATATTATATGTCAGGTATATGTCAAGTATTTTATTTACGTTATTTTGTTTAATCCCCACACTAACCCCAAGAAAATAGCATTTCTATTCATGAGTAATATATAGAAAGTTATTTATTCATTGATTCAACAAATACTTATGGTATGATATTCCAAGCATAATGCTAAATGCTGAGGCTGTCAGATAAACCAGATAGACTCAGTGATTCCCTTCACATGGTTCATAGATTAGTAGGAAGGTAGTATTACATAAGGATTTACAAGCCTGATGAACCTTATATACGGGAAAACATAAAGAAGTGTGCAGATATCCAAACAGATAATTTACTCAACCATTCAGTACATGATTATTGGAAGCCCTGAGATACTATAGGCTGGGTATAGTGGAATGTGCCTATAAACCCACCCACTCAGGAGGTTGAGGCAGGAGATGATCACGAGTGTGGGTCAGCGTTTGGGCAACATAGCAGGACTCTCTCTCTCTCTTGCTCTCTCTCTCTGGGGTAGGAGGCATTGCTTTCTTTTAGAGTTTTATTTTAATTTTAATTGAATACTTATTTTTTGACAAAATTTACATGCAAATACCAAAAAGAGAAAGAGATAACCCCCAAATGGAGCCTAGGCATGCCACAATCTCCTCCACACCTCCTCCCTGCCAGGATCCTGGACGCCTGTGCACATGTGCTCAGGATATTTTTTAAGTCATCTGCACTGGGATTTAAATTCTGGTGGACCATCTGGGATCCAGCCCTCTCCACACAGAGCTTAGTCACTCTACTACAGGACAATAGGGCTGGTACAATACTACCAGTTTCGAAAACTACTACAAACTTTCGGCTTCGGAAACCAAATAGTGCTCTGATGAAAAATAATCCTCCCTTTCCTGGATTAATCATGAGTAGAAAATGCATGGTTGTTAATATTGTCACAGATGTGTTTGCTCACTGGTGGAGCAAAGCTAAAGTCAATGAACAACTGATATCTATGATTATAGATTAGTACTATCAAATAGAGCCTCTGTGTGGATGAAAATGATCTATATCTGTGATGTAAATGGAATGTGGCTATAGAACCTATGAAAGATCACTCCATGTCACTAAAAGACTGGATTTTTCATTTTATTTCGTTTAAATTGTAATTGTAGGCCAGCCCTATAGCATAGTGGTTAAAGGACCTGGATCCCACATGGCCTACAACAGTTCAAATCTCAACCCCAGCAACTTGAAAAACATGCCAGGTGCATTTCTATGCCCAGAATTCCAGTAGGGTGGACAAATGGAGAAAAAGGGACTGCAGTGTGACCATGCCCCACTGTTTTCTCCCTCTCCTTTTCTCTCTTTCTCTCTAGTGAGTACACTCACTCTCCAGCAACTAAACTATTAATTTTGAAAGTCATTATGATTAGTAGCTACTTGACAGCATAGTTACAGATAATTTTCATGGAACAGAAAGTACTCTAAAATTTGCTCCCTATGCAATTGCCTTTGAAGAGATCTGTGTATAAGTCAGTCTAGGTAGCCTAAAGGTGTTTGTTTCTCCTGACGTCATACTGAGATTCTCCTCATCTATGGAAGCCTTATATTTTGGGAATGGCTTCAAGAAGATATGAAGTAGCTATGAGAAAGTAAGGTAAGCCTGGACTCTAGAGTCAGTGGCAAATAGATTAGTTCTAAAATCAAACTATCCTAGCAGTGTGAGTCAATCTAGCAAGTGAAAATGGAACATTTCAGACAAGAACAGAATCCCAAATTCCCCTGCCACCCTTCAAATATGATGGTTCTGAAACCAACTGGGAAAAGTATTAAAAGGAAAAATTAATCTTGAGTTATCTCAGATACCTATCAGGGAAGAGGATTCAATTCTCCTTAGGATCAGAGCAGTGGTTATGGGAAACATTACACACACAAACATACATATTCACACATGTCTTTGGATGTCCGTGTCTCCATAAGACTTGGTGACCACCAAGTTTTAGTGTCTTCACACAGTTATTTAATTAAGAACTCAAATTAGGGAATAAAATAAAAGAGAGGGGAATTAAAACTAATAAGAAATAAAGCTGAACTTGCTTTAGATCCTTTTGCTAAAACACCTAACTCATTATCTAAGCTTGTTTAAAATGAGGAAATCCAATCTATCAAGTAGTAAATAAAATTAGTCCTGCCAAATGTTTAATTATTCCGTGATAAAATTTACTATATTGTTATGTTAAGCTTCCATGTTTGATGGGAGCTTGTTTCTCTGCCTCAGAGACATTTTACCTCCAGACTTTTTTTTTTTTAATAACATACAGATACACTTGAAATTACTTCCTGGATGATAAATACTTAACTTCTTTTTTGTCTTTCCAATTTGGGTCCACTAGCTACAACCTCCTTAGCCAATTACTTGACCTCACATCCCTCGATGATGAATTGATGCAAAAACGTTTCTGACATCACAGCAATATCTTAGTCATCAGGCAGTATCAACAGATGACTGCCTCCAGGCCTGTGCTGGGATCTGGCAGTCACAACGAGAAGTAACAGGAATCAGAGTGGCAATCGCCTCCTCCTCTATTTTTTACGGAAAGGTATCAGACCACTAAAAATATGGTACATGTTTTATATTAGTATGTTTTTTAGTTGCCAATTATCTCCTCAAAAGCTAATCTTAAGCAAGCACTATACAAAAGAAAGCCAGCTTGGGGCATGGCATATATCAGATCATTTCATGAGATAGTAGTAACACAAACTTTCATTTATTAAAAGCTAATAATGTGCTAAGCACATGTATTACACACCACCTCCACTGATACATTCCATTTCCACAACAACCAGTAAGATAGAAACAATTTTTCTTGCTTTTCAGGTGAAGAAATACAGCACCTATAAGCCTATGCAACTTGTCTGTGGTCACAAGTGGGAAGTCACGAACCTATCTAATTCCTATAGCCAGTGCTTTTTTGCATTTAGCTGTGCCATCATCCTATGAGTAGGCTCCTGGAAGGAGAAAGAAATAGGAATGAAGGAGGATGTGTGGGAGGGAATACCTAGTTGTCTAACTGCATTGGGTTAGTAGGAAGTGATAGAACAGACGTCTTTCAATGTATCCCCTTAACTTAGCTGAGCACAGTATTAGTCACGAATGAAGTATTTACAGATGAAAACAAGTTCTAGAAATCTTTTCTCAAAACAGTCATTAGAAATGTATATTTCAGGAGAAATGTATGCAAACATTGTATTAAGCACTAAGTAATAGAGAGGACAAGAAAAGATCTCTCCCTTTCTTGGCTTCCCTTTGCATTCAGGTAGGAGGAAAAAAAAAAAAAAAAAAGCAAGCACAGCAATGAACAATGCAATTCCGGATGCTAATGAGGCATAGGAAGAAAACAGAACAAAATGAGGTAACCTGATGTGCCTGAGTGACCAAGAAGGAGTAGGAACACTAATTTAGAATGAGTGATCAGGAAGTGTTTAATGAGAAGATGGCCTTTGGCTAAGACCTGACAGCAGCAAGCAAAAATCAAGATCTGTGTGGAAAGTGTCAAGCAAAGGAAAGTTTCACTGAATGACCAGTAGGAAAAGGAAAGAATTAAAGCTGTTTCCTGGAGGTTGGTTTCAGGACCAGGCAGGATATTGACCATACACTGAGGCTGGAAGACTTGGAAGTAGATAGTATGGGTAGAAAATCAAGAATTCTGTTTAATTAGCAGAAGGCATTTCTGCGATTCTTTTGCCAGGTAGGTATCACACAAAAAGCCTTCATGTTGGTCATTTTTATGAAGATTTTTATATATTGAGTGGACCCAGAAACTATTTTAATCAAAAATACAAGGGGATAGGCTCTGTGCCCTAGTGATATAAGGATTTTGATACCACATGTCCAAATACAGTTTGAATCCCTGCTCCAGTGACTTGAAAAACATGTTGTACATGCATGCATGTATACCTCAAGGCCCCCATGATGGAGAAATGGAGAAGGGATTACCGCATGACCATGCCTCATTGGGAGCACTTTCTCTTTCTACCTATCTCTGTGTCTCTCTTTTTCTGATGAATGTATACATCTTCTGGTAAAACTAGGCAGGAAAAAAAAAAGGCTCAGCAGGCAGCATGGTGGTTAAGGGCTCTGGACTCCCACATGGCCAACCACGGTTCGAGTCCCAGACTTGACAGCTTCTTTTTCCTTTCTCTCTTTCTCTCTCTCTCTCTCCTACCCCCCTACTCTGGTCAAATTAAAATAAGTAAAGTTAAATAAAATAATTTTTTTAAAAAGAAATGTCTATAATTATTCTTTCAAAATTAATTTACTAATCTTAATAAAGAAAACTGAAAATCTCTAGAAATATCATTTCTCCTTTTTGAATTCTCCTGGGTACTTTTAACCACTGCATTTTATTTCTGGACATATTTTTAAAAATAAATGTATGCAGTCAAATTTTAGGTTTCTGTTAGAGCAACTCAAAAAGGTACATAAAAGCTCACAATGAAATTCTCATTTTTTTTCCATGCTTCTCTATTCCTTAGACTTGAAGAAGATAATGGGTTAGACAAAATGCAGTTATTGTAGAGGCCAGTTCAGTAGTGCAATGATAACGCTCTTTTCAAGCCCTGCTAGATCCATGTAGAAGATCGTGGGCTTGGTTCCCTGATGACTGAGCATGCCATGTGCATGTGTCCAGGAGCCTGGCTGGCTGAGAGGACTAGGAAGAAAACTGTGGTATGGGACTCTGTTGAGGGTGCTTGTCTTCATCTGTCTCTCTGCCCTTTTACTTCCCTGTCTCTATCTTTCACTCTCATAGGGAAAATAAAGTATTAAAAATGCAGTGATTTTATACAGTCATTTCTGTGGAAACTGTAATATATTTACATGATACAACGCGATAATTGCTACAAAGTTGATAAGAAGATGATCAGTTTGTGGGTAAGGAGTTAAATTTCAGCTTAGTCTTGGGGCAGAGGGGGAAGCATTTCCTTAGTAGGCAACTGTTAGGGCTATGGAAGAGCATTCTAGGCCAGTACAGACACAAATGAAACTTATTTAAGAGTATGACATGCCATCTGATTGAAAAATGTAACAACTTTTGGGTATATGTGCCTTAAAAGAAAAAAAAAAATCATTTGAGGGAGCAAGCACTGGTGCTTGCTTTGTTAAGACTGACCCGCAGGGGAATGGTTTAGGGTCTTGTCTGGAGACCTCCATGGACATGCCAGGCATATTCCCCTCATCAAGGGCTGGCTACAGATGGGGGTAGACTATGGCATGAAGACCCTGCCGGGGGCATCCTTCTCTCCCTCTCTCTCCTTTTCTCTGTTTTACTCATGGAAGAAATAAATAATAAACTTAAAACTATTTTCATTTGAAAGCTTTGGGATCTAATTCATCTTGACTATCTTTTTTTAATTTATGGTAGAGTGCGTATGCATGCATGTGAGAATGAGAGTGAGAAAAAGAAAGAAAAAAAAATGAGCACCCTCCACAAGACTTGGTCATGCCACAATTCTCTTCCTCAAACTCTAGCTCATCAGATCTTGGGCACTCAACTAAGAGTGTGTTGCAGGCTGACCATGCCAGGGATTCAGACTGTGGTCAGCAAGCGAGACCTGGTTTCTCTTGAGCAGAGCATTACCATTATGTCACAGAGCCAGACCATCTTGTTGAATTTTATAAAAGTGCCTTTACTTTCCCAGTTTTAGGACTACTTCAGAAGTGATACCAGAATTTTAAATGTCAATTGATTTTTAAAGTCATTATTTGTTACCTTAAAGTTATTTTAAGGAAATTATTTGAAAATTATTAACTTACTGGCCTATGTATTGGGAGAAATATTCATTTGCTTGACAGAGTTCTGATCTTTGTAGAGAATAACTGGGCAATTGGATGCAGTTTTTATTCTTTAGTAAGATATTTTAATATTATTTAGCATTGGGACCAGCAGATGGTGTAATGAGTACACTGCTGGAATCCCACACGGTCGACATGGTTTGAGTCCACCATGGGTCTTCAAAAACACTGGGCGCATGTCTATGTGTGCATGCACCCAAAATCCTGAGAGGAGACTGGAGGAGAAGGGATTGCAGCATGGCCATCCCCCCTGGGGGGTGATTTCTTGCTTTCTGCCTCTTTGTTTCTCTCTGTCTCTTTGGTTAGCACACACACCCTATAGCAAAAATACCTCTTAAAAATAGTATTATTCAGCATATTACCTATGCATATATCATTTTAACATAAAAGTCTCATAATTGTAAGCTTTTATGTTCTTGGAGCTTCTAATAAGTGAAAAGAGCAATCTTATACAAGTTTAATTTGAAAATAAAGTGTAATAAAGTCTATCTTAACTTAGTTCTGTGACCTAATGAGTTATTCTTCATATGTTCCTGGGAATACTGGTTTTATTTAAAGATAATTACAAAATCTAAATGCTTTGGGACCAGCAGTTGGCATAATGGATATGTCGCTGGACTCCCATGTAGTTGATCGTGGTTTGAGTCCCAAATCCAATGGCTTAAACTCATGCCAGGCACGTGTGCATGCGTGCCCAAGATCCCAAGAGGAGAATGGAGGACAAGGGTTTGCCACATGGCCATCCCCCCCGGGGGATGATTTCTCAATTTCTCTCTCTCTCTCTCTTTCTCTCTGTCTTTCTGGCGAGTGCATGTGCAGTATAGCAAAAACCTCTCTCAAAAAAAAAAAAAATCTAAATGCTTTAAAATGTGAAGCCTGTATAACTTGGTCAATTTCTGCTAACTAGTCATTATAATTGTAAAATATATTATTTGCTAATGATGATGCTCTAATTTCCCTGCTACGCTAAGGCTAGCTGGTAGTCATTGTTTATAGAGTTTGATGATTTATCATCATTATCCTAATTATGAAAGCAGTAGAGTATGCAAATTACTATAAAAATCTCCTACGGATAAACTATGCAAATGAAGCACTGAGTGAATGGATACATTCTTTTCTGTCCTTAATCAGTTGATTAAACTCTCCTAAAATGCAAGCTGACATGACTGACCCCACTTTTCAAACCTCCAAAGAATCATTTATGGTGTCAGTAATGTAGGCAAGGCAGCGCATACATATTCTCTGTATTTAGTTTCTAAATGCGCAAAGGCTCTTGGTTCTCCTTGCAAGGACCCTGATTACAGCCAATCTTCATTATACCTATATTTATTACATCTGCCTTGTCTATATAGACTATCTTTAGAATCCAAAACCGAAACTAGTGGGGGAGATTGATCTGCTCAATATTCAAAACAATAATAGATGAGTTTTCCAGACAACAGTTCTAAGGAGGAAAACCTATTGGGGAGAATAAAAAAGAGGGAAGGATTTCCAAAATTGTTTGTTTTCTTTTTCACTTGGCTTTCCTACATTCCTTTTGCAAGATGCCATTTGTACATACAAATCACTTCAGTTTATTTTTAAAACCCAGATAGAGAGAGATCGTTTTGTTGTGGTTACAGCCACCTCAGTAGAGGCCTGAAGTCTCCCATTGTGAGAGGAAATGAAGGCTGGCTGAGTCTTTAAGAGGTCTCTCAACGTACGTGGCTCCTTTCATCTCCTGCCTGAAATTGCTGTGATTCAAATCCCAAACTTATTTCCAAAGGTAGCCTACTTAGAAAATCCTTACTCTCTAACCCAAGGTACATGAAAGAAGAGTGGTCCAACAATGGAGCAGAGTTTTCATTTTATTAACAAGTGAAACAACAAGACAATTGCCAGCCCTAGCAAAAGCTCTTTCAGTTGCACCAAAATATTGCATTGCTGAAAGTGTTCTACAACTAGAGGGCCAAGATGCTTAGAAGAAACTCAATGAAACATCAGGGTAGATTAGATCTCAAGACTTCCAGATGAATTTTTTAAAGATGCATATACCCAGCATATGTTAAACTGTCCAGCTGTGGCAGATTATACTCTCAAACAATTCATTGCAATGTGTTTGTTTGTTTTTCCTGTGTTGGACCAGAGTGCTCTTCCCAGAGCTCCCACTGTTTGCCTGCTAAGGAAATGTCTTTTTTCAGGACTGGGCTAAGAGTCTCCTCAGCTTTAATTCCATTTTCCCAAAGGGTAGAGGACTTTCTTTCTTCTTGTCTCTGTTGTAGCTATTGGTACATTATAGTTTACTGTTCGAAAACCTGGCTCCAAATGCCCTGAGACTGTGAGATCTATGAGGATGGAGATATATAATTTTTTTTTTGGAGAGGTTTTTGCTATAGGGCGCATGTGCTCACCAGACAGATAGAGAGAGACAGAGAGACAGAAAGCGAGAAATCACCTCTGGGGGGATGGTCATGCCGCAATCCTTTCTCCTCCGTTCTCCTCTCAGGATCTTGGGCACGCACGCAACCACGCCCGGGATGAGTTTAAACCACTGGGTCCGGGACTCAAACCACGGTCAACCATGTGGGAGTCCAGCAACATAGCCATTACACTAACTGCTGGCCCCAGGATGAAGATATTCTGGTCACGTTTACATCCTTGTGCACAGTAGTCAGACTTGAATGGGCATTTGATGAACTGAGGGAGCATGGTCTGACCAGGTGTCCAAATCTGGATACAGAACATTGGATTGCTCTAATGCTGGTCCAATCTCTTCCTCTGATGATATGTATTCTGGCACTTAATCTGAACAAATAAATATGAATTTGTCCAACTCATTGGCAAATTTAGCCACTTCAAAACTGGAGGCGTTTTTCAGAAACAAAAAACTAATCACTAAGAAAATGGACTGGGAAAGGGGATCATCATCTCCATCATCATGAGATGAAAAACAACATGTGAAAAATTTAAAATAAATGCATTATCAGCTTTTACACTGTCATTTTACAAATATTTTGTCAGGCTAACAGCTTTCCCCAACCTTTGTCATTCCTTTTTGAATAGTACATGTGCAAATTGCCTAGAAAATTATTAAAATTGTAGGTTATTTGGAAGAGATTATTCCATCCTTCTTTGAAGAAAAGTATTTTGAAACCTATGTAAGCCATTGTTACCATTGTACCCTGTTCTCTCTCTAACGCCCATGGTTAGATATAATTAAAAATATTTAAAAACTGGAAAACAAAATTTAATTCAAAATCAATTGGTAATTTTTAAAACTTTCCCTCTTATTCTCTAATAAATTAACATAAGGATAACATAGAATTGTTTAACAAGTCATACGTCATAATGGCAATAGTTCATCAAATCCTTCTCAGACATCTCAAACCGTGTGTTAAATTTTAGGAGTTATTGGTCCACTCCCTTATTTGATGCTATTGTCATTAGTGCAAAAAAGATATCCCTATCCAAACTGTGATAAGACTTAGGATTCCCACTAAGTTGATAGTCACTAAGTTCCCTGATACTTAGGTGCTGCCAGTGAAGCAGGGCCTGCACAGTCTGGATCCTGACAGCTTGTTGTTATCACAACTGTCTTTTTGTCTTCTGGCTTAATTCCCTTACCAATGATGTGCCCTTCTGGGTCAGGAGAAGGTACTGCAGGTACCTATGCCACCTCCTATCTCAGACCTCTGTGCAGCTAGCTGCTGAGGGTCACCCCCCACCCCTGCAGGGAACACCTGCAGGCCCCATTATGCATCTCATTAGGTGACACATGGACCCAATCCCGAAAACCAGGTATCATCTGAAATGTGATGCTGGCACTTCAAAATTAAATGAATGGTATGTTCCTAGCAGTGGTTACTTATCAACCAAATATCAGTCCTTCCTAAACAGTTTTGGTCTTTATAGATAACTAAATAATGGAACTCTAGTTCTCTTCAACTAGCCAAATGACCAGCTAGAGCTTGTATCATAATTTCTGGAGACTTTGCTTTGATACTATGGACGTGAAGTCAGAAGAGGAAATAGACCACTCATACTGTTCAACTTTTGAGTCAAATGAAAATGAGCATAGTACAAATCAAGCACTGGGTATATTTTATCTCTCTCTCCTCTTTTTTTTTTCAATTGCCAGAGGACACCTGCACCTACCAGAGAGATGGAGAATGCACCCCCCAGTAGGGTATGGTCATGGCACAATCCCTTCTCCTCTATTTTTCCATCCCATTAGGATTTGGGCCATGCACATATACATAACAAGCATGTTTTTCAAGCTGCCAGAACCAGGATTTGAACTGTGGTGGGTCATATAGGATCCAATTTCCTTAACCAACATGGCACCTGCCTTCTCTTTCAATTCTTATGTTAACTCTATTCTGAGGTATTATCATCATTTTATTAGTAAGAACGCTTTAAAAATGCAAAGAATTGGGGCCAGCAGTTGGCAGAATGGGTATGTCACTGGACTCCCATCTGGTAGACTGTGATTTGAGTCCTGGACCCGGTGGCTTAAAACTCACGCCGGGAGCGTGTGCGTGCTTGCCCAAGACCTCGAGAGGAGAATGGAGGAGAAGGGATGGCGGTACGGTCATCCCCCCTAGGGGGCGATTTCTTGCTTTCTATCTCTCTTTCTGGTGAGCGCACGTGCCCTATAGCAAAAATCTCTCCAAAAACTTTTTTTTTTAATGCAAAGAATTCAATTACCTAAGGACAGGATTTAAGATAGAACATATAGGATTAGGATTCAGATCCTTACTCTACGGTCTAGGGTCTGTACTTTCAGCCACTGAGCTATACTGTCTTTCTATGAAGTGAATAATTGACATATTTTCTCTAGATCAACCTCATGTAGCAAAATAAATAGAACTTTGGGTTGAAGATGAACCTCTAGTAAAATTATTTTGTCACTGTGAGCTTCTATTGTCTCATCTCCAAATTGGAAAGAGTAAAAGCTTCCTTGACACAGTTATTAAGGAAATTAGATGATATAATACATATAAAGTGATTACTATTATACCTGGAACATAATAATCCCTTGATGACTATCAAATCTGCACTGTAAAATGCTCCTCATTAGCACTACAAAACAGTAATAGTGTCAGTCTCCTAGTCATAATTATAATGATAATCGTATTAGCTAACCACTATATACATTACCTCATCATGTGGCAGGAACTGCTCTAAATGTCTTAGATTAATTCATTAAATCCTTTCTACTACCTTCAATATACATGAGATTAGTATCATTATCATTATTCCCATTTGACAGGTAAGAGCACAAGACCTAAAAATCAGGTAACTTGCTCAAAGTCATTCACAGAGTAAAAGTTGCATTAAAACACAGACGTTTGGGCCGGCAGTGGCATGGTGGTAGAGGCGCTGAACTCCCACATGGCCTGTGGTTCAAGTCCCGGACCTGGAAGCTTGCTTTGTCACTTTCCCTCTCTCTCTCTGAGTGTCTTTCTCTGGTCAAATTAAAATAAATGAATAAATAAATTAAATAAATAAATAATTCTAAGAAAAATCCACACAGGCACTCTGTCTACACATTTTGTGATCTTCACTACATAACAGGATTTCAATAAATATTTATAGAACAAATGTAAAATTCCTGACGTTCTGTAGTTATATAAATTAAATAAATAATTCTAAAAAAATAACACATAGGCACTCTGGCTATACATTTTGAGGTCTTCAATACATAACAGGGTTTCAATAAATATTTATAGAACAAATGTAAAATTCCTGAGGTTCTGCAGTTATTATTTCTGTTGTTAGCTTTAAGCTTTCTGGTCACTAGGAAATATGAAGCCTAATGAAACCTATAGACGATCATAGTTTTCTCACTTGAACTTTTATGAATTATCTTTTGTCCTATACAGATCATTGATTTTGATAGGACAGAGGAAATTACAAACTACAACAGATAACTAGGAAAGAGATGCATATAAGAAATTATATTAAACATTAGATCTCAAATTGGAGTTCCAATTCTACTATCCTCCTGAAAATGTAAAGCTTATTAAATAAATAAATATTAAGGCTCTGGTATAAACCCTTTAATTAAAAAAGAAAAATGAACACTATTTTATAGCATTAGAAGAAAAAACAACAGTGACATGTCTTTCTAGAAAATTTATAGCCTTTTGGTAAATGGATAAAATAAAATACAAAACAAAAATCAATTCACTTGTAGTTTATCTTCTGCCTAGATTGTGTCAAGAATGCATGAAATGTAATTAATAATTTTTAAAACCGTATGTGCATCTTACAAAAAAAAATTACCCCTTTGTCTTAGTCTGCTATTGTGTTATTGGTTGATTTATTTTAAAAAATGGAGGTTTATTTTATTCACAATTCTGGTGGCTGGGGAGTCCAAAGGCACAAGGTTGGCATCAAGCTGGTTATATCACAAGACTGCTGACAGAAGTGGAGAAGATGGCAAATGTATACAGAAAAAGAAAGAGACCAGGGGTCAACCAACTTCCTTTTATAAAAATCTTCTTTCATTAGAACTAACTCCTCACGAGAGCTGGAATTCACTCAGTCTCAAACGAGACAATATGGGAACCAGCAGTTAGCATAATGGCTATGTCGCTGGACTCCCACGTAGTCGACCGCGGTTCGTGTCCCGGACCCGGTGGCTTAAAACTCACACCGGGCACGTGTGCGTGCGTGCCCAAGATCTCGAGAGGAGAATGGAGGAGAAGGGATTGCGGCGTGACCATCCCCCCTCGGGGGGTGATTTCTCGCTTTCTGTCTCTATGTCTCTCTCTGTCTGTCTGGCGAGCGCACGCGCCCTACAGTGAAAATCTCTCAAAAAAAAACAAAAAAAAAACAAACAAAAAAAAATGAGACAATATTAATCGATTCACAAAGTTAATGCCTCTGTAATTCTATCACTGTCCACTAGACTTCACCTCTGAAAGGACTCACTATCTCCCAACACCATCACACTGGGGACCAAATCCCAAAACATAAAGCTTTAGGGGGGCAAACCATTATCCAAACCAGAGGTCACATGGAAAGTATTTACTACAGTGTCTGCCAATAAATAAATAGATAAATTAATAAAATAACTTTTCTAATCCTCCCACTTCTAAGCTGTTTGACATTGGCAATTCACTTCTCTGTGTCTCAGTCTTAATTCTATGTAGAACAGAAAACTTACTATGAATTTTGAAGGGTTCTTATGAGAATTGAAAAACACATGTAAAATTTCTGACATTCAGAAGTTACTTAATAAGTGGTAGTTGTGATTAATGATAAGTAATCCTCAATTCTGCAATGTACTGTTGAACTAAATTGGGCCTCAGACTGCCTCCATACCTTGAACCCTATGTAATGAATTGTAACCTAACTTAATATGTAAGCAAACAGAGTCTAGTGTAGAAGTATGCCTTTGTAATGACTTCAATCACAGAAGCCAAGCTTCAGCCAACTCTATAGGCTACAAGCTGATCAGACCTTGCCCAAATAAGGCAGATGCTGAGTAGCAACCAAACTGTTTTTGTACCTCACTTCCATTTTTTTCTTACCTTTTTTTATTTTCCAGGTGGCATGTGTGCTCACCAGAGAGAGAAACAGAGAGAAAGAGGGCAATAAAGCACCCCCTGTAGGGCATGGTTATCCCACAACCCCTTCTTTATTCTTCTTCCTTTCAGGATTTTGAGTATGCAGGCACATACACCTAGTGTGTTTTTCTTCTTTCTTTCCTTTTTTTTTTTTTTTTTGGAGAGGTTTCTGCTATAGAGCATGTGTGCTTACCAGAGAGACAGAGAGACAGAAAGCAAGAAATCACCCCCAGGGGGGATGGTCACACCACAATCCCTTCTCCTCCATTCTCCTCTTGGGATCTTGGGCACACATGCACACACGCTCAGTGTGAGTTTAAGCCACCAGGTCCAGGACGCAAACCATGGTCAACTACGTGGGAGTCCAGTAACATAGCCATTACGCCAACTGCTGGTCCCCACCCGGTGTGTTTTTCAAGTCACCAGGTCCAGGACTCCAACTACATGGTGAGCCATGTCAGATTCAGACACTTTAACCATCAGGTCATGGGCCGGCCCCAGTTCCATTGCCTGTGAATGCTTCCTACCCATGTTAGGCAGTGAACTCTCTCCCTGGTTCTGAGGGTTGGCCAACTTGGAATCAGTGTTTGCTCCAATGAATTCTATTAAATATAATTTGTTTAAACCTTTGCCTTGAGTAATATATAGCATAGGTATAGAATGTATCATATTTAAAGTTTAATCTACAATTTTTTTTAGAGAGAGATTTTTGCTCTAGGGCATATATGCTTGCCAGAAAGACAGAAAGTGAGAAATAACTCCCCAAGGGAGAGGGCCACACCACAGTTCTTTTTCCTCCCTTCTCTTGTCAGGATTTTAGGCATTGCGTGCCCATGAGCCTGGCGTGATATGTAAGTCATCAGGTGTGGGAGTTGAACCATGGTCAATCATGTAGGGGTCTAGCAACATAACCATTATTTCATCTACTGGTCCCTGTTCTACAATTTTTTTTTAACAGCTACCAGAAAGGCTAAATCATAGTGGCAGGTATAAATGAACTTTACCTCTGAGATGTGGCTATACATTTGAATGAGGAAAATAGGTAAATAACCTATTCAAACTAGAAGAGAGTAGCAGGTACTTTTTAACATGTGTCATCCAAATGGTTTCTCTAAAAGTATCTTCAAACACTTATTTTTGAAAGATGGACTCTGAACTCTTCTTTCTGAATTCTGAGCTAGTCAAGTAGAAATTTCATGATTTGAAAAGCAATTTTCACATTTGTGTATTCTGGAAGTTCCTTTTGACCCTTTTGAATTCCTTTTCTTGCTTTTTGTCCCTTTGAGCTTCAGTTAATATTACTATGACACATGTTTTTGTCCTAATAAAGAGAGATTTATTGAAATCTTTCTAGTCTTTTGTTAGTTTCGCTTCTACTCAACACAATACATCTGGCAATTGGCTTATAAGAAAAGAAGTTTATATATGTTCTCCCCAAATTTAGGCAAACCAAAGCTGGTGAGGTTTCATTTTCACTTCCTATGTCATCACATGATGGTCTTGACATTCAGATCATTCATGTCCTTCCCACAAATGTTTTACATGCAAACATTCTTAGATCCAGTGGGTAGGGACTGGATAGGCTTGAGCCACATGTTCATCCTTGAACTTGTGCTAAAGGGATGGACTTCACTCATTGTTTTAGGCTCAGATTATAACCTAATCTCTTAACTGCACAAGGGGGCCCATCAGACCACCTGGTTGGATAATGCTTAAGAGTCAGATACCTAAACTAAAATCAGGGTTATTTCTAGAGTAAGGAATAAGGACTTCAAGATGGCCACCAATGTCTGTCACTGAACATTCACAGTATTTAACAAAATCAATTCAAGTTTCCCTCCCATGCCAAGATGGGCAGGTCCCTGAGGACAAGGCTACCATCACAGGCCTTGACAAGTAATAGGCATTCCAGAAATATGTTTAGGCTTTGTTCCCTTTTTAGATTCTTGTCAACACAGCAAGCCCAGAGATCTTACAAGGGTATAAGTCAGGCCATGTCAACCTCAGTGTCTTTCCAGCTCACACCAAGTAAAAGCCACAATCTGGTCTCCTCATTACCTCTCTGTCCTCTTTTCCTTCTACCTCTTCACTTCAGTTTTTGTCCAATCGTGTTCCCTTGGGTACTCACTCAAATTTGCCTCAGGAAATTCTCCCCTGTCCAGCTTATCTCAGTTATATCCATTCTCACAAGTTCATGTTTCCTCTCCTCTGTTTAATTTTTCTCCATAGAATTCATTATAATTTTAAATACTCCTCTCAATTATGTTTTTCATTCTTGTATTCTTATCACTAGGATGTAAGTGTTATGAGGTCAGAACTTTTGGATTTTTTTCATGACTGTGTCTTAGCACTATAATAGTGTCAAGTGCATGTGAGTGCTCAATAAGTATATGTGAAAAGGGGGACCAGGAGATGGCATAATGGTTATGTCACTGGACTCCTACATAGTTGACTGCGGTTCAAGTCTTGGACCCAGCAGCTTAGAACTCAGAGCAGGCACATGGACATGCATGCCCAAAATCCTGAGAGGAGAGTGGAGGGGAAGGGATTTTGGCGAGACCAACCCCCCAAAGGGAGTACTTTCTATCTCTCTGTTTCCATCTCTCTGTCTCTCTGGTGAGCACACGTGCCCTATAGCAAAAATCTCTCTAAAAATTTTTAAAATAAAGTATATATGAAATGGATGAATGACATGGCATTCTTCTTTTCGCATTCATCCTTCAGTCCTTACTGTGAGAAACTCTTTCTGGTGCTCTGTGCTCTAGGAAAAGCGAGGCACTGCTTCTACATTTCAATAGCTCTTTTCTCAACACTCCGAGCTCCATAAAATAAATACTGTTAACTCCACTCATTCTTATTTTCACAATAATAAGAAAACATACTCAGTAAATAAACTTGAATGAATAATGAATGTCTTGAATATGTCATTAAAAGCAAATGCACAAAAAGATTCCACAAAATCTTGTATTGCACCAATTTGTCAGTGATCCAGCTAACTTATTAGAAGGAAAAAATAGGTTCCCATGAAATCAGTTTTGTTGTCACTTCTTTTGGTTAGTATATTATCCTACTCATGAGAAATTAGGGGTATGCCTTGACGAGCCTCTTCTAACCAAATTCTTAACCTTTCTGAAGCCATTTGTGTTTTCTACTTTTCTTTCAATGCCCTCACCCCATCAACGAGTCCAGCATAATACAGCAATATATTTATTAACATGAACAAGTGGGCAAAAATGAGAAGACTTCTAAGTCTATGCTACTCTCACAAAGTTCACTAAGGAATGGAATAAGAGGCAGAAGCCTGAGTTAAACCAACAATGAGTGAGAGAGAGGTAAGAAAGGCCCAGAGGTGAAGCAACTCCACAGACTCCCAGAACTCTGCTCTGCCCCAGTGCACTGGGTCAGCCTGCCAGCATGACTCAGTTTGCAGACCACCTCCCTCCCATTAAAAGACTTGGCTCACTGTACTTCCTGCCTCAGTCAGACTTGACTCAACACCTCAAACAGGCCAAATCCTGCTAAGGAGACCATTAGTAGGCCCCACAGTTAAAAGAGCAAAAGCGAAAAACAGGAGGAAAGAAACGTGAAATAGGCAAGAAAGAAAACTCTCTGTTAAAGCAACATCGATTCCTCATAAAAACAAAATCATCTTTTTTTTTTTTTTTTGGCGAGGTTTATTTTGCTATAGGGCACATGCACTCACCAGAAAGACAGAGAGAGAGACAGAGAGACAGAGAGACAGAGAGCGAGAAATCACCCCCCGGGGGGGATGGTCATGCCACAATCCCTTCTCCTCCATTCTCCTCTTGGGATCTTGGGCATGCATGCACACATGCCTGGCGTGAGTTTAAGCCCCCGGGTCCGGGACTTGAACTGCCATTAACTACATGGGAGTCCAGCAACATAGCCATTATATCAACTGCTGGTCCCAAAAAAACATGATCTTTTATCAATAGAAATCACTGAAATCTTATGAAAGGTTCAAAATTCTAAAAATTATTTTCTGCCCTGGACGTTTTTCCATTGCCAGTGTAAGACCCAGAATAATGTTAAATCATGTACCTAAATATGTTAGAGCAGAAAAACTTCAAAAAATAAGAGTCCAGAATAATCTGACCCAATTGGTCTAGCCCAATAATACTATATATAAGTAGGTTTAAATATACCTTTTTTTAAAAAATATATATTTGATTTAATTTGTCTGACTCCTGAGACTACATTAGCCATTTCATTTACTTCTTTACAGTAAATAGCAGCCATTCTCAGCAATAATTAAGTTTTTCTTGTCCAAAGACTAATTCTTATGTTGGAAACAAAGGACACTGCTTAAACATTCAAGAGCTATCCTTGGGACCAGCAGTTAGCATAATGGCTATGTCGCTGGATTCCCATGTAATCGACCACAGTTCAAGTAATGGACCTGGTGGCTTAAAACTCACACCGGGCGCGTGTGCGTGCATGCCCAAGATCCCAAGAGGAGAATGGAAGAGAAGGGATTGTGGTGTGGCCAGCCCCCCTGGGGGGGGGGTGATTTCTCTCTTTCTGTCTCTCTGTCTCTCTCTGTCTGGTGAGCACGTGCACCCTCTAGCAAAAACCTCTCCAAAAAAAAAAAAAAGCTATCCTTTCCTCCACCTCTTAAAAGAAGCTCAATCCTGATAAGTTTCTGCTTGCTAGAAATATGTTGTACCATTATGTTTCCTCCCTGAATTCCTCTCCTCTACTGATTTGTTTCCTGTAGGTGGTTCTTGGCCTTGGCTCTTCCTCCTACTTCTGACTATAACATGTATTCGATTGGGTTCTTGGCTTCCTTCCATGTCAGAAAAATGACTTTGCTTCACACTTCTAACATGGCTTATCTTTCTGAATAGGTTTAGAAATAGCTTTTCTGGTGTTGGCCGTGATTTTTATTTCACTTTATTCTGCAGCTGGAATACATCCGTCTGGTGACCTAGTATCAATTTGAATAAATTGACAATTTCATGAACAAGTGCAAGGGTGCATAATATCTTGAAGACATATTTTTCCCTTCATGGTCCATGACCAAGGTTGTTTATCTTTGGAAACTTTCCAAGTGAAGATTTTATAACTATAACATTTTCTCAACATAATTAAATGCATCCGTTGTTACTTCTCAGATCTGAAAAAGTTATCATTCTTTTCCAGGTATTTAAAACACACAACTTGGCAAATGCTGTTCTTTGACTTTTTTAAATTAGTTGGATTGTGAACTGGAGACTTACTCAGAAACTACTACAAAGCATTATCTTTAACCAGCCAGTGGATTGTTGGAGATAAAGTAGAAGTTCCCATTGTAAGTCTTCTTTATGTACCAGCTGTGGATTCATAGGCAGCAGCACCTGTAGTTACTAAGACAGGAGGGAATGTTCCACTCATTGGTCTCTGTCCAGATTTAGCTAAAAACGTAACTAAATTAAGATTCTTAATTAAGATTCTTAAGAATTAAGAACTTAAAAAATAATAACACACTGATTCTGTTTAAGCTCTATCTAAAGTCCACCTTTAATACTGGCACAAATTGATCAGACCCATCTTGGAAGGCTATTATTTTTGCCTAGAGTTGTCTGTACATAGATTTCTTCCAGCAAAGGAAGAATAATGCAGACAATTCCAAAAGCTTTAGGTGTCTGAGTTTCTGAAACTATTAATTTTCTATAATTACGAAAAAAATCAAATATGAATAATAATAAATACTCACGTACCCAGAACCCAATTTTATTAAATGATGGCATTTTGCTATAACTTTTTAAAATCTTTTTAAAAATAGTTTATTTCTTCATGAGCGAGACAGAACAAGAGGGAGAGACAGAAAGGCAGCACCCAAAACAGGTTGATGCTGCAGTCCACCCCACCCTCACTCAGTCCCGGATTATGGGTCTTTCCAGCCTACTCAGAGAGCTCTAGACTTAAACCTCCCTGTGACTCAGACTCACAGAATGTGGTATTTTCACCACTGCATCACCATCCAATCTCTAAGAATCTTTTTAAAATAAAGTATTTCAAACTCTTGAAACCTACGATGTATCCTTTCCTCAGTTCTCTTTTTTTCCTTCCTGGATGAAACTACCTTTAATGTCTACTTGTTATATCCATAAATATTTGTATACTTTCATCTTAA
>NW_006205727.1:1161647-1213221 GCF_000334495.1 Tupaia belangeri chinensis
CCCCCCCCGTCGCCGCGTGGTCTCTGGGACAGCCAGCTGAAGAGAAGGATAAAGAACTTGCAACTATAAGCAACAGAAAGAACCTTTAACTGCCTTAAACCAACTGAGAAATACACCGTAGAGAAGGATTTTATCTACCTATGGACAGTGAGAAGATGATGGATACCAGCCCTGCATTACCTCAGGCAAGAACAGGGACTACCCTGCCATTCTTAGGGAAGCCAGACACCAGAGGATAAGTCACGCTGCAGACCTCCACAACACCAATCCTGCTAACCACAAGATGGCTGCTGTGCCGCATCAACTGATGGTCAACTCTGCTTGCCAGAACTGCCTTCCGGAGACTGTATTCCATGGAGACTCACCTACAGTTGCGGAACTGCACGAGACCCACACTTGATCCAACCTTGAATGGAATCTATTTTCCCTATTGTTAAAAACTTTGGACTCCTGGCCCCTCTCCCTCTACTCGCAGGTATCGCATTTTCAATGACCCCTCTGGAGGATAGCTGTCCATAGAAGAGATAGAGTAATTGGGAGAGGGGGAAAGGGCTGAGGGTCAAACATAGGATAAAAAACATATTTATATGTATGAAAGTAGAAATGGAACAGTATTGGTGACGACATGCTTGAATAAGACACTATGCAGTTTATCCTAGATGGGAAACTACACTTGGTGTGTTGTGATGATACTCAGGGAATGAGTGTTAGGAAATATAATTTAATATAAAAAAAAAATAATAATAAGCAGGAGGAAAAAAAAATGCACATTTGATGACTGTAGAGAGGTGTATGGACACAACTGGGGTCTACTTTATAGTATGTTCATTCTACTCCCTGGGGTTTATGCCTAGGATCAGATTTGGATACATGTGTAAGGATATGTCAGCTGTGCTAGCTAGTGGATATACTTGGACTAATTGAGTTCATTGGTAGAACAATTGAATGGGGGGGGCGGAAGGCATTGAGGGCAATCATGAATGTTAGGGACAATGGAGGAGGAAGATGGGACATGGCAGAGGGTGGGGATGGGGAACCTAGGATGGCAAAACAAAAGGCAAGGTATGCAGCACACGGGAATTGGGAAATCATCTGCCGAGAACATATATGTTGATGTGCTTGATTGAGCCAATGCACAGTGTATTTTGGATGGAAAATTCATATGTGTGTTGTGATGAAAAAAAAAAAAAAAAATTTATAAAAAAAAACAAAGTACAAAAAAAAAAAAGAGAGAGAAGAGGATAAAGACAGTAGTGAACAATAGAGAGGCAGGATGTTAAATATATAAAATAAAAAAAATAATTTCACCATCCATTAACAATAGATTGTATATTTTGTATGTTTTAAGAAAGTCTATTATACATAATTTTTGTATATTTAAAAATACTATACACTATATTTATCATTTTACTTGGTATATTTTTTTCTTAGAGTTCTATTTTATTTTTATTCATTTGCTCGTCCTGATGGACATTTAAGTTGTTTCCACCTTTTTTCTATCATAAATAGTTAGGTCTCAGTGCTGTCAAGGTGAACATAAACAATCTCACACAGCATCAACATCAAACAAGTCCGTCTGTGACTGATAGATCGGGACAAAAAGCAGGAGTATGATGTAACTAGGTTTTAATATAGACCAGAAAAAAATGATCACCGTTTAAACAATAGAAGTAACCACACCTGCCTCTATGCTGGCTGTTATGAGTGCTGTTTTTGTTTGTTTGTAATCAATTATGACTTTAGATTTTAGACTTCCCTACTGCTAGATAAGATCTATTAAAATACCTAGTCCAGCCCCACTGGCACAGGTAGGAGCACACCGAGCTGCAGGTGTTAGAAGCCATACTGCTGACCATGAGCCCAAATCTTTTTTTTTTTTTTTTTGAGAGAGAGATTTTTGCTATAAAGTGTGTGACCTCACTGGAGAGACAGAGAGACAGAAAGTGAGAAATAACCCATGAGGGGGATGGCCACACCACAGTCTATTCTCCTCCATTCTCCTCTCAGGATTTTGAGCACACAGGCACAAGCACTCGGAATGAGTTTTAAGTCACCAGGTCTGGGGCTCAAACTGCGATCGACTACATGGTAGTCCAGCAACATATACATTACACCATTTGCTGGTTCCCATGCATTCAGATCTTAATTTGCTTGGCCTAAAAGATACCAGGTGAACACGCCCAGGATTCTGATTATCTACAGAGCAGGGGGAAGGGGATCACAGTGTGCCAAGACACTGCCAAAAATGCCTATCAATCTCTCATACTCTCTCGTTCTCTCTCATGAAAAAAAATAATAAAATAGACTTTTTATTTATTATTTCTAGAGGTACAAGTTGATTTTGTCTTCAAGATAAGCAGAGGAGACCTAACCTCTATGTCTCTGTCTCTCTTTCTCATTCATGGAAGAAATAAATAAATAAACTTTTTAAATTATTCTGATAAACTGTCTTAGACAATCTTTCCTTTCCTTACCCATCTATGAAGCCATACTAACTTATATCAAGTTTCCAGAAGTGTAAGGATCTAGCTCTTAATTCCATTTCTGTTTCATTGTTTAAGCTACCCCTGAATCAATAGTCACTATTTTAATTTAATTATTGTGCCCTTTTCCGTTTCTTTAGTTGTATAACTAACTACCTGGTTATACAATTAGCTTGGCATCCAACTCAGAGCAAAGCCAGACTTTTTACATCCTTCCCCAAATCACTTAATGCAAGTCCAAACCGATAAATTCTTTCATTTCCTTTTTTAAAATTTGCCAGAGGGCATGTGTGCTTGCCAGAGAGAGACAGAGAGACAAAAGAAAAGGAGAGGAAGAAGATACCCTCAATGGGGCATGATCCTCTGCAATCCCATATCCTCCATTTCAACGTCCTCTTAGGAGTTTGGGCACTTGTGCTCATGTGCCCAGTGTATTTCTCGTCACCAGTGTCGGGATTCAAATCACATAGGAAGCCATGTAGGATCCAGTTCTCTGAACCACCAAGCCACTGGGTAAGCCCTTTATATTCATTTGACTTTTAAGTTCATTTGATTATTTTCTCCCACGAGCAAGAAAGAGAGAGATGGAGAGCCAACACCCCCATCAAGAACCTGATACCATGATCCATCCCCAGCCTCAGCCAGCCATGGGTCCTGAGTACGTGCACATTCAACACAATCAGTGACGTCTCTAAATGAGAACTTGGACTGCTCAAGTGGCTCACCCCTTCAGCATCACATTTTACTGTTGGTCATTGAATCCCATAACGAGTTCTTTCTAACACCCTCTTACTATCTCACAGTGCACCACGGTTAGTTTTCTCCCTCAGTACAAGTAATCAAGTCAAACTGTTCAACCATGGGTATGGGTATGTTCCTACGACTCTTGGCTGTACATTTCTGACATTATGTGGCTGAACATATTTTCACACGTACACTGGTCAGAAGAACCATCAGGAGTGTAAGTTGATTTTGTCAAACAGAAGGGATCTAAGCTCTCTATATGGTTTCTTCTTCTTCCTTTCTTTTCTTCTTCTTCTTTTCTTCTCTTCCTTTATTTTTTTCCTGAATTGCCTGTTCATTCTCTTTGCCCATTTTCCTATTGTAATTGTTTTTTTCATTTTTTATATACTTACAGGGGTTCTTTATATTTTCTGGATATAAAGTCTTTACATGTGTTAAAAATATTCTTCAGATTTGTAGATTGTACTGAAATTTTGCAGTTTCACATCGTTGTCTTTATTAATTTTTTATGGCATGTGAGCTTTGTGAATTAAGAAATCATTATGTAAAGGTCATAAATATATTATTTTGTGCTTTTTCCTATTTCTAGTCTTTTAAAACTGATAAATGATAATTGTATATATTATATATTTATGAAGTACAATGTGATGTTTTTATATGTTTCCTATTTTTATTCTAATTCTATATTTGAGAGTTTGCTTTTTTAGACATTGTTTACTAATCTCCCAGAATTATTTTGTGTATTGTAAGAGGTAGTAATATGAATTAGTTTTTTTCCAACCAAAGTTAAAAATTGTTCTGGAACCAAATGGTGGTATAGCAGTAAAATGTGATGCTCTGTGAGGCAATTCCATATGGAAATGTTCCCTGTTCAAGTCTGAAGCCCTTCCTGAGTATGTCAGGCATGTGTTTACCCATGATTCAGGACTGGCTGAAGGCTGGGGTAGATCACAGAGTCCAGATACTGTTGAGGTGTCTCCTCTCTGTCTGTCTATCTGTCTCTCTCTTTCTATGTCTCTCTCAAATGGAATAAATAAATTTATAAGCTTATTCTGATAAACTGTCAGACATTCTTTTCTTTTCCTATCTATTTATATAGCTATACCTAACATATATCAAGTTTCCAGAGGTATAAGGATCTCGATCTTCATTCCATTCTGTTCCACTGTTTTATCTACCCCTGAACCAATATTCATTAATTATTGTGCCCTATTCTATTCCTTTAAAAGACTAAACAAAAAAGAAAGAAGAAAAAGAAGAAAGAAAGAAAGAAAGAAAGAAAGAAAGAAAGAAAGAAAGAAAGAAAGAAAGAAAGAAAGAAAGAAAGAAAAGAAAAGAAAGAAAGAAGAAAAGAAAAGAGAAAAGAAAAGAAAAGAAAAGAAGAGAAGAGGAGAAGAGGGACCAGCAGTTGGCATAATGGCTATTGCAGGACTCCTATGTGGTTGACCGCAGTTTAAGTCCTGGACCCAGTGGCTTAAACTCATGCTGGGCGCATGTGTATGCCCAAGCTCCCGAGAGGAGAATGGAGGAGAAAGGACTGTGGTTTAGCCATACCCCCTGAGGATTTCTGTCTCTCGGTCTCTTTCTGGCAAGCACACACACCCAATAGGAAAAAAAAAAAAGAAAAGAAAAGAAAAAAAAACAAGACAAACAAACAAAAAACTCTCAAAAAAAAAAAACACTAATCACTTGTAATTAAATGTATTTTCAATAATGTGTAACTTCCTTATTAGACTATAAGTTTTATATGGTAAGCATTTCAAAGCCAGGGGTACTCAATATGTATATAGAGACTCAATATACATTTGTTGAAAATAATAGATAAATAAATGGGAGGATAAATTATTATTAAGATGTAGTCATGATACAAAGTCAAATGATCTGAAGTTTTAACTACCATGTAGCTTCACTGAACCTTCAAGTCTCAATTCTTATTTAGGCATATTACTGAAATTCTATAAAGGTCTTCTCTGTTGTTTTTTTTTTTTCTTTTTTTCTTTTTCTTTTCCTGTTTTTTTTTTTTTTTTAAAGGAAGAGTTGCAGGTTTGTTCCTATTACATTACTTAGATCTTATTCCAAGTTTTTTTTTCTAATATTTACATTAACTCTTCCTTTCTTTCATAACTACCGTAGCAGCTACCTGTACAGGGAGTACTATGGACCAAGCTCTGATTCAAATATATTAACTCATCAAATCCTCACGTCTATCAGAATTATGCTCTTATTATAGTGGTTTTAAGATGAGGAAACTAAAGCATAGAGAGTCTAGCCAGTTTTTCTATTGTCACTCAGCTAGTACATAATTAAGCAGGATTTGAATCCAGGCAATGTTTGTCCAGGGTTCACGCTTTCGGGGAAGGAGATAATAACGTATATAGCTCTATAGTTTATCTTATGTAGATATTGCTGATTTTGTATTTTGAAATGTATTTAAGATAAACTTAATCTTGCAAAGGTAATGTATTCAGCCATAAGGTGTATATTTAGGGATGTGTCTTTCATTGGTGAAATCCTGGAGCTGGCCTTTATGAGTCTGCAGTTATGGACTGAAATATTAAAGAAAGAAACGTCCTTCCCATTTAAAAATCTATATATGGGACGACAGTTGCGTAATGGCTATGTCACTGGACTCCCATGGAGTTAACCTTAGTTAGAGTCCTGGACCTGGTGGCTTAAACTCACACTGGGTGCGTGTGCATGTGTGCCCAAGATCCCAAGAGGAGCAAAGAGGAAAAGGGATTGTGGCATGGCCATCACCCCCTGGGGGTGACTTCTCGTTTTCTATCTCTCTGCCTTTCTGGCGAACACATGTGCCCTATAGTAAAAACCTCTCCGAAAAAAAAAAAAAATCTACGTAATTAGAAAGTACCACACACTCACTCACACATACACACACATACACACACACACACACACACACACACACACACACACACGCACACATATATACTACCTTTTCCTCTCTGAATTATCTCTTTTCTTCAGAATAAGTGAATATTCAGATGGCTGGCTTTCTTTCAGACCCTATGGGCA
The DNA here is from genome assembly GCF_000334495.1 of Tupaia belangeri chinensis. NCBI lineage: Eukaryota > Metazoa > Chordata > Mammalia > Scandentia > Tupaiidae > Tupaia > Tupaia belangeri. The sequence continues at coordinate 1,167,908 of NW_006205727.1, forward strand.
GGGCACTGGCAGGTGAAATCAGGGAAGGAATCAGCCACAGTGAACCACGCTAATCGCCTTACATTTCCCAGCATAGTTTTGAGTCTCTTTTAAATCTTTGTTACACTATTATTAGTAGCTTTATATTCTTATTTAGGAGAAGGGATTGGAATTAGTAGATTTGGTTTATATTCAATCATTTCCTGTTTCCACACACACAGTTTTTTGTTTTCTTTTGTTTTGTTTTAGAGAGATTTTTTGCTATTGGGCTGGTTGCATGAGCTCCCTGGAGAGACAGAGACAGAAAGCAAGCAATCATTCCCCAGAGGGGATGACCACACCACAATCCCTTCGCCTTTATTCTCCTCTCGGGATTTTTGGGCACGCATGTACATGCACCTGGCATGAGTTTTAAGCTGCTGGGTCTGGGACTCGAACCTCAGTTGACTACATGCGAGTCCAGCGGCATAACCTTTATGCCATGTGCTAGTCCCACACACACACACACAGTTCTTTAATCAAATTATAGCTCTTTCATTCCTTGCATAATTGCCCAAAACAGAGCTTTTAGAGGCTTTGTCAGGAAGATAGAGTTCCCATTAGTTTATCCTTCAAAAAAATTTAAATTTCCTATCTCTCTTTCAGCTAAGATTCTGCATAATCTCTAGACTGCTGAAGGCTCTGTACTATTACACCCTATTTTCTTTAATACACCTTTACTGTAATTTAATAGGGTTGAGAAGGAAGGTATGACACTTATGCCCTGTCTGCCATCTTAAACTGGCAATAAGAATGAAATAATTATGAATTCTTGAGAGATATTTCAAATTTCCTAAATAGGTATAGAAAATAGATACAGAAAAATGAGTTTATAAATGAATATCCCAAACAAAACAGAGCCATCTACTATAACATAACCAGAATATCGAAGATTACAGGCTAGGTAATATTTGCAGGAATTTTCTTTGGCTTCTCATTTGTCAATATACATTCTGCCACTTGCTTTTATTTGCTCATTTTATTTTGCGATAAATTTTCCAGAGTAGTGTGATTTTTTTTTTCCAGATGTGGTGAAACAATGAACATTTTCCTAAAAATACATTACTATAATAATATAAATATGTGTGTGTGTATATATATATATATATATATATATATATATGTGTGTGTGTATATATATATATATATATATATATACACACACATAAACCTGTGCTTAACCTTTCATATAATTATTTTGATCTATCAACTTCAAGACAAAGTATGGTAAATTATGTGTAATACCTTTTTTCTTGATTACAAAAGTGGTTTATGTTTATTATAGAAAATTGGTGAACATATTTAAACATGTCGAATTACATAAAAGATAAACATATTCCTAATTCTGTCATTAGAATGGAAAAATCTTGACTCTCTGCTTCGCCTGTGACTTCTCAAAGAGTTTAATAATGGAACCAATAAAGGCATCAAATATTTCACTCATTTCTCATTAATCATCAACTGGTGATTTGCATTCTGGAGATCATAAAGAAAGCTGCACTAATGGAAACTTCAGAATTACTTTTCTTTTTCCAAGGCATAATTTTAGTTCTGAAAGATCTGTTAAACTGTGATTTTTTTTTTCATACATACTCTATTTACCATCTTTTTCTTTTTTGTCAAAATAAGGGCTCTTCAGCCTTTCTGGACTGACTCTTAAAGTCAGTAAATCCAAACCTGGTTTGTCTGTATTTTTCTTCTTTTTGTTTGTGCAAGTAAGATTTGAAAAATGCATGTGGGCTTCGAAACTCCTGCTGCTCCAGTCACGATTTCCCATAAAAGGGGGAACATTTATTTGTGTATATGAAGTCCTGGACAGCAGTACTTGGTCAGACGTGAGACAGATGTATGTGTGCACAGCTGTTTGTGTTTAAGGACAGAATACAGACATAAATAAGGCTAGATATTCTTAGTTTAGTGCTAGAATATTTTCATGTACCATATTCAAAGGAATATCTGTCATAACTGAAAACAAGGGGAAATTTATCAGAAACAGAGCACAGAGCCCTTCTCCAGAGCCAGGATAAACAAAACCAATATGGGCCTATCAAGCTATGCTCTTGTAAAATAAACTTCATTGTACAAAAGAAAACCACCTTATTTATTCATAAAGATATTGTCAGATATTTTCCCAAAGTCAAAATAGTGCTGTCTTCTTTGAAACGAAGGATAGACAGAGGTTGATTTTTCTGTCTTGTCGGTCACTCTCAGAATTGCTATATATTTAAAGTTAATAATACTAGAAAAGAATGCTTTATGTCTTCGCCATTCACCTTCCTTCTCTAGCTAAAACAGACCAACAAACTTTTTCTTTTCTATGGAAAAAAAAAGTTTATATTTACACAATACTGCCACTTCCCCAGTGTGTTTTAATAGCAAAAATGATTCCCAGAAAGATATTTTGCTTTGCATGGCACCAAAAACTCAGGATTAAACAATTATAAATCTAAGATCCATGGTCACAGAGAATTGGCTATACTGATTCACAACTTTGCAAAGTACCTAAGGACGAAGATTAACAGGGAATGCTGCTAATTCCTTTATTTATTTATTGTTTTTTTAACTTTTAAGTTCGGTTCAATTAGGAAAGAGATTTGTATGTGTACTATCAGAGTAAAACAATTTATTTGTAAATCAGAATTCATTAAAATATTTTTTAATTGGAAGTATAACTAATACTCACTTTGACACCGTATGTGCCAAGACTTTCAAATCCCAACTTCTCCTTTCCCTGTCCTCAGATTTTCCTTTAAGAAAATTCCTTTAGAAGTTCAGAGCAGGCCTTCAAAGTAACTGCATACTTTGTTTAGAAGGTATTCTTGTTTTGATGAAAATCCTAAAACAACTCCTTTAAAGGGATTGTTTAAAAGAATCTAAGACATGGGGATATCCATAAGACTGAAATGCTACACTTTATTTACTTAAGTTTGGACTTTGAAGAAGTGTTTTGTTTTGTTTTGTTGTCAACCCAATAAATCATATTGAGAATCATGGGCAACTTACACTGTTCAAGACCCCAAGAAGACAACTAAGAAAAGTGTGTCCTTTTAACCTTTAATGTGGTAACAGAGCCCTTATTAAAGTCATATGATGAAAACAGAGGGCTGGAAAATAGAATTGTCCTTAGAAATAAAGATTTCACACTATGTCTAAAACATACCAGGATTTGACAGGTTTTTTTCAAAAATTGTAAAACCTCCTTGGTACACATATTTAACATTTCCTTAATGTAATTTTTAGAATTACAAATTTTGTACCTTTATGCATACAGAGAAATCTAATAGAGAAACAATGGAAGGAGAAAAAAATTATGGAAGTAATACAAAGTCCTTTTTATTTTTCTCATAAAGTTGAAATTAGTGCATGAAGCAGTGTTATGAAGACGTTTCACTGCAAAATAAAATCTGTTTTTATTGCAACAGATATACGACAGCATCATAGTTGAGAATAAGACACAGTAGCTTAAAGACTTGTATATTTCCAAGAGGAAGCTTTTAAAATTAAACTATATTTTGTATAATTTTTTTAAAAGTGTGTATTCATTTCTGATCTGACTTTATCCTCAGTTTTTCCACTGTCAGTATTATATCACTAACAGAAACTGAAGACTGCTAGCACAGGAAGAAAATGATCAAATTTACAAGTTAAAACACTGGTTTGCCTCACAGGAAAAATTATGCAATATATGACAACACAAGGGTTTTTAATTTTACACCTTCTTAGTACTTTACCAGAATAACACCTACTACATAGAACACGCCACAAGAGCTCCATGAGGGAAGACCGGACCATATCTTAAATCAGTCTTTTACATCATGTACCTGGGCTATGTGAGTTTTTCAAAAGAAAGTGCCAGTTTGGCACACATTGAAAATATGAACAATACACCCTAGCTACCTATTGACAAGTCTTTGGACCTTTCCTATACTCAGATGTCCATGAATATTGTACTGTATTGCCTTGCTTATTTTACACACACACACACACACACACACACATATACTAAAGATTTTGTTTTGTTTTGTTTTGTTTTGTTTTGTTTTCCACAGGTCGCATGCACTTGCCAGAGAAAGATAGAGACACTAAGAGGGAAAGTGAGAAACTACTCCTCCGGAGAGATGCTATGCCACAATCCTTTCTCCATTATCCTCACAGGCCCTGGGTATGCATGTACGTGCCCCTGACATGATTCCCAAGTCTCCAATCTAGGACTTAACAGTCACTGACCATGTAGGAGTCCAGCACCATAACTACTATGCCACCTACTGGCCCCTCATACATGTATTTCACATTTAATTTTGCAATTTTTCTCTCAACATTATAAGGTTGAGATTTGTAGATATTGAATATGAGCTGCCTTTATGTTTGTATTCAGAAGTATGCAAATAATTTAGAACCTCAAATGTGCTCTTTAAAATGCTTATGCATTATAGAAAAAATACACACATTGTAAAAAAAAAGTTTTCTCCAAAATATTGCATAGAACTATAAAAGTATATCACTGCAAAACTGCCAAATTACCCTCCATTTTTGCCCATTTTTCAGTAAATAAGCGATTACTTTCCAGGAAATTTCCTCAAGAGTGAGCAAATAAATTATGTATGAGACTGCATGGCCTATGCATTACTGAGGTAGGATATCCAGGTTCTGGACAACTATCAATATTCATCAGAATGATTTAGAAAGAAATCGTTTTTGTTCGACAAAATGATTGCTTTAAGCAAACGGGAAAAGGAAAAGCTAAAAAGTATGTATACTTGGGACCAGCAGACGGCATAATGGTTATGTTGCTAGATTCCCTCATAGTTAACTGTGGTTCAAGTCCTGGACTCAAGGGCTTTAACCTACTTAACAGTCACTGACCATGTAGGAGTCCAGCACCATAACTACTATGCCACCTACTGGCCCCTCATACATGTATTTCACATTTAATTTTGCAATTTTTCTCTCAACATTATAAGGTTGAGATTTGTAGATATTGAATATGAGCTGCCTTTATGTTTGTATTCAGAAGTATGCAAATAATTTAGAACCTCAAATGTGCTCTTTAAAATGCTTATGCATTATAGAAAAAATACACACATTGTAAAAAAAAAGTTTTCTCCAAAATATTGCATAGAACTATAAAAGTATATCACTGCAAAACTGCCAAATTACCCTCCATTTTTGCCCATTTTTCAGTAAATAAGCGATTACTTTCCAGGAAATTTCCTCAAGAGTGAGCAAATAAATTATGTATGAGACTGCATGGCCTATGCATTACTGAGGTAGGATATCCAGGTTCTGGACAACTATCAATATTCATCAGAATGATTTAGAAAGAAATCGTTTTTGTTCGACAAAATGATTGCTTTAAGCAAACGGGAAAAGGAAAAGCTAAAAAGTATGTATACTTGGGACCAGCAGACGGCATAATGGTTATGTTGCTAGATTCCCTCATAGTTAACTGTGGTTCAAGTCCTGGACTCAAGGGCTTTAACCTCACACTGGGTGCATGCATGCCCAAGGTTCCAAGAGAAGAAATGGATTGCAGTGTGGCCATCCCTCCTAGGGGATGATTTCTTGCTTTCTGCCTCTCCAGCAAGTCCACATGCTCTATAGCAAAAATCTGTCTCTCAAAAAAAGAAAGAAAGAAAGCATACATCTCATTGATACAGGAGTTGAGATTAAAAAGATTAGCTATATTAATTTTAATAATTGAAATGTAAAGCTTGACACTCAGAAAAATATAATAAACTTCAATTTATTATGAAGGATTGTCTGATATTACTATTAAAAAATAATAAGGGGGACCAGCAGATGGCATAATGGTTACATTGCTGGACTCCCACTTAGTGGACCACAATTCAAGTCTGGAACTGGGAGGCTTAAAACTCATGCTGGGTGCATGTGCATGTGTGCCCAAAATCCTGAGAGGAGAATAGAGGAGAATGGATTGTGGCATGGCCATCCTCCCCAGGGGGTTATTTCTCATTTTCTGTCTTTCTGGCAAGTGCATGAACCCTATAGCAAAAAATCTCTCTTTAAAAAATAAAAATGGAAAAACAAAATGAATAAAGAATGAACTGCTTAAATATCCTATCAGTTACAAAACAAAACCACAAGAGGGATCCTTGAGTGGAAAATACCCATAGCTTTACATGCTTTGTTCCTAAATTAGTGATAAATGATAGTAAAGAATCAAACATAAGAAGAAATACAGGTGAATAGAGGTAGGATATTTAAATTGGTTTTTAATATGTTACATTAAAGCTCTGAGTTGAAAAAAATTATACGTTGTCAATTTGCAGTGGATAATAATATTTTTTATCCAAATGTAGAAGCTCTCTTTGATTTGCAACATATTATTAGCAATGGTGAAAACAATAGAAGTTACATTTTGCTGACATTTTAATATATGCCAAATACTATGTGTAGAAATGTCACATTATATAATAATTTTAGTAAAATATAGTATAAAGTTCCTGACAAGTCAGTAAGGTAGGTTTTTGTGGGGGGTTGTTCACCTTTTGTTCTTGCTATTGCTCCATCTCATGACTTGGGAAGCTGATGCTAAAAAGGTGAAGAAAATTGTCCAAGAACACTTGCCTAATAAGGGAAAGATCCAAATCCAGACATACTCGATTCTAATGTAGGGTTGCCAAACTTAGCTAAGAGAGACATGGGATACCCAGTTATCTTGAATATCAGGTAAGCAACAAATACTTATTTAGTGTATGTCTCATGCAATATTTGGGACACACATTTACTAAAACAATTATTTGTTTTTTTATCTGAAGTTCATAATTATCTGGGCATCCCATACTTTAACTTGTGATCCTGCTCTAAAGCTGATCCAAGATCTTAACTCCTTGCCTTCTACAAAGACCATCCTAGGATGATGCTGCAGAGAGTAACTACTTTGTTTTTCTGAACAAGGGAAGGTCAATGATAATTTCCTAGCTGCCCTTCTTAATAACTTAATGGTTTTCAAATTTTGGTCAGCATAAACATCATCTGTGTTCAGGTTTTTTTTTTTTTTGTCAGAAATAGGACTTTTTGTCACTTTTAAAAGTCTGAACTTTAAACAGAATATTGGACTGGTAGTTTATATCACTCAGTTAATTAAACTTTAGCACTCATCTTAGCCCCAGTAGCTTTTCCAGGGCTATTACCTTCACTATGAAGCTCCCTGAGTTTTCCCAATTCAAACTCGGGCTTCTTCAGCATTTTTACTTTTCTTTTTTTTTTTTTAGAGGGGTTTGCTCTATAGCGCTTTTTTAAAGAGATGCTTGTTGTAGGGCACGTGCACTCACCAGAAAGACAGAGAGAGGCAGAGAGACAGAAAGTGAGAAATCACCCCCCAGGGGGTATGGCCACACCATAATCCCTTCTCCTCCATTCTCTTCTCAGGATCTTGGGCACGCACGCACACGCGCCCGGCGTGAGTTTTAAGCCACCAGGTCCGGGATGCGAACTGAGGTGGACTACATGGGAGTCCAGTGACATAGCCATTACACTAACTGCTGGTCCCCAGCATTTTTACTTTTCTGACGAAGACATCATGGAAAGGATAGATTGGCAAGCCTTCTCTACGTCTTTTCCAATGCTGTCTGGCATCAATTTATTGACCACTTTTTTCAAGTCACTTTTCTGCACCTCCCGGGTCATGATTTCCATCATCTTCTGGATTTGCTGGAGCTGCTAATGCTAAGCATAAGAGGTCTTCCATATCTGCTTGTTGTGTTTTTTAGTAAAACCAATTCAGAAGAGATGAAGTAAATAACCATCTATAGTCTTGACGTCAACATGAACATCAATCACAGCCCGCCATTTTTGGACTATGAGACAAATTTTGTTGTAGGTAAGATCTATGCCATGGAAGTTAGGTAGGTTTTTCTCTGAACATCCTCAGTAACTAGCTTGAATTTCCTAATTGCGACTTCATCATTCTGTAGATCTACAAAGTTCACTTCAAACACACAGTCTTTAAGGCCTACAGACATAATTTTGGTTCCTTGAGCTCTAGTGACTAGTGTTTTCCCAATATTTCTTATGTTGAACATAGCAGGTACTTTGACATTAGACCAATCTTTTTTAGAAAATGGATCAATCACTTTCTTCTTAGTCTCCTTTTTATCACCTTTTGTAAGGCACTTATTCTTGCCAACCGCCGTGGTGCTACTCAGAGAGCCAAAAGGGTGGAAGTTCAACCAATGTGAGAACTTAGGTGTACAGAGTGGGGCATGCCAGGTTTTATAATTACTTCCTGCCAAATGGTTATCTGGTAGATATTAGTCTATTATATCTAAAAATAATTCCTTATCTGAAAAAAAATCTTCCAAACAACAAAGAGATCAATGAATCTGTGAATTAAACTTGGGCTTCTTTGAAATACTCCCTTAATTATAGGTGAGTCCCACCTATAACTGGTCTTCCTGGAACATCTGGATTCTATGAATTCTACATATATGATGCCATATTCTTTCCTTCATCCCTATGTATGTTAGCCTATAGTATCAAATGGAAAAGTTGAAAATGACAAACTCTAAGTGATTTTTTCAAATGAGTTTCAAAAAACCAAGCAAACAGTAGCAGAGAAAGTGGACAATTTTGACTGAAATGAGATTTAGGAAGTTCCACAAGATCTGTTTTTCCATACTACTCTTGACCCCTGTCCCTGTTTTAGGTGTTATTGCTAGTCCAGCCCGCTCTACCAAGTTCCCTCTTAAAACTCACTTATCTGTCTCCCTCTTATTTTGGTGAATTCATCAATTTGTTCATCGAATATTCATTTTCTAAACTCTTACTTTTGTTTTCCAATTGTATGTTTCTCAAGCACTTACCTCTGAGTTTTTCCTCTATTTTATTCAGTGTTATTATAACTTCTTATTTTTTAGAGAAGTATTTTTGGTATAGGGCATGTGTACTTGTCAGAGAGACAAAGAGAAAGAAAGTGAGAAATCACCCCGCAGGGAGTATGGCAATGCCACAATCCTTTCTCCTCCATTCTGCTCTCAGGATTGTGGGCACGCATGCATATATATGTGGCAGGCATGAGTTTTAAGCCACTGGGTCCGGGATTTGAACCATGGTCATCTCTGTGAGAGTCCAGCAATGTAACCATTATGTCATCTACTGGTCCCTTTACTATAACTTCTTAAGTGGGCAGGTCTTGAATCTCTCTTTTATTCTCAAATCTCTACAGATTCATGGCAGATATTGTTTACAAAACCCTACACTTCTTTCCTTCTTTGACGTCAACCATTTATTTCCTGACAACTGACTTACAACTCTTCTTAAAATAGTGTAAATATTTGCTTGGGATTTTGTCCCAATACCCAACTCAATGAGACATCAATGCTAATAAAGCCACAGAGAAATATCACAGGGAATGTTTTACTTTCTAACTTAATGAATGAAGAGGATCTTTATTTAATTAAATTTATATCTTTCTTATTTCCACTTAAATAACACTGAATTCCTCAAGGTCCTTATTTGCATTTTCCCTTTTCTTTAAGCTAATGATATCTTTAATTTTTGGCGAAGCTTCAGCAGAAAAGTCATTTTTCTTTGAATATGAATAGCAAGGGGAGTTTACCTCTTAGGTATACGTTAGATTTCCAGCAGATTCAGAGTGAATCAGGTCACTTACAGGGTCACCATCCAGGAGTCTCTAAAGTCCCACGGGCCTGGACATCCAATCAGAGGTCAGACAAGATACAAATACACTGTCAGTAATGATTTTTTAAAGATGCTATGTACCTTTAGGTTGAAAGAAAGACAATTTGTTAATCTACTGGGATCTAAAATAGCTCTGTAGTATTTTTTCTGTCAGGCATAGGTCAATCATTTTGACCCAATGGTGGTGGGTTCTGTTATTATTCCATTTCTGCTAACATTCAGGAATTTGTGTAAGATCATACACCTAAATTTTGACTTACCTGAGATTTGAATCCTGGAGTCTATGCCCTCACCTAATATTCAACCCTTTGCAACCTTAGTATTTGCCACTTATGCCCTAACAAAGGAGAGTACCCAAAGACTCAAATCTAACATAAATGAGGCCAAATACAGATGTCACAATAAAAAAAGAAAAAGAGGTGCTAAGAAAAAGACTTAGAACATACATTTAAACACAAATGGTAATACAGTATATCATATATTAGATCAAACCAAATATATCTCAAAAATAACATGAACAACCTCAGATGTTTCACTGTTATTAAATCAGGATACTTGAAGTAGATTCTCAAAGAGAAAATCTAACAGTAGGTTGAAATTTAAAATATTACTATTAGTAAGATTAGGAGTTAGTGATATGTGGCTGGATGAGATGCAGAAGTAAAATATTCTTTTTTTTGTTTTGTTTTCTGGAGAGGTTCTTGCTATAGGGCATGTGGGCTTGCCAGAAAGACAGAGAAAGACAGAGAGACAGAGAGACAGAAAGCGAGAAATCACACCCAGGGGGGATGGCCACGCCGCAATCCCTTCTACATTCTCCTCTTGGGATCTTGGGCATGCACACACATGCACCGGGCATGAGTTTAAGCCACTGGGTGCGGGACTCGAACCACGGTCAACTACATGGGAGTCCAGAGACATAGCCATAACGCTAACTGCTGGTCCCGCAAAACTGTAATATTCTTAAAGATGTCCTCTGTCAATGAAGGAGTAGGGAAGTCAAACTGTGCTAAAGGTCTTATCTTTGTGAGGAGAGAGACCCCTCTGGGACAAGAATGCCTCAGAATGGTGGTCAGTGGGGTCAGTGTCTTACTGTTGTAGAACTTGGAAAAACATGTGTTTGATTACAACAACAGAAAATGAAGGGTGCTCCTGGGAAACTGACCGTCACTGGAGGCTTGTAGTCAGAGAGTGCAGAACAGGCAGGTCGGGGAAAGGTAGTGGGAGTTCCAGGGGTATATAAATCCCTTTGGAAATGGCAAAAGGAATTTATCACACCTGATCAAAGCCTCACTCTCTGTGAGTGGTATCATCCCCAGCTGTACAAAATCTAAATATGCTAATATTTTTATGAGCCCCTCTAGTGGAACACACAATGTAAAAATATCGTAACTTAACTTGCCCTACTTTGAACTCTAAGAGCAAAGATGTAAACATTGCTGTCATTTCTTGATGTCAATGGGATTGTACTTTCTAGGATTCTTTCTAAATAGGTTTTTTTCCAATTTATTATGATTTTTTATTTTACAATCACTATGTTTACAGTGTAGCAATTACATTTCCCTATCCTGAATACACTGTATATCAGTTCAATCGAAGATATTACCATACATATTATCATCAACAGACAATTTTCATTTTTGAGTCTCCTAATATTTTTTTTGGAGATGTTTTTACTTTTAGGGCATGTATGCTTTCCAGAGAGAAAGAGACAGAGACAGTGAGAGGGAAACTGAGAAATCACTCACCAGGGGAGATGGCCATGCCTCAATCCCTTCTGCTCGATTCTCCTCCCAGGATCTTGGGCATGCATGCACGTGCGCCAGGTGTGAGTTTCAAGCCACCAGATCCAGGACTCGAACCTTAATTGATTTTAACTGGGCTAACAAATACTCATGATTATAGTATTCTTATAATTTTTTCCACAATTGTCCAATATCTTTCAAACCTAGAGCACACAAGTAATACTGCTTGATTAAAAAAAAGTTTAAATATAATTTAATGTTTATGAAAATAAAGTTAGAAGAGAGTTCAGGTAAAATCATGAAAATGGGAGCCAGCCAGTGGCATGGTAGTTAAGGTGCTGGACCCGCATATGGCCAACCAGGTTCTAATCCTAGACCTGGCAGCTTGCTTTCTCATTTTCCCTCTCTCTGTATCTCTCTCGGATCAAACTGAGTAATAATAATAATAGTAAAGTTAAATCAATAATTCTTTTAATAAATAAATTATTTTTAAGTCATACGATTGGGTCATTAGAAAAGTCATGATGCATTTTTGCATAGAAAAACATCATGACTTTTCCAAAGACCTAATAGTTTCCATCTTCCATTTCCTTTTCTATTGAACAGGATGCTCACTGGGCTATCATATGTTCTATTTTTGTGTAGTATTTAGAATACCTTTAGAAAAGGTTGGATTTCCTTTCAACTTTTGTATAGAATTAGCATACTTACTGGAAATGACACACTCAGATCCAACTTCAGTATTTTTGAAAAAGGAAATGAAAATTGTGGAAAAAACAGTAACTTGAACACATTGTTTGATACGTCTATTTTAGCATAGTGTTCTAAATTTAGAAGAAAGAGTAAGAAATGCCTTAACATGCTCTTAGAGTAGAGCAAAGTACAAAGAAAGTTACTTGAATTGGAAATAGCACCATAACTTACGAACTTCTGGGAGAAGAGGGTGAAACAAAATAAGTTGTACCTGTGACGGGCTACATATCCGTGAGGATGCTTGAAAAAGTCAGAAAAAAATGAAGAATTCTACAGAAAAGTTATGTTTACTGATGGGAGTCCAATGACTAATGCCCAGCATCTACTGAAAATGGATGATAAAAGCAGACAAATAATTCCACTAATAACAATGATGAAATACTTTGATAAGTTTAATTGATAAGTCACATTCTCCTTCCTATAGTCTGGCTGGTATGTAAGAAATATTAAGAAAACAAGTCACAGAAAGAAAAAAGGAAAAAGGGGGGATAATTTAAACAAACAGAAGATAAGACCTGCATAGACAATACAGACTGAAATTTGGGTTCTGAAATGAGTGGCAAGAGCAGACTTTGAACAACCTGAAACCTGAGTCTGCTGAGGAATGCTGAGTTCTTGAAAAATTAATCTTTGTTTTATCCATTAAGCCAGTAAACATGCTGGAATTGTTTCCATCAGCTGCTTTGGGTTAGTAGGTTGGCCTTTAGAAGAACCAGGTGTGAGGACTATCTGGAAATTAAGCCCTCCACAGGATAGCAAAACAGACTTCTGCCTGGTGCCCTACTCCTTGTGGTGATATCATCCACATTCCACCATCTTTTCACTAGAGACATTTTATACCCTTTTCTGTTAGTATCTTTTCATTAAATAAACCATCATTTGGGGGACCAGCAGTTAGCGTAATGGCTATGTCGCTGAACTCCCATGTAGATGACTGCGGTTTAAGTCCCAGACCCAGAAGCTTAAACTCATTCCGTGCATGTGCGTGTCCAAGATCCTGAGAGGAGAATAGAGGAGAAGGGATTGCGACATGGCCATCCCCCCTGGGGAGTGGTTTCTCCTTTCTGTTTCTCTGTCTCTCACTGTCTTTCTAGTGAGCGCATGCTCCCTACAGCCAAAACCTCTCCAAAAAATTAAATAAAATAAACCATCATTCAATTGTAATAAAAATGATCAAGTCTAAATACTAGTAGAATGGCATAGCAGGATCAACTGCAAAATTAGCAAGAAGGGAATTATCGAAATTACTTAAGTCAAATATATGTCACCATAAAGAGTGCAGAAATAAAATCAAATATACGGTTTAAAAACAAAAGTACTAAGTTTAAAAGATAGAGACTGGGAGATTGTGTGGAAAAAAAAAAATTGCTGTGGACCAGCCTGGTAGTCTAGTGGTTAAGGGAGCTAGATTTCAAATGGCCAACACTGCAGTTCCACGCCCCGCTCCAGCAGCAGCTTGAGAAACATGTGAGGCACTTGTGTGTCCATGCCCCAAATCCCACCAGGATAGAGAGATGGAGAAGGGATTGCCGTGTGACTGTGCTCCTCTGGGAGGTGCTCTCTCCCTCTTCCTGTCTGTTTGTTTCTCTAGCAATTTTATGTAACCTCTGGCAAAAACAGAAACAAAACTTGAATACATTGCTTATGCGAAATATACTAAAAGCTGAATAATAATGAACAAATGGAACTAATGGAATGGGCAAACAGGCAAGTACAAAGTGGAAGCAGAAATGGTAATATTAATAATAAAGTAGAATTTAAGGTTAAAATTACCAGATAGGATAGTGACATTAATTAATAACTCTTATTAAACTCACAACTCACATGTACCAAAAAATAGGCAGATAAATATGACAATAAAAATATCAAAAATATATGTAGAACTTGATAAAAATAAAAATAAACTTAGGAGTGTCAGATTTTACATACAACTTTATCAGGACTAGATATACTTAACAGAATGTAAACAAAAAGGATGATATATAAAATAAACAATAATCCCCTTGCAGTGTGTGTGTGTGTGTGTGTGTGTGTAGATAGTTATCATGAGAGAGAAAGTTGTTTCCCAATATGAGAAAATTTGCAGTTTTTAAATTTTACTAGTTTTGATACAAAAATCAGTCAGTTATTTTTCCACACAAAAATAAAGCCTAGATAAAATCAAAATAGTAGACTTTATGGGCCACATTTTGTGATCTTAAGTCAAAAATATAAAATATAAAAAGGCATGGAACTATCTGAAAGTTAAGAATTATCCTAAAGAAGGTCTAAATGACAAGCTAAAAACTAAAATTACAAAACTATACTTGGTTAAAAGAAAGATATATTACATGAAATCTATGGGATAATACCGAAAACTTACTACTTTCAAATTTTAAGTATTGTATAAAGTTTAAGGGGAAATAACAGTGTCCAGCTGGTGGCACAGTGGTAAAACCATGCTCTAGAACATTGAAAAGATATTGAATGATGAAGTGGGAGGATTAATGTCTCCGTATTGACTGACATGCATGGCATTCCCTTTTGAAAAAGCAATGTAAAGCACTGTAAAGTTATATGTAATCCAATGTAATATAAAGAAGATTATGATGATAACAAAAAAATAAAATAAATAAATAAACCATGTTCTACAAGACTGACCCACAGGAGAAGGTTCTTGGTTCAAGGCCTGAGAGCGCCCCGTGATCCAGGGCTGACTTAGGCTGGGGGGTTGATTGCACTGTCAAAACCCTGTTGGTGGTGCTCTTTTTCTTTCCCTCCCTTTATCTTGCTTGCTCACTGATGGAAGATATAAATGAATAAATAATTTTAAATTTAAAAGATTAAAATAAAGGACCTAGACTAAATTAATAACAAAAAAGGAAAACAAAAACAGGAGATAAAACATAAGAAAATGAAGATATACCCAAAGTACGTTACTTGAAATAGCCAAAAAGAAAATTTGATAAGGGAAATGATGTTAAAAAAAACTGATGCAAGTTTAGAAATATAAAAAAGACACAATGAAGTTAATAACACAGAATTATAAAAGAACACCACCCATGATCTATGGCAACTATTTTTTTTTAATCCTAGAGACAATTGATTATTTCTTGTGCAATATAAAAATTGACCCAAGAAGGAATGGATTGCTTTCATAAATTGATTAAAAGCAAAGGAACTTAAAACGTTTTGGATTCCTTGCTGTTTATGCATTCACACCCTGGTTGCTGTGTATTTTTTTAACTCTTGACTTTGGTCTTAGCCATGAGGTTTCCCCTGACCAAAAATACACAGTGGCTGTCAGAGAGGCAATCTGATCCTAGACCTTTACAGGTTTGGGGTGTTGCTGATCTCTCTGCCTCTGGCACAACCTTGGAAAAACTATGCCCTGGCTAGCCATAGCTCCAAGAAGGATGTGAAAGGAATATGACACAGAGCTGTAGGCCAAGCCCAGCAGAAATTCATGATCCCTAGCAGAAATTGGTGAGCCGCAGCAGATTGATAGATGAATATGTAAGGCCAGTTAAGATGTGAAAGCTCCTCCATGTGATCTGCAGACCTGTGAGAATAAATCATGTTGCTTTGGTCTCCGAGTTTTGCTTTAGTGTGTCATCACACATCCGAGTAAAAGCTAACACACACCAACGTTATCCAAGTTCTTTCATCATGAAGGATATAAATATAAGATCTTCGGAGCTCATTTTTCTCTTATCTTTTTTAGACAGATAATTTTAGGATAAATTAGGTCTTTCCCAGACTATAACAAGAGGATGTAAGGCTTCTCAGTTCATTATTAAAAGCCAGATACCAAAAGCTGATATCGTAGCAAAAAAGAAAGATGAAGAGACATTGAAAGATAGACAGAAAAGGAAAGAGAGAGAAGGAAGGGAAAGAAGGAGGGAGGAAAGGAAACAGGAAGTATGAGAGATAAAACTGTAGGCCAGTCTCATTTTAAACTAAGAGCAGAATTTATAAATATAATATTAGTTACAAGTATGATTAGTAACTCAAAATATTGATTTATGATTAGGAACAGTTCCTTAAGAAATGTGACATTAGTTCAAGTCATTCTCTCATCTTCTGGCATACCAATTAGACTGGCTGATGCTGTCCCATGGCTTTTGAATGCTCTGTTCTGTTTTTTTTTTTTTTTTTCCTTTTTGTCTTTGTGTTTCAGTCTGGAGAATTTCTTTTGACTTCTCTGTAAATTCAGTAACATTTTCCTCAGCTTGTTGGATCTTTCAATAGGCCTACCAAAGACATTTTTTTTTTCTGGTTGCCATGCTTTTTCATTATTAGTATTTCCATTTTATTTTATTTTAACAGATGTACCTAGGGCTGGTCCTATAGCCTAGTGATTAAGAGAGCCAGATTCCATAGTTTATGGCAGTTTGAATCCAACCTCAGTGACTTAAAAAATACACCAGGCACTTGTATGTATGTGTGTACCCCAAATCCTTGTGGAATGGAGAAATAGAGGAGAAGGAATTGCAGTATAACCATGACCCATTAGGGGATGCTTTCTTCTTCTCTTGCTGTTTCTCTGTATCTTTCTCTGGCAAGTTTATGCATATATCCTCTGGCAATTAAAAAAAGAATATATGTATCCTATGTACTCTAAAAATGTAACTTATGTGATTTGGGGTGTAGTGCTCTTTGAATGTTAATTAGATGTTTTGAATCTTTCCATATCCAATTGAAAGGCATGTGATAAAATCTCTCACTGAGATTGCAAATTTATCTATCCATATTTTGAAACTATGTTACTGGATATGTACAGATTTAGGATTGTGATATTTTCTTCTGGAAGATAGCATTATGAAATGTTCTTCTTAATCTCTAATACTGGCTTGTGCCTTAAAATCTACATTTTCCTAAATTTAAGAGGGCTTCTGTAAAATGCATATAGTTAGTGTTTGACTCTTTATCCAATCTGACACTCTTACTCTTTTGCTTGAACTTTTTAGTCTATGTCTGTGGCAGATCTGGGTAGATGTGCTTCGCAGGTCTTCAGGAAAGGCCTTGTTGCCCTCTTGTAGGTGGCTTTATCAGGTATGCTATCGGTTCCTTCTAGGTCTGCCTCAATTGTGGAGGGGCATCCACCCCAGGTCGTCTTGCTCTCTTTAGTGTACGTGAATCTGAAAGTTGAGCTAGCGCTAAAGGCCTGCCTGTTTCGAAGCTGACATAAGACAACTGTGATGGCAGTATATTCTCCAAAGTTTCCTTCCAGGTTGGCTGAAAACTTATGGGGCTTGACTTTTGGTTTATCCTCTTGGTCTGCTCAATATGGTTACCTCTGGACCTCTCCTGTTCCCCAGACAGGGCCTATGACAACAGCCCAACCAGTATCAGTCACTTCAACCTTAACTGTGGGAGATACAGCTCTGTTCTTCAATGTTTCCAGTTCCATTCTCCTGCCTCCTGACCAAAGTAGTTTCAGATTTTTTTCAAATATCTTGGAGAAGACCCGTGGGATGCTTGGAGGCAGGTCTTTGTTTCCAAGTACAATACGATAGATTTTATTCTGCCTTTTTATTTTTAGATAGCATATGTGCACATGTGAGTGAGACAAAGAGAGTCTCCTTAGTAGGGTCTCACCCCATCACAATCCCCTTCCCATGTCCTTCAGATCCACAGGATCCCGGGTGCCTACACCCAGCACGTTTTCGGGCTGTCCCAGGGATCTAAACCTAACGTAGCCTTGCAGAGCACTAGCATTACCACTCGCCACCAGCCTTTAACGCCTTTAGCCCGACTTCAGCAGAGCAGAATTCAGCATATATGCCATGAGAACAAACTGCCAGTCCGGCTTTTCTAGTCACAGGGGCATTGGTTTGCTTTAACCTTGTACATCCTATTTGAAGTGGAAATCCCAGTTAACTTTGAATTCTTCTTTTTTTTGATAAATAAAAAATTCTAAGAAGGTGATTCTTTAGATGAAGCTCCTGCTTGAGACCTCCACAGACCAGACCAAAATGGAATTACTCATGCTAACATGTCATATCACCAAATGGAAACTTAAGTTGATAGATCCCAAATAAATCAATTTTCCTTGAAAATGAGAGATTCCAGTTTCACTTATGTCAGTGCTATAAGGAAATAAAATATATGCATATCTCATGGTTTTCTAAGCTGAAACAGCTCAAAATGTTCCCTAGTCTTTTAGTTTAATGAGCATTCTATTGCACAAATACTTTCTTGTTCTACCTTCCAGACTCACTATCTCCACCCTTTGTCTAAGGTTATGAAAAGTGACTCCAGGTGAAACTGAGGCCATCCTCTTCCCATTGACATAGAATCTCATCAATCACAGACGTACAGACTGCTCCTTAGCCCTCCCTCCTATGCACGACATTTGCCTTTGAAATCTGTAAGACCTCATCGCACCTCATTTGAGGAAACTTTGATATTCTGGCATCTGGGCAATTGTCCTAAGTAAATTTCTTTGCTTGACTTACTTCTTCTTTAGGTTGACTCATTCATCTCCCTCTTCATTCAGTTGCCAAGTCCCACTGATTCCATTTCTGCAAAATCCGTTCACTCCTGTTTGGTCTTATCCATAACCACCAGTTTAGTTATTCTATTAACTTTCCAGGAGAATCACAATGCCATGTGATTTTCCCACTACATCAAGTCTCTATCCTGTACAACCATTGCCTAAACAATTGTGCACATTAATCATTGGTAAGCACAGCTCAGATGGTGTTAGCACAGCTACAGTATTTATATGACTTTCTGCCACAGTTTAATGTCAAATTTTTTTCCCACGATATCTTTTGTTTTATGGTAGGTATTGTTTATGCTTCATTGTGATACTGTGAAATATATGTTTGGTCTTCATCTCTCAGTTCCTGACACATAATTCCTAAAACCTTGGGATTTATGCTAATAGTTGACTCATGCAGTAGCTACCCTGAATAGCTTCAGGATGAGGACTGGCCATCTGAAAGACTAAAGCAGGATTAGGGGATTGGAATTTACAACCTGGAAAGGGTGGAAAAATTGAAGGTTAAGTTGATCACCAAAGGTCAATGATTTAATCAACCATGCCTACATATAAGCCCTTCATAAAAGTTCATAATGACAGTCTTCAAGGAGCTTCTGATAGCTAAACATATGGAGATTTCTGTAGTACAATGTGCCCAGAGAGGGCATGGAAGCTCCACACCCCTTCTCACATGCCTCTCCCTGTGCATTTTGTTGTCTGTATTCTTCCTAATATCTTTATAATAAATAGGTAAAAAAGTTGCCCTGAGTTTTGTGAGCTACTCTAGCAAACTAACTGAATCTGAGGAGGAAAGGGAGTCATGAGAACCCCAATTTATAGGCAATGAGTCAAAAGCACAGACAAAACAACCTAGGGCATCAAAGTGGATTGGCATCAAAGTGGATGCAGTCTTGGGGAAGGAGACTGCAACCAGGAGTTGTGAGATTAGCTATCTCCCGGTAGATGGTTTCAGAATTTAACTAAAGTAGAAGACACCCAGCTCATGTCTACTGTGGAACTGATTGCTTGAAAACCCCTTGCATTTTAAGCCACAGAAGTATTCGGCTGATTATTGAATGAGAGTGTGGGAGAAATTGAGTTTGGTTATTCTAATGGATTTTCAGCTTCATCCAAACCATCCTACTTAGAGCTCCATTAGCATATCCCATAGGTTGCCTTTTGTCCACATTATTCCCTCTACTTGATGAGTTAAAATTTTGAGTATTTAATCATTTTCCCCTGAACACCGGCTTATAGAAAGTGTATCCACAATTCAAGTCGCTGTTTAAATGCTGTCTCTTCCATGAATCCTCTATTTATGCTTCAAAAAATCTCATGTGTTTGCCGATTTCCAAGTCTTCCTGGCATGCAGCTTTTACTGGTCTAATGCTTACTAAATTCTGCCCTGCTTTAATTGATTCGTGAATCTCCACTACTAAGAAGTAAGGCTTCTAGATCCAGGACCTACTTTTATTATCTGGTAAATTATACATTCATTAAGCACTTTTACACAACCAAGAATGGCAAACATTTGTAAATGAACAAAGGAATGAGCCACATAAATGATTGAAGATTAAGCAGACATCTAATTGCACAGAGAGATTTTCTAATGGGAGCTTATTCTCTCTCTTTAACACCATTTTCCTGCAATATTGGGAATAGGAAATATACAGATTACCTATAATGAATGATTGAATCAAAGTAAGCCTTATGCTCGGCTTTCTGTTTTATAACCTTCAAAGCCTTTGTACAGAGAGACGTGATTTGAAGCAAGTACAAAATATTGCTCTGAGCAGCCGTAATACATTTGTCTTAATTTATAATTCAGCCTCTAAGATGAAATATTCAGTATTTGTCCGCAAAGTGCTTTCAGCACCTCAGAAGAATATCAGTAATCCAAATACAAAGTGCCATTGCATTGCTATCTTCAGCTTCTCAGATAAAGTCATGTTTATTACTCAGGTGGCTGGATATTCTACATTTCTACACATCCTTCCCAGAAACAGTCCCACCCTAAATAAAATAGTTCGAAGTGAAGATCCTTAGTTTTAAAGTAAATATAAATAAATTACAAAACGAGTAAGATGATCTGCTAAGCCCCATTTGGAACAAAAGTGCAACAATGAGAAACTTTATAAATGGAGCAGAGAAGCATTTATGTGTGCACCAGCTAAACTTTTTCTCTGTCGCCTGCAAAGTATCAACTGTCACGTTCTATAAAAGTGTGAGTCATGTGGTTCCAACAAGCTCTTATCACTGCCTGTCATCAGGCTTTGTGGATGTGGAGCTTGGTGAAAACAAGCATAAGGGTCTCAGGCTTGTAATGATTAATAACGTAGTTGAAAGAGATTATAAAAGTAGGATTCTTTCCTCTCAGTGGATAATCTGTTATAAGCTATTTTGGCTGTATGTACATAAGACAAATTTAACTACTTAATTTGGTAAATCCAGTTTAAAATTGGCAAATTAATAAATAAAAATCATATGAATAAAACAATATACTGTGATTTGTATAACATTAAACCAAGCCCTCCCTATCTTTAACCTCAAGGAGTAGATTGAAAACCAGCAGAGGACGAACAGCAGGGCAAGTGTAGACCCTGAAACCAGAGTGCACGGGCTCTCCAACTCAACAACTAGTTCTGTAGCTTTTAGCAAGTTCACCAAAATCAGGGTTTCCCCACATTATTTACCTTGACTGGGATGTTGGATCCTAGATGCATATACTCGTTAATACACATTTAACTGAGCACTTGAGATCTGTGCTTTTTATATTACATAAATCATATCTCAACAAACAGACAAAAAGTTGTTTTAAAGTAGCATTAAAGTGGTTGATCCTGGGCCTTAGTGGTTAAAGGAGTCAGATCTGACTTGGCCAAGTGGTTTGAATCCTGGCATGTATGTGTGTATGCATGCCTCAAATCCCAACAGGTTGGAGAAATGAAGACGATATTGTGGCATAACCATGCCCCATGGGGAGTGTTTTTCTCTCTTTCTGGTGAGTGCAAGCACACTCTGGCAATAAAAAACGAAAATCAGCTCTCTTGTATGAAGGGGAATCACGGTAGTTATCATACATGTGTTGGAGGGATTAAGTAGATAATGCCTATAAAATTCCCCATAAATCATAGCTATTACGTGAATAAGAACCCAAAATATAACAAAGTAAATATTACTATCTTAGCTTGTTGTTTAAACTAATGAGGAAGCAGAGGCTCAGAAATGTATACTAATTCACCAAACATTTGAAGTTGAGCCTTCAATCCTGCTCTGCTGAATGCCAAAGTTATCTCCACTGTAATAGAATATTACCATGTAGACTCCTTTCAGAGAGTTTGATTGGATTCAATGAACCGGGCGAGAATTCACAAGAACAGATTCTTCTCTTTTCTTAAAGTGTGACCATGGAAAAAACTGAAAATGATTCAAATGTATAGTAAATATATTTGGAAAATTGAAAGTTTACAAGTGGAAATTTTATAATTGGTTACAGCAAGGCAGGGATCATTCTTTTGTGTTTGTTGCTGAGGGAATATTTTGTTGTTGCTAATCTGTTTAGAACTAATGCTTCTCAGATTGACAGCCTAATGCATAATACAACAAAACAGATAAAGATGTTTCTTTGGGTGTGTGGAGAGAGATGCATAAATTTGAATAAAAAGAAAAGGCATGGGATCAGGAGGTGGTGTAGCAGTAATGCAACTGGACCCACATGGAAAATGTCCTGGGTTTGCATCCTGAGACCTCCCTGACATCACTGGGTGGGCACCTGTGTGCCCGTGGTCCGGGCCAGCTGAGAGTGGGGATGGACTGTAGCATAAGGACCCTGGTGGAGGTGCCTCTCTCTCTGATGAAATAAATAAATGTTCAAAAAAGGAAAATCATTATGAACCAAATTGCTCATCTCTATGAACCTATTTCTAAATGACTCTTTGTAAGTTATGAAATATTTGCTTAAAATTACCATTCTTACAGAACATGATTATGTAAGAAATGTTCTTGAGGATCAGCAGTTGGCATAATGGCTATGTCGCTGGACTCCCATGTAGTCGACCGCAGTTCGAGTCCGGGACCCGGTGGCTTAAACTCACGCCAGGCATGTGTGTGCATATGCCCAAGATCCCGAGAGGAGAATGGAGGAGAAGGGATTTTGGCATGGCCATCCCCCTTGGGGGGTGATTTCTCGCTTTCTGTCTCTCTGTCTCTCTCTGTCCTTCTGGCGAGTGCACGCGTACTACAGCAAAAACCTCTAAAAAAAAGAAAAGAAAAGAAATGTTTTCAAATTACTAAACCACAGTTAAATTTAGTTTTGTTTTTCGGCTCACCACCTTTTGCTATCCACTGAATATGAGCCTGAGAATTGAGAAACTTTTCAAGTATAAATCACCATCTTTGATTCTATAAGTATGCCAAACTCATTGATGTATTAACATTCATTCTCTCTAGTTTGTGAAATTCTGATACTTTAAAGAAATTATAGGGGCTGACAGGTGGCAGAATGGTTAAAGGTGCTGGATTCCCACATGAGTGACTGCAGTTTGAGTCCAGGACCTGGCAGCTTGCTTTTTCTTTCCATCTCTTTCTCTCTCTCTGTGTGTCCCTATCTGGTCAGATTGAGATAAAAATAAAGAAAGTTAAATAAAATAATTCTATACAAACTAAATTATATAAAATATTTGATTATTCTTTTGGAAACTACACATAAAATACATTAACAGCAGCATATTCATATTAAAAGATCAATATTTATGTTATTCATTCATTAAAGTAGCACTAGGGATCACAAAAAAAAAATTAAGTGTGATCGTTGTGCAAAGACATCCTGAAAGAACTTTCAATTTAGCGAAGGAAAATAGAATACACTCTGAATTGACTATTACAGAACTCAAGGATATTACTGAACCCAAGAACAATGAGATCAAAGTAAGAAAGATATTTCTGAAAGTGCGGGTTATTGTAAACATAGGAAGTTAAAATTTGAAATGAAAGATGAGAAGGTATAGTAGCAGAGAGGGCAGCTGTAGGTAGTAGAGGTAGTTGGGGGTTAATAAGGAGTGGGTAATAGATGAAGGGAGGGGAACAGGAAAAAATACATTTAATTGACACAAAAATGAAAAGTTACCTGCTGATGATAATGTATAGGAGAATGTCTTTTTCTTGACTGATATGCACTGCATTCATAATAGGAAAAAAAGCATGTCTTATACACTGTAAAGATGTATGGTGATTAAATGTCAATAATAAATAAAAAATCAATTAAGAAAGAAAATAATAAAATAAACAAAGTTAAAATTGGAAAGTTTTTCACTGAAAATATTTATTAGATACAATAAGGATATCTGTCTAGACAGAGGATGATCCAGTGAGAGGAACTAAAATGAGCAGACACCAAAACACAACAGAGACCCATGAACAGGAAAACATTAGTAGCAATTGGTGCAACTACACATTTCAGGTCGGAGAGAAATGGAGATAAGTAGAAAGGATGGTTAGAGCCAGATTTTGAAGGGTCGAAAATGTCAAGATAATGACCTCAAATGTTTAATCCTCCATGAAGCGGGAGATTCTGAAATCCTGGCTTTTTTATTCTAAGCAGAGGTTTTCCAAGGGTGCTCGGAAAAACAGTAGAGAACTCTAAGTGAATCTTTAGGGAGTCCATGACATCAAAACTATTTTCATAGTGATTCTGTGATACTATTACCATCTCACAACTTTGGACAAGGATTTTTCATTATTTGTGATATAACAGATCAAAGGCAGATGCAGATATAAGAACCCAGGTGTCTTTTCTTAAACCAGAAATTAAAGAAATGTATAAAACCATAAGCACATGTCATTCTCCTCAACAGTCATCTATTTGTTTTGGAAAATAAAGTTATTTTTCATAAAAATATATTTATTAACATATAAGGTATACTAGAGGCATTTGAAAATTAATAAATATTTGTAGAATTTCTCCATTTTTATCCCTACTATAATACATAATAATAGATAAAACCAACATAAACAAAAGCATTTGTGTCCTTCGCTAATTTTTAAGCGTTTAGAGATATTCTGAGACCAATGTTTACGAACCATTGCTCTAATGAATAGCAATTTGACCTTGATTATAGACTCAGTCATGACCTCTAGTGGATATCCGGCCATTTTATAAACTTAGGGAAATCTGATTCAGTCACCAAGATAAAAGGACAACATTTGAAACTCCACTGTCGTCTTACTGAGACTTCATTTTCAAGCTATTTTCTCAAAGATGCCAAGTCTAGTTTTGGTCACATTGGCCAGGGCCAGTGTTTTCCAAAAGTGTCCTTGGACAACCTGTTTTTGAATCCTCTGTGAAGGAGACTCCCAAGCAAGAGTCCTGGGTCTTCTTTAAAACTTCCAATCATCTTTACTGATAGAGACCGCTGGCATTCTATCAGGAGCCTCAGATTGTTCTTAGGAGTTCTAATATTAAGATTCTTTGTTCTAGTTTTTAAAATTGTTCTCTTAAAGTTTATGTGTTTCTGCGGCCGGCAGGTGGTGTGGTGGTTAAGGACTCTGGACTCCCGTATTTCAAGTCCCGGACCTGACAGCATACTTTCTCACTTTCTCTCTCGCTCCCTCTCTTTCTCTCACTCTGTCCCTTTCTGGTCAAATTTAAATAAATAAGTAATAATAAAAAAAAAAAAAGTTTATGTTTCTTCCAGGAAAGAGAGTAAGAACACCCCTAATAATGTCTTCACATGATGATTCAGCTGAGTGTCAACCTCAGTCAGCCAGGATACCTGGTATATGCACACGTCAGGGTGTACAGAGAACTTGGGGCACGAACCCAGAGCTTTCCCATAGCACTGCAGCATTTCAGAGCACTGTGCCACCACTGTGCCACTGCAGCTGGCCATGAGTCTTATCTCGGTACATGTATGTTATACCTTCCTCAGTCGTCATTTCAGTTCCTGCGTAGACACGGGTGTTTTTCCATTAAAAGACATCTCGTTGTCTGGTATAAAGTGAGAACTTGAAGTTTAGAAGTTCATGGGCTTTTCAAAGGATAAACAAGTTACCCCATGGTCCCTTGGGAGACCTTAATTCACCGGAGACACCACTCTACTCTCACAAAGGAGAAACGTGTTAGTTAAACCTATGCTGTTGAGACTTTGATGTGCAAAGGAACCACCAGGGTCTGGAAAGCCTGAAATATTTACTGTCTGGCCATTTACAGAAGAAGTTTGCTGACCTTTCTTATAGATCAGTGTTTCTAAACTATACAAACAAATTGGTCTTCCGGGGATCTTGTTAAAATGTAGATTGTGATTCAGTGCATCTGAGGCCACAATTTTTATTTCTAATTATTTCTCAAGAGGTGCTGCTGGGGTCAGGGCACAGACAGTCACTCAGCAGTAAAGCAATACTGTTCGAGGCTGACTCACATAGGCAAGTTCGGAGTGAGTAAGGAGACCTCCCTGGGTATGCCAGCATGTGCACACCCAGGAACCAGGGCTGAAGCTGGGGCTGGTTGAAGCTGGGGGTGGATCTCGGTGTCAGGGCACTATTGGTTTTGTCTCTCTGTCTCTGTTTCTTTCACTCACTCATGGAAGAAATAAATGGGGGGAACAATGGAACATGCAATTCAACCTCTCTAAACCTCACCTTTTTCATCTGTAAAGGGGAGACAAAAAGATTTGTTCACCTTGTTGGGAAAACTGAATAAGACAATGGAAACGGATTGTGAATGATAGTTAATTCATACTGATGACTTACAATATGGAAGCCACCACATGAATAGTTTACAAAGATGTGGAAATTCAAAGTGGTGAAACAATTTGTTTGAATTTGCTTAGTGAGCTAGAGAAGGGTAGGACTGGGATTTGGCCTCAGCCTGTACTCTGTGATGTGTAACAGTGCCACCTTGGGGCCTCTCGACCCTATTCAAATGTCTGTGTTAATAATTTCTATTGCTTTTTGGTGATCATAGTTCAAAACATATCTCCATACATGAATTAAAGATATCTACAATCTGGGCCAATAGGAAAAATGCTACAAAACTTGGTATACACATTTACCTTGCCAAAAAGTCAAAATAACAGTAGAATAAATTCAAAATTATCTTAACCCATATCCTATATTAGAGCAATTTTGTTTAATGAAGATCAAGTTTGCAGAATCCCAGACTAGTTAGTTCTTATGATGACTGAAACACCTCTTGGAGGAGAGAGTAGTGGACAAGTTCCTCAATTATATTGTTTTCTTGTCTTTAAAATCACTTTCAAGGGTTTATCTCAGGATGGTTTTGGAACCAAAGCCTCTATCTGCTTACAATCACCTTGCATTTCCAGGGCTTTTCCTTGCCTTGCTGTTTTACCCAGCAGGAAGTCTCCAACCCTGCTACTCACTTTCATTTTCTTTTCCTGTCCTTTGTAAGGTCACAGCCCTTGAAAGCAGTCTGCAGAAAAGCACTTCATAAAAGATGCAACAGCATCCTCTGCTGACTGTGGCTTATAATGTCAAAGGGACACCAACTTACTTTAATGTTTCAGCAAGATTGTCTTACTCCTGCTTTCGTACGTTAGTGTTTTTAATTTTAATATTTTATTCTGATTTTAGATAACAATAAAACCACCTTTGAGCAGTAAAATAAGGTGATTTTCTGGAGACGAGTACACAGGTGTGGTTTCGAAAGTCCCTGCACACAGCATGGCCTGGTTTTGAGACCTCAGGGATTTGTCTGGTGTTTCTTCCATGAATTCTCACAATTTCCACATGATGGCTTTTCCACCACCGACATTTCTAACTTCATAGCGTGTGTCAGATCGTGTGGTCCAAACAGCAGAGCTGTTTGTGCCCCAGCCTCATCGGGCTGACCCTGTTCGGAGATAGGTCAGACCGTCCCACAATCCAGTCATAATCCAGTACAAGGGCCAAAGAATTATTCTTCATTGCTGAAGATACTGCTTCCTGAACCCAAAGCACTCAACCAGCTGTTTTTTGTCTTCTTTGTGTGTTACCATAGGGCGGGCGCCACCACACCCTCTTCTTTGTGTGTTACGAAGTAGAATACTTTTATTATCATCAGACTGGGATGTCACAACACACACCTGATCACTAGACCCTTAAAATCATACACTTGTGGCAGGGTACAGAAATTTTTCAGGATCTGTCTCAGTTCTTCTGGAATGCACAGGTTTTTTTTTAGGTTTTTGCCATAGGGCGTGTGCCTAATTTTAATAATGCCACCCAATTTGGCTTCGTTAATCCTTGCCTAAAATATTTCTTCTTCAACACTTTATTTTGAGCCTTTTCATTTTATGTTCATCACTTTTAAGGCACATAAGCTAAGCTTTTTTTAAAAAATCAAATGACTGATACATGTTTACTGAGTTTCACCATGCCTTTAGTTTTTGTTGTTCTTTTCTCCTTAGCCATACTTTTTCTTCACTTCAGTTAGCTTCTTCCTTACCTTCTTTTTTGATGAAGTTTTGTGTAGTATTCAGCCTTATTTATTTATTAAAAGTGCCAAGGGCATCTTTGCTGGCCAAAGATGGACAGAGAGAGAAAAAGAGAGAGCATAGTCTACCCTAATTCCTTCTCCTTCATTTCTCCATCCTGCTGGGATCCTGGGCAAGCACAAAGATGCACTCACAATGGTTTTCAAGCTGCCAAGGCTTGGATTCAAACCACAGTTTGCCATGTGAGAGCTGGCTCCCCTAACCACTAGTCTACAGAGCCAGCGTCATCACTACAATTTTAAACATGCTTTTTGACTAAAACCTAAATTTTATCTCTCTAGCGTCTTCCAAAACAAAATGAGATCTTTAGAAAACCTTAATTGCAAATCACTCTCCCAATCATTTTCAAACTCATCGTAGGTCAGCACTTTAGTTTCAAAAACAAGACATTATTTTTATTGTTAATTGTTGCAATCAGTAATTATTTATATGTATACAGATCTTTTGTAACTTCTGTGCAAGTAGATCAATAGCTTCACTACTGACATGTATTATTTAACAGTCATTTACCAGAGGTCTACAAGGAGGAAACGTAGTCTTTGAGAATGACTTTATTTCACTTCTATTTTTGATTATTTGACTACACCATATTAGAATGGCCTTTTTCTTCCCTTTGCCTTTTGTATTCATGTCTTCTCTACCTCTGGGAGGAGAAGAAGGCCTATATTACTCCAGATCTCTGAAGTGGAGGTAACCAGAAGACTTTCTAATGCTTGAGTCACTTCAAGATGCATTTTTCTTCTTCTAACTCAAAATATCCCAGCTTGTAAAGTTGGTTTTATCAGCACGTATATTGAAAATTGACCAGACTCTACTAAATCTTGGCTCACAGCACAGCCTGAGCTTAAATGAAACTGATTAAGTCTTCCTCTTAGTCCCATCATGCCCTGGGCCAACTTGAGCTGAAGCACTGTCACAGCCAAATTTACTTACGCATTAGAGTGTAAGCATCTACAGGGCTGGTTGGCGCCTCCCCATAGCTCCTAGAGCATAGTAAGAACGTCAGTTTCTTGAATGAGAGAATGGACACATAAAGTTTTCAGGGGAATCTCAGGCCAATTTATGAATTTCTTTGAGAGATCTGATGTTTCCCAGACTTGCTAAGGGATGTAGAGTAGAATTTCATTAAAACTGAGCTTTTCCACTTATATAGGTAGATAATTCCATAAAGAAAATTGGCCAGGTTCTATATAATAGTAGTACTGGTGTTGGCAATACTTACATCATACCTCTCTCTGAGAGGAGCATTCATATTGGGTCTGCATTTGATACACATCTTTTAATTTGGTTGTAGATATTCTTGGACTGGCAAGACTGGAGGCAGGTAAGTAGCATTAGACATGTACAATCGGATATCATGTTTTAGTTCCAAACATGACTCCACCTTTTGTTGTTTCTTTTTAATTTTTATAAATTCACAATAGAGCACGTACACATGCATGAGTGAGAAGGAGAGAAAAAGAGAAAAAGGAAGAGGAAGAGATGAGTATCCTCAACAGGGTTTGGTCATGGTACAATCCCCTTCTTCCAGCCCTTAGAATCTCGGACACTCATGTGCATGCCTGCTATGTTTTAGGTCATTGGGCTAACGATTTGAATTGCAGTTTCCATGTGGGGTCCAGCTGCTCTTGAGCAGCATATTACTACTATGGCATAGAGCATTCCAGAGACTTTCGTTTTGTTTTGTTTTAATTACCAGAGGGTATTTGTATTCACTTGTGGGGGGAGACCCTCCCAGTAGAGCATGATAACAGTATAATCCCCTCTTCATTTACCCATCCTTTAAGGATTTGGGACATGTATGTGCACACACCTACCATGTTTTTCAAGCTACCGGGGCTAACACTGCAGTCTCAGTAGGTCGGGTAGAATCAGGTTCCCTTAACCACTGCACTAAGGGGCCAGACCTCCTTATATTTTCAACTTTGCTAAAACCTATTACTGTCAGTCCTTAGAGACCCAAGTCTTTTATTTTGCATGCTTTGAAATGCCTGTCCTTATCCCAAAATTCTCTGTACAAAAAATATTCTAAAAGACTCAAGGAAGCCAAGCTGGACTAGAAAGGAAAATTAATTATGTGAGTATGGTTTGCATTTGATAAGACTTAGAAACCGACCTCTCTGTCTACATAATTGAGAGACCTGCCTCCAGCAACACTGAGCACAGGCTGAATTAACTAGGGTCTGCATAGTAATCTTTTTTCCTTGTTCTCTGCTTCAGAAAATTCTAGTCAACTCAAAAGAAAGTAAATTATTAAAGTATATCAGACTGCAGCTAGTAAAGAAAAGGTCCAGATTCTTCAGAGTCAGAACACTGAGATGTGCTGACATAGCAGCTGGGCACTGGACTCCTAGCTGGCCCAGCTGGTGCATGCTGCTGCCCCAAGCTCCCACTGCAGCCTCTGGGCCTGGATACCCTGTGTCACTAGTGGTACCCTGTGTCACTAGTGGACTGCACTGCCTCTGCTTCTTGGAGTCCCTAACTTCTGACATCAGAGATGATACTTCTGACTGATGGAGTTGACGTCATGTGTCTCTGTCCCAGTTGAGCAGGTTCAAGAAAGCAAGTAGGAGATATTTTCAGCCTCTATGAGGGGAAACATGGTCCATCTGATAAAAATGGAACATTCATGACATACAAAGAGAGTGGTTTAGATACTGAACATCAAAATAAATGACGACTTTCCTCCCAGAAAGGTTTCCAGCAATATTTTAAATCATCTTTGCCTTAGATTCAATGCAACCTTCCTTTTCAGTTAACTTCTTCCCCAAACCCCAACTGGGATTTGGCCTGCCTATACTTAAACGATATAATGCCTTTGGGCTCCCCCCTCCCAATCCTGACTAAAAAGAACAGAAACAAAACTACACCACTTGTTATTTCAGAAGCTTCAGAGAAACTGCGTGTGAAATTACATACTCTGTGATGGCAGGGGCCTTGTTTGCAAGCTGAGTTATCCTTAGCCCAGTATCTACCTAGAGTTGTTTTCAGTAAATATATTCAGAATGGCTTTCCTAATTAGGCTCTGGAATACTGGATTCTTCTGAGCTGTGTATACTTTGTTCAGAGAAAACAGAGATATCCCATATGTGCCAAGTTTGACATACTGATAGTGGTTATCCAGGTAACTATACTAAGAGTTTTGAGAACACATCCAGATTGATTAGTTGGGAATGTCTGAAGTGATTCATGCCCCCTCTGGGTACCACGTAGATGAGGACTGGCTCATTTCTGGATACCTACCATCTCTGGGGAAGTATTTCTTACCAGAGATATTTTCTCTATATATATAATTTATACATAACATATATAAGATTGTATATATGTTCATGTTTATGTAAACATGTATATGAGTTTGTGTTTAAATATACACATTATATATATATATATGTGTGTGTGTGTGTGTGTGTGTATATATAATTAAATATATTGGATTAAAGCAAAATAGGGTCTTTTTTTCAAGACTCCTTTTAGGGAGTAATGGAAAGACAGAACAAAGCATAAGAATTAATACCAAGTCATAGACTAGCTGTCTCCCTATAAAGAGAGCCTTCTTGCTGCTATAATTGAAGTTGGTGACAGTCTGGCTTGACTGGCACCTTAACATCTTTTTTAGTCATCTGAGTTACACATTTAATGAAGCTGCTTAGAAAGCACTCAGCATTGCCACATCCTGTGGCATTCATTATGTGGCATCCTGAAACAGAAGAAAACACAGACAAGAGAAAAGAGCAGAGACTTAGGAAGAAGATCAGGGTGAGAAGGGGCTGGAGGGCACAAGAATGGCAAGCCCTGAATGATATCAACAATGAGAGATCTAATCCACAGAGTTGTGGCTAATTCTTTGCTAGAAGAAAGGTGATTCCTAATTGAGAAACAGGTCAGGAACCCAGTGCAAATGCTGACCAGAGATAGTGAGAGCATCAGATCTAGGTCAGAGGGCCCAAGGTGAGCTAAACTTAGTGAACAAAGTATGAAAAAAAAAAAAAAAAAAGACAGCTTCTGCACTAACCCTGGGACATTGTATCTAAAAAGGCATCACTCCCTCTACTCCCCTACCCCCACCGTACACACATGAATTGTTCAAATACAGTAAGATTCATTCACAAATGTATCATCTATGACCATACAGGTCACAATGGCAGGAGTAAAGATAGCTAACGTTTATGAACTTACTATGTGTGCCTGACCTAGTAGCAACGTGTCACATACTGATATTAGCGGCAACAACGTGAGACAAGTACTATTATACCACGTTTATAGTAGAAACAAAGGAGCTCAAAAAAAATTAAGTGATGTCTTCAAGGTTACAGGGCAAGCATATCTAAGCAGTAGAGTTGGAGTTTTCACCACAGAACCTGCCTTCTATTCACTATAATGCTTTCAAAGCTGTTTTCTGTATTTAAAATGAAGAGATGCAGCTAATGTGGCACTTTCTACTCTTCAAAGCATATTCATACAATTTTTATGTTAGAAAGGTAAGTAGAGCAATTTTTCCTCTATTTATTTTCCAACTGAGAATACCGAGGTTCAGATTGAGTGTTTTGCTATGAGACCACACAGCTGGAAAAGGCAGAGCACATCAAAAGCCCAGGTTTTCTTAACTACGAAACGTGGTGTACAAAACTATGAAAGGAACATTATCTTTGCTTTGACATATGTAAGTTGAAGAGTTTTCAAAAGGAGTAGAACTGTATTTTTGCTCACATTAAATTCTAAATAGCCTTATTCACTTTACAAATAGTAACTACCAACTAAAATACCAGACAAATTATACACATAAACTTTCACAGCTGGAAAGTATATTCGACGTTATTTATTTCAAATTCTTGATTTTACAGATGAGGAAAAAAAAAAAACTCAAGCAGTCAGCTTATTTAATGTCACCTTATTCATTACCACTACAGCCTGGAAAATGCTTGTCTCTAATCCAAGTTTTCTCTGTTTATAGAATAAAGATTTGCCAAAGCGGGGAGGGGAAACAACTTCATCATTTACTCCTAGAGGTCAAAGGAGATTTTATATTCTAAGGATATTCTCAGACATAAGTACATAAAAAAATATATGTTTCTATGCATGATATAGGTATGATATGGAGATGGTTATCAACATTAAATTGGACGAAGGGCAATTCAAACGTAGTACGCAGAATGCATCATATCTCAAGCTCTCCAGACAAACTCAGAAGAAAATTATTTTAGCATGTTTTTCTTTATTCTACTGAGGAATAGTTATGAGTGGCCAGTAGATGCCACTGTTGTCAGTTATATTTTTTCAAGTTTCAAATATAGAAAATGAGGTGCAGAAGAAATAGGGTAAGCAGAATGTAGGAAACACAATTACAGTTATCTCTAAAATATTAAGTGAAAATGGTGCTACATACTTGGTTCTTATTATTTACTTTTTAATAAAATATTTAATTACATGCTTGGCAACTATAACACATGCATTAAATTATTAGAAAAAATAATGAGAAATAGTTTTTTAAAATTGAAAATAAATAATCATTTTAAAAATTAGAAGTTTATGCAATGACCAACATTTACTGATAGCTACATTTAGTAGCCAAGATAAATTCTAGCCTGACAAGTGAGATCAAAGAAGAGTAAAATAAAATACTTTTATCTCCCTTGGTTGATATTGTGACATCATAAAACAATTTATATTTATCAAACCAGTATTCAATTATGAATAAGTTGTGATTACAAAATAAAGATATCTGCAAAATATGTATAAAGAATTAGTTGCCTATCATCCATTCCCATCAATGTTTATAGGTGTTCTTAAGTCTTTTTTAAAAAAAACTAAAATATGTTAATTAACACAGACCTAAGAAACTGGATCCTTGAGAAAACAAGCTTGATGGCCACTGTCTCCTTCTAACCTGCCTACAAATTCCACAATGGGGAGAATAAGCATAGAACTCTCCAGGGACACATCTATCTTTCTGAACATGTTCCTGGGGTACTTGTGCACCTTATCTTTCTTATCCAATCATCAATTCCATCAAATATCTGTAAGTTATACTTCACAAAGAGTTTTTCATACATTTTCATATGGAACCAAATTCCTGAGTATTTTAATATAGTAATAATTAACTACTAAATTTATATTATCTCTTAGATGCTCTGAAAGTGGCTGTGAGAATACAGAATAGATTCTCTCCTTAACAGAAACACAGGGTATAGTATAAAGAAAAGCTTTGTATCTGATCAGTCCCACACTATGCAAAAATGTTTCTACCATTACATGAAGCGATCTGTAATATGGTGACACCTCATAAAGTTGTTGTAAGCCTTAATTAACATAAAAATATAAAGTATCTCTCCATACATGGCACAGAATAGAGGCTGAGTAAGTGCTAATTTTTACCAAGTTACATGATCTTGAAGAGTGATAAATGGCCAAATCCTATTTGCATAGAATGAAAAAAAGTGATATAAGAAAAAATAAAATACATATAAAATTTAAATATCATATTTATAGAATGATCTGGGAAGAACTTATGGAGGAGGTCACATATAATGCCTACTTGAGAGACGGTCGAGCACAAAGGGCAAAATTATAGGATAATATGTAAGCACCTAATAACAACTTCTAAATTCATAAAAACAAATGGGAGAATTAAAAGGAGAAATGGGCAAATCTACAATTATAGTTGAAGAATTGTTCATTAACAGTTACTAATAATAATTTACACTACAATTATAAAAATAATTGACACTATAATTATAAAAATTGTATCACAATAATTGATACTGCAATTAGAAAAAAGTCTGTAAAGACATAGAAAATACTTAAATATGATAAGCTAACTCAACATAATTCACTTTACAGAAGAATACACACAATTACTGCTCATTATTTGCAAGTGGATGTGGAATATGTACCAAGTAAAACACACATTGGGCAATTAACTAAGTCACAGCATCCATGGGACTATCTTCCTCCCTCACCAAATGCTATTGAGAAATCAAAAGAGGGGCTGGCAGGTGACACGGTAGTTAAGGATACTGGACTCCCACATGGCTGACTGCAGTTCAAGCACTGGGCCTGGTGGCTTGCTTTCTCACTTTCCCTCTATCGGGCACTCTGTCTCTCACTGGCCAAATTAAAATAAATAAATAAAATAAATAAAAACTTAAATAAAATAATTATTTTCAAAAAAATCAATAGAAAAATAATTCAAAACATGTCATTGTATTTGACAATCAGAATTTCATTTGTAATTTTAGTCAAAGCATAATTGGTGGAAAGGTGAGAGCTCAAAGCTATGGTGTAATAAGCCATAGCTTGAATGAAAGGTGAGAATGAAGAGACCATGAGGATACCTGATTCCCTCATGAATTTTTTAAAAATATTTTATTTAATTTTTATTTATTCATTCATTTATTTTAATTTGACTAGAGAGAGGCAGAGAGAGAGAAAGTGAGAAAGCAAGCCACTAGATCTGGGACTTGAACTGTGGTCAGCCATGTAGGAGT
Source organism: Tupaia belangeri chinensis (assembly GCF_000334495.1). Taxonomy (NCBI): domain Eukaryota; kingdom Metazoa; phylum Chordata; class Mammalia; order Scandentia; family Tupaiidae; genus Tupaia; species Tupaia belangeri. The sequence goes on from NW_006205727.1 coordinate 1,203,531, forward strand.
GTCCAGAGCCCTAACCACCATGCCACCTCTTGGTCCCCAGGAATTGTTTTTGAGAATTATTTTTTATTTAATTTTATTCATCATCATTATTTTATTAATTTTTTTTACTCTTTTGAAGTTGACCAGAGAGAGTCAGAGAGAGAGAAGGAAAGTAAGAAAGCAAGCTGCTAGGTCTGGGACTCAAACCATGGTCAGCCATGTGGGAGTCCACCTACCTTAACCACCATGCCACCTGCCGGCCACCCCCCTCAAGAATTTTGACATAGAGAGGAAGGAGAGAAAGAATACAGGTGAGACGGGGATGGGGAAGTGGAAATGAGCTATTTTCCTTTTAAAATAGAAGAAGCAAACATGGCTTTGGGTAAAAAGAAAGGACCAGTGGAAAGAGAAAGGACAGGGAGACACAATAATCTAAGGGAAATAAGTCCTAGAGAATTCAGAGTAGGAGAAAATAAAAAACTGAACTTGAGTGATTGGCTTTATACATGACCAGGTAAATCTTTTCTCCTCAAAGAATGGGGAGGGGAGGGACCAGCAGTTGGAGTAATGCGTATGTCACTGGATTCCCATGTAGTCAACCACAGTTCAAGTCCCAGACCCAGTAGCTTAAACTCATGCCAAGCACGTGCGCTTGTGTCAAGATCCTGAGAGGATTGCAGCATGGTCATCCTCCCTGGGGGGTGTGGGGGGGTGATTTCTCCCTTTCTGTCTCTGTCTCTCTCTGTCTTTCTGGCAAGTGCATGTGCCCTATAGCAAAAACCTCTCAAAAAAAAGAAAAAGAATGGGGAGGAAATATAAAATATGATGTAAGGAGGTATTTTTGTTAATATTAAACAAATATAGAACATTATTATATACTGAATATCAATATCTGCACCTAGTATAATGTATATTACCAAAGTGTGCTTTTTGACAAGAGATTCTCAGGTGCTTTAAATCATATTCACTTAAAACTGTCTTACTTTTATTTAAAAATGTTTATTTCTTTTTATGTTATAATATTTTATTTACATTTAATTCTTGAAAAATATCTTCCCTTTCTTCTTTCTTTCTTTCAAAGTGGGGGAGAAGATGGGGCATAGAGGCCAAAGTGCCAGGAAGTTGAAGAGACTCCTTTTCCATAGCTTGCTTTCTCTGTGACGTGGAAAGTAATGCTAACTACTGATAATCTGAATTGGGGGCACAAGGAGGCAAACTATTCAAGTAAAGCAGTACATTTCGAAATAGCTGCTGTGAGAAAAAAGAAAGGAAATTTATATCAACCCCAAAGTGTGAACGCATATTTTTCTTGTTCTCATTCTGATTGTTAAGTGTTAAAAAGTCCTTCAATTAAAAAAAATAATCCTGGGGCCAGCAGGTGGTGTGGTGGTTAATGTGCTGGACTCTCACATGGCTGACAGCAGTTCAAGTCCCAGACCTGGCTGCTTGCTTTCTCTTTCTCTCTCTCTCTGTCTCTCTCTGGTGAAGACACATGCCCTGCAGCAAATTAAATAATAATCATAATGATAAATAAAATTTTAAAATAGTTTTTAAAAAAATACCAATACAAGATTGAGAAAGATAGCAATTCTTAGATAAAGAAACCTAATGTTGGGGCCAGCAGTTAGCGTAATGGCTGTGTCGCTGGACTCCCATGTAGTCGACGTGGTTCAAGTCCCAGACCTGGTGGCTTAAACTCACGCCGGGCGTGTGTGCGTGCATGCCCAAGGTCCTGAGAGGAGAATGGAGGAGAAGGGACTGTGGCATTGCCATCCCCCCTGGGGGGATGATTTCTTGCTTTCTGTCTCTCTGTTTCTGTCTGTCTGGCGAGCACACACACCCTATAGCAAAAACCTCTCCAAAAAAAAAAAAAAGAAACCTAATGTCAAAACATATACGAAACAATCTCTTTCTACCCTAAGAATCAGATAAATATGAATTCAAACAATGAAATACCATGTTATACTCCATTCCATAAGGAAAAGGAAATCACTTGTGATTGAGGATGTGGTTAAACTAAAATATTCTCACCCTGCCAGTGATAATTTAGATTGACTTCACTACTTCGGAGAGTATGTTGGCAATTTCTTGAAAGGCTGAAGAGGGATATATCACAAGGATCTTTTTCCTTCCTTGGGACAGGATTCTATGTCTCCACAAAAGCCAGGTGACTGGCTTCCCTGGTCTGTAGGGGAAGTACATTCTCAGCCTCATTGTCTCGGACGTGGTCATGTGACTTGGTTAGGCCAATTGAACCTAAGTGGACATGAGTACTCCTTGTATGAACACAAACTTTGAGAAGCATTGCAAGTTTTTTTTTTCTTTTCTTTTTTTTTTTTTAAGAGGTTTTTGCTATAGGGCGTGTGTGCTCGCCAGATAGAGAGAGACAGAGAGACAGAAAGCGAGAAATCACCCCCCAGGGGAGATGGCTATGCCGCAATCCCTTCTCCTCCATTCTCCTCTCGGGATCTTGGGCACGCACTCACACGTGCCTGGTGTGAGTTTTAAACCACCGGGTCCAGGACGCGAACCATGGTCGACTACGTGGGAGTCCAGTGACATAGCCATTACACTAACTGCTGGTCCCAAGAAGCATTGCAAGTTTTTGTCAGCCTTTCTGCTCATGTTTCCTGTCATAAGAAGGAGCTGTTTCCGTCCAAACTGCAATAATCTGAATAAAAAAATGTTTTAGAACTTCTGAAGTGATGTCATAGTTGAAGACTTTTGCGATGAAGGATTCTTTTTTTCCATGTAAGGAAGACGAAAACACATGTTAATGCATCATATAAATATGTTTATTATCTAAATGTTCATAAATTATAAGATTTAACTATAAATGAAAACATTTCTGGAAAATGTTACACATTTTGTATTAATGTTTGTAACTGGTTTAAGGCACACAGTGCAACATACTTCTTTTCTGATACAGAGATCCCCAAATATTCGTTTAACCACATCGACACACAACTGCTTTAGTACCTTATATGGTACAATATAGCCTAATAAATGGGAAGAATAAAACACTTTGTGGGTAAAACTAGTATACTACTGTTTCCTGACAAACATCTATTAGATTCCAGTTTTTGGTTTACAGAATAGGTTACCACAGAAAATTATTATTAGTCTACCTATCTTTCAAAAATCACATTACCATACAATGGAAAAATGAATTAGCTAAATGAAAAAAAATTTTCTTAATTCCTGAGAATTTGCCCATGAGTTGTTAATATTTATACTGCCATGTTCTGGCTTTGAGAAATCTACAATATAAAGTAACTTGATATTTTTAATAAAAGTTTTGTTATGTAAACATAACTTTATGTTTACTAAAATAGAATCTTCAAAATTTCAAGAATTAACAGTATTTGATTAATAAAATACAGTACATAATTTTGAGAAAATACATTTTTTAAAAATGGACATATACACATAAGAGTTACAAATGCATAATAGAATATAAACATTATACAAAAATGTATTGCTCTTATAAGTACAATCAAATTAGAGGTAGGTTTTAAAAATAAAATTCCAATGTATCATCTGTATTATACCCACAAACTTTAATATTTAATAAACATGGATTTTTAATAAAATATTTGTACCACAGTTTTAGGACTATTTTTTTTTCACTGAAGCACCATAATCCACAATTAAAATGAAAGGAAACATAAAATTAAAATTAGGTATCTAAACTGTATCAGTAGAAAGTATACGGCTATGTACTTTTTTTTTTTTTTTTTTTTGAAGAGGGGTTTTTGCTGTAGAGGGTGTGCACTCACTGGAAAGACAGAGAGAGACAGAAAGCAAGAAATCACCTTCTGGAGGGATGGGTACGTTGCAATTTCTTCTCCTCCATTCTCTTCTTGGGATCCTGGGCATGCACACATTTGTGCCTGGTGTGAGTTTAAGCCACCAGGTCCAGGACTCAAACTGCAGTCAACTATGTGGGACTCTGTTGACGTAACCATTATGCCATCTGCTGGTCCCGCTGTGTACTTTCTCGACGTAACAATTTGCTGTTCTCCTGAGATTCAATTATGTTTATAGTAGTTCTGAGTAAGTTTGTTTTCCTAATTTTTAGGTTATCCATTTGAACAAGTAGAAGAATCCATTCATTGTACAGTAGTTTTCTAAGTAGAGATGCAGAGACTTACATGTGTGTTTCCTGGTATAATACAACGTGGTCCAGTCCAAGCTGTTAACAGTAACATTGTCTTAATTTATTCAAACATTCTAGTATTCCCTATCAAAAATTATTATGTTCTTATTTATTTACTTAAATTTACGTTTTTCCCATAGGGTGCGTGCACTCACCAGAGAGAGACAGACAGAAAGAGAAAAAGTGAGAAATCACTCCCTGCCCCAGGGGGGATATCTACACTGAAATCCCTTTTCCTCCATTCTCCTCTCAGGATTTGGGGCATGCACACACAAGCACCCAATGTGATTTTCCAGTCACTGGGTCCAGGGCTTGAACTACAGCTGTTCATGTGGGACTCCAGCACTTTAACCAACATGCTACCCTTGGCCCCAATTTTGTTCTTTTTAAAGATTCTGATTAGAATCACATATATCTGTTAAGTTTATTTTGAAGTCCTTGTAAAGAATAAGCAATGATTTGAATCCCTGGTGAGCACTCTGAAAAAAAAGGCAGAGACATTGTGGACACAGACATTTCAGGAAGTGAGTAAAGACATGAGCACCAGTTCTTTGCACGTCCCAGGCAGTATCTCTTTGGGGTGTATTTCCCTCTTCCGAATATTCATATTACTTGAACTGGAAGGCCAGTAGTCATGTGAGGAATACACTTTCCACAAAACCCTCCACACCTGCCATAGACTTTGGTTCCATCCTGAAATGGGAAGACACAGAAACACAGGAGAATCTTACATATGCTGGCATCCATGTGCATAAAGCAGAACAAAAAAATGCTCTGAACCATGTAGCTAAACTCATTCGCCACCGTTTCTTGTAACAATTGTATTTCAGGTCGAAGACCATACTGTTCAATAGTAGTTGAAATTGGTCATTAAGATGGTGTCAAAAAAGGAAATGGGTAACCTGAGAGTCAGATTAGCTACTTACTGAGTATAAACTACACTCGGATTAGACAATTCATCTCAATCCACATAGTTTTCATCAAGATAGCTTTTTGTTTCTATGAATCTATTAAAATCTCTCCCAATTTGCTACTATTTACATAATTTTATATAAGATTCTCTTAGGCTAAATAAAGATATTTTCTGCCCCATTGATCTAAAGTATCTCATGGATGCCTTAGAAACACACACTGGAGAAAGGTATAGAAGGTAGTAAAATGAAAAATAAGAAAATAATAACTGGGCTAATTTAGTTGTGTATATTATTACTATATAATAACATGTTTTTTTAAAAAAAAAGAACAGACTAACGAATGTTTTTCTGTGGTAACCTATTCTGTAAACAAAATCAAAATGAAATCTAATCAATTTTTGCCTGTTAGTAATATACTAGTTTTTTCTCACAAAATGCTTTCATCCCCCCATTTATTAGGTTGCATCATACCTATAAGCTACTAAAGCAGTTGAGTGCCAATGTAGTTAAATGAACTTTTGGGGAACCTCTGTATCAAAAAACAAGTATGTTGTGCTATGTGCCTTAAACCAGTTATAATCACTAATACAAAATGTGTAGTAGTTACAAAAAACTTAAAAAGTAGTCATTGTATGTAGAGAAAAACTTGAAAAAGGAGATTTTTCCTGAAGCAGAGCTCTCTGAGGAACTTCAGAAGTGGATTGAAGGAGGGAGGTCAGGAAATGACATGCCTTAGACTGAATTTCATCTTTAGGTCTCAAAGTCAAAAGACTGAAGACGTTTTGATACAATGAGACAAGGAGGGGGAGAAAAAGGTTGGACTCCTGTTGTTTTGGAGAAGGCAAGATACTTGTTTTCATCTAGGTAGCAAGGGTAGAAAGAGATTTTCCATCTATTTTGAGGTAGAAGAATATTTGAGACCACAGTTTTTTAATGCTTTTTCTTTCATAACTCCACAGAATCTGAGTAAACAGAGAATGGCAGTAAAAACTCAATTTTGTATACTTCTCATTCCCAAACAGATTGTTGAAGTGAAAACTCAATCTTGACTAAACTTACTGACAAATGAAAGTAAGTTTGTGTTTTTATAAGTATATTCGGGTTTCACAAGTCTTACTTTTATATCAGACACAAAATTTAAAGAAATATTGTCATATGTCACATTTTTTTGAAAGGTTTTTGCTATAGGGCATGTGCACTCGCCAGACAGAGAGAGAGAGAGAGACACAAAGACAGCAAGCGAGAAATCACCCCCCCGGGGGGATGGCCACGCCGCAGTCCCTTCTCCTCCATTCTCCTCTAGGGATCTTGGGCACACACGTATAAGTGCCGGGCGTGACTTTTAAGCAACCGGGTCCGGGACTTGAACCGTGGTCGACTACGTGGGAGTCCAGCAACATAGCCATTATGCTAACTGTTGGTCCCATATGTCACATTTTTTATCAAGGTAGAACTTCTCAGTGAATTAAATAAATTATTAAACTTTAGAATAAAACTTAAGTAAAAGCAAAATGAATCCTTTTACTAAATAGTCATAGCTACTGATGACCTTTGCCAGAATTCAGTCTTTATGTTTAACCCAAAGCTATCTAAAAGCTGGATACATAGGTTAGAATAGTCTATCCTTGTATCTGTTCAGAATATACCTTAAAAAAGTAATACACATATTCTCATTCTTCTGTCAAAAGGGATTAGACCTAAATATACTAAATAAATAGCTACATTTTGAAGGCCCAGTAGTTAATCCATACAAAGATATAATAAAAATTAAAATTATTAATGAAAGCACAGTTTCATAGTCTTCATAAACAGAATGTTTAAAGGCTATGAATATTATAATATTGATGCTTATTTGCAAATTGTGTCCATGTAAACACTTCTAGGAGTATAACAAAAGTCATTTTATCGAAAGAAAAAAGTCACAAAGCATGAGAGTGGAAAGGGGCTGTTCTTGGTGTTGATTCATGGGCATGACAGGTGAGAGAGAACACATGGAACCTAGATCCAGCGATACCCTGCATAGAGGCCACTACCTAAGGCACCATAACTCTTATGTACGAGAAGGCGTTCCATAAAGTGTATATGATAGTGTAACATTCCAGCAAGGAAATTAAATGGATTCTACTTTGAGTAATACATGTGTTATACTTAAAATATAAACAAACTAGCTATATGTATATAAATACTATATGATAAACTGTATTGATATGCAGAAGTAATATTATTTAAATAAAGATAGAGGAAAATAAGAAACAAAACATAATTAAATAATCCTAATTTTTGAAAAAGCCATGAAAGATATTTGTTAAATAGCAAAGTACTCCAACACCACCCCTATTACTAAATCAAGGTGCTAAAGTAATTTAACCCAAAAATTTAATCTCTGCCTTGAAATATTAAACTCTACAAGCCTTTAATAATTAAAAGATAGCTAAAACCACCACCTGTTCTCAAAGACCTACATTTCAAGTCATTAGCCCTAAGTTTGAGCTAGATAAAACATATAAACCCTGGCATTTGATATTTTATGTTCAGATATCTATAGCCCATGTAAGGATTTGTATGTGTATAAAACTATATATACACATTAATAAAAATGAACCAAATTTTATATCCTAAATTGTTGTAACCCAGTATACAATGGGTCTTCAAAGAGTTCATGGAAAACATGTATTATGAAAAAAAAAAAAAAAAAAAAAAAAAAAAAAAAAAAACTACACACAATCTTCTATTTTTTCCCACCAACATAAGTTACTACTTTAATCCCATTTTGCCACAGACTGTTGGACATCCCCTTATATGTAATATACCCATTATGTGGAATGACTCTTTAGTCATCCACATCACATAACCAAGTGTAAGGTAGAGGAGCTCTCTCGCTTGTTCACAGCACAGAATGTGTCAGGTGGGCTTTCGGTCCAGCAGGACTTACTTGTGATCTGTGTATGATGACAGAGGCATAACTCCCCTGAGCAAGCCACTTTGCTGTGCTAGAGATCTTCATCCCCGTTCCTGCCAAATTAATGCTGAACTGCCCCTGGATGGTAAATAAAACAAAACAAAAATAGATGGGACTCATAAAATATACAAGAGTGCTCTTAACGGAAAACATCTTGATGGAACTTATAGAAGGAAGGACTCCAATTACTTTTCAAGAATCTTCCTTTATCGAATGAAAGAATGTTGACATCAGCTTGTGTTAAAAAAAGAAAAATGAACATTAATATTTTGAGAACTTCATTACAGATAAATCTTCTCAATTACAAATAAAAACTGAATTAATACCACATATTTTTTTCATGCAGAAGTAATTCTATCTGATTTTAGAACTCTGCAACTGGACGACTAGAGTTAATGGTCTTGGAGCAGTTGGAAAGTCCTGACAGAAAAGGTATCTACAGTGAATAACATTCACCACACTTCACCATTTCTCCAGTTTCAAGTTTTAACCCTTCATTGTTCACTTTTGTGATGCTATGCCTCGTCAATGTATTTCTTAGAAACTTCTATCGCACATTCTCCTTTTTGGTAAGAATATAACTTCCTTATCTTTTACTCACAACCGCTGGGTGTAGTACTATTGTCCTGGCTATTATATCCTTACAAAGTACTCAGAAGGGTATATGGATACATATGCTACATGCTTTACACACAATATATTGTGTGGGCCCCCTTGTGGCTTTATGAACTAATTCTTTCAAGTACAAGAACTATTTTTATATCAAAATAACTTTGTTCAGAGTTAAATTTCAAATACCTGTGAATTGAGAAAATGGGTAACTAAAATGTGTAAAATTTGTTTTATATTGATATGATTTTACAGCATGTATTTATACACTGAAAAGCAGGAGTACATGCTAATTCAGCCTACCAACAATGTTCAGTATGCATATGGACTAAGAGTAACATTAAGGCCTTTAGATCACATTATAATATCCCAATGGACTAAGAGTCAAGAATCTTGACCAAGACTGTGATGACACCCTAGGGTTTATGAAAGAAAATATTATCTCGTTTGAAAGCAAAGCCTAAATAAACTTTAAATATATTTATAATATGAATTTTTGCTATTGTCAAAAACAGATATCAATTTTATTTAATGTTCATTTCTTAACCACCTTATATGCATATTATTTAAAAACAAAATTAGGATTCAAATGCATTCTTAATGCAATGACAAAAAAATGGAGAATTTTTATAACAGAGATAATTAATTTTAGATAAATCCTAAAGATGTATTAAGTATATCACTTGCTTATAATTTTAGGAAACAACCTGCATGATAGCTTCATTACTATGTTTCAAGGGCCCAGAATAGGACCTAGGTACTCAGTAAGTGTTTTTGAATTAACAAATTAAGTATAGCGTTATAAATGTTTAATGGTAGCATTATTAAAGTAAATCCATAAGCCTTCTGACCCCAAGATGATGAATGACACTAACACTAGACACAGTCGTATTTTATGTTGGTAAATATTTGAATGTGAAAAAAATCCTTCTTAGGGTACACTATTTAATGTTAGGTCAATCTGACACAGGTTGGATACTTTTTCCCATATTTCCTCACAGAAAACCCTCTCACCAAAAACAATTCCTTAAAAATGGAAATACATTCTGTGAAGTAGTTTTTTGTTGTTGA
>NW_006205727.1:1213233-1229867 GCF_000334495.1 Tupaia belangeri chinensis
AATGCCGAGGTTGGGCCATACAGTGTTTTTATAACCTAATACTATCGTTCTAGTCTTTCACTTGCTCTGTACTTCCCTCTTCAATAGGACATGAAAGCCTTCAAATGTATACACGCTAGAAATAAAATAATCCAACCGACAAATAAGAGACTTAGTAAATTAGTACAACCACTGTGGAGAATGATATGGAGTTTCCTCAGAAACCTACAAATAGAACTAACACACTACCGAGTAATTACACTCTTAGGTATCTACCCAGACGTTAGGAAAACACTTAGTCAAAAAAACACTTGCACATCTATGTTTATTGCAGCATTATTCACAATTGCTAGGACAACCGCAAAGTCAACTAACTTTGGAATCAACCCAAAGTTCAAGAACAGATGAGCGGATTGAAAATTGTGACACATATACTCTATGGAATACTATTCAGCCATAAAAAAAAAAACAATAAGGTCCTGGCATATGATACAAAGTGGAAAAATATGGAAGGTTTGCTGCTAAGCAAAGCAAGCCAGACTATGAAAGACAAACATTGTATTTCCCTGCTCAATAATACCAAATGTCTGTCCGTGTATAGCAGAAACTGAAAGAGTGGAAGGTATAATAGCAGGGAAGGCAATGGAAGATACTAGAGACATTATGGGGGACTAATAGGGGGTGCAAGGGAAGGAATCAGGGAAAAAACACATTTAATAGACACTAAAGAGTTATCTTCTGATGATAATATATGATAGTATATGGTAATAGTACATGATGATACTATATGATAATGTCTTTGACTTGACTCATATGCACTGTATTCATGCTGTGAAAAACCATGCAGTACACTGTAAAAATGTACACTGGTTAAGAATAAATTTAAAAAAAAAAAAAAAAAAAAGAGGCTTAGGTGGTCATAAAGTCAATCGGTTAGGTATAGAAACATACACTACCCCATTTCTCTGAACTAATTTTTAGGAGCTTTACTTTTGTTCTTGGTACTCATTTAGAAGTTACATAACATAATCTCAAAACATGGCAAAATGGTCCATCTAAAATTTAGGGTGATTTTGATAGAGATAAATACATTTCACTCATTTGTTCAAAATTAATTGAATGGTGTAGAGGTGGTAAGCACTTGGGAGTTCAAAGATAGATTTTACTTTAAATCTGGTAGGTGAACTAGACTATGCATGGGCCTGGTCTCGACAAGTCTCTTCTCGTGAGTGTACCTCCACACCCTAGGACTGTCTTTAGAACTTGTGGTGCTCCATCAGCCCAGCACTCCCTGCTGCCTAGGTTCAACCTGCCCACCAAGAGACATTGGGAATATATAAATAAATGTAATAAAATGTAGAAGACTATAAGTGCCATAAGAAGGGACTAGCACATTGTTATGGGACTTTAGAAGTAATAAATGCACAAATAGGTATATTAATTATTTCAATTTTAATATGTCTTTTAAGACAAAAACTTTAGCCTACTTGAAGGTAAATGTCAAAAATAGTTTTCTTTTTAACATTTCTGCCATAGGGTATATGCACTGGCTGGAGAGACAGAGAGAGACAGTGAGAGGGGAAGAGAAATCACCACCCCAGAGGGCATGGTCATACAGCAATACCTTTTCTACCATTCATCTCTTGGAACTTTGGGCCTATATGCACCCAGCTTGAGTTTCAAGCCACCAAGTCCAGGACTCAAACTTCAGTTGGCTATGTGACAGTCCAGTACCTTAACCACTATGGCATCTGCTGGCCCTCAAAGCTAATTTTTTAACAATTGAGAAATCGTTCACTATGAGAGCAACTAAAAATATACATACATATTTAAAAATATATTTTATTGCATTACTTAAGGTATATAATATGATGATATACGATACATATCTGGATATAAACAGAGCATTATATGGAAGCAAATTGAAATATCCATCATCTCAGTTACCCTCCCCTTTTTCTTTGCTTCCTTTTATGGCCAGAGTAGCTAAAATGTATTCATTTAGCACGATATACCCAAATTTGGTATGACATTATTACCTATTACCTAATGTCCTCATGTTATACCTTAGCTCTCATCCTGTACATCTGCTGCTTTGCATCGTACCATCTTTATTCAGCTCCTTCTTCAGGAAGGAACTGATCTTCCCGGCTGATCTCCCTCCCCTCTGAAGCCAGCACTGTCTCTTTAGATACCTATTCTGAAGTCAAGGATAGGTAAACCTAAAAGTTTTAACTCTATACAACGTGTTTTCCTTTCTTGATGATACTTCCTTTTTGAGCCTCTCAAATGGAGATTATTTATTCTCTAATAACTAACTCATTTCAAGACTGGTCAACTTTGTCCAACACTCCATTTTCCTTTAAAGATACACCTTCGGGTCATATATTTAATGTGATAGAGAGAAGTAAATTGACAATGGAACCTAGAAATGTGAACAGTCTTCTGATATGAGGCTTCACAAATGCCGTTACTTTGAAAAGATTACCAAGTTCTGGAAATCTGGTATTTTTTATTACATGTTGATGTTGAACTAAGTAAGGTCTGGCCAATGAAATTTAAAAAAAAAAAATCACGGGACTCTGATATAAAAGTAAATTATATAACAGTCAAATGGAATAAAAAAATCCCTTTAATCTAGTTAACCCTCCTCATAGAACATATCTTCTTGGGGCCAGGAGTTGGTGTGGTGGTTAGGGCACTGGACTTCCACATGGCCGACCACAGTTCAAGTCCTAGACATGGAGACTTGCTTTCCCGCTTTCTCTCTCTCTCTCTGTGTGTCTATCTCTGGTGAGTGATGTGTCCTATAGCAAAAATTAAAAATGGTAATAAATAAAATTTTAAAAAATGAAAAAGATCATATCTTCTCAGAAAGTCAATTATCATAAAACAGTTCCTTGATTAGCATAGACTCTGAATAAGAGGTTATCAATCAGGCTTTTAAACAATAAAACAGTTATTTCCCTTTCTCCAATTTTTGTATAACTTGACTTTTTTTCCTGCAACATCACAAAAAAAGCTATGTAGCTATAAACTGGGAAATCCAAGTTTCTAGATGCATAAACATACTCCATTTTATCAATCTGTCTGATGTCCTTGGGAAAAACAGAACCAGCCCAATATTCCTCTGTCCTCTTCAGGCCGAGATGCCTCCCTAACATGATTTTCTATACACTTCTGTAAGACAAGTCCTATTCCAAAAAAAAAAAAAAAGATATTATTGAGCATAGGTGTGTGCTGCTAAAAGGAGCAATGCCCAACTATATTTGGTCTACATATATCAACTGAGGCTAATGTTACGAAAAATACAAACTACTCAATATTTTTGGAGAGGTCCTAAGAAATATATAAACCAGACTCTGTGTTAAGTTACACATTTGCATGAATCCTCTCCAGATGTTTGATGTCACAGAAAGAACTTGTTCTGTTGTTTGGGATTCATCAAAACCACATCCTCTGTGTTTGCATATGACAGAGTACTCGAGGACATGAATGCTAAAAAGAGAATGGACACATATGGCATTCTTTATGGAAAATAAACTTTGCCACATTGCAATCCGATATGAAGTTAAGGAGTGTGATGTGACTTTACAATGCATATTTTGAAAGTGAAATAGATGTTCTGTACTTTGTGCAAAGCCACAAATGTATCTCTTTTGCTGGCTTGTAACTAATATTTGATTACATAAGATTAAGAGAAATAATTACACTCAGACAATGCCAGTAGATCATGGCCAACATCGATCTTGAATGTTCACAGTCACTAGTTAAATATTTGGACTATGTATCTTTACTTGCAGGATGTGGAGTTTAATATATCTATATAATCTACTATGTTGATTAGGTTGTTCAGCTCATCTTTCTTTCTTTCTCCACTTTATCTGGCTTGTGACAGTGGAAGATTAAACTTTTCTATTGATAGAGTGTATCTATAGCATTTCTTGTAGTTTTGCTTCATAAATGTTGTTGCTGTGTTATTGATGAAAAATATTCAGGTGTTAAGTCTTCATTGTGATTATTTTTTAAAGAATTATTTTATTTAACTTTATTTATTATTTTCCAGTTTGATCAGACAGAGAGAGAGAAAGTGAGAAAGCAAATCACCAGGTTCAAGACTTGAACCACAGTCAGTCATGTGGGGGTCCAGCACCTTTAACTACCACACACCTGCTGGCCCCGTGATTACCTTATTTTTAACACTTCTATTGCCATGGCTTCATGATTTGACAATTGAGTTTTCTTTTGTCACTTAGGATCACTACCCTTGTTCTTTTTATATTCTGTATATTTTTTGCCATCCTTTTATTTTTAGCCTTTATGAATCACTTTGGTTTAGGTGTTTTTTATACATATGGCATGTAGTTGGGTTTCGTTTTGCAAGTCAATCAGCTTTTGTTTCTTTAAACAGACGTTATATCCATTCACATTTTAAATTTTACTTTTAAAAATAACAAAACAAAGCTGTCATTTTGGTGTATCGTTTTATTAGTTTTAACGTATGTGCAAATTTATGTTACTATCACCATAATCAGAATAAAGAACAATTCTTTTATCCTCAAAAATACTTCCCCACATTCTCTTTCAGGGTCAGTCTCATCCTCCCTCCTAACTCCTGGGAAATACTGATCTGCTTTCTGTTGCTATAGCTTTGCCTTTCCTGGAATGTCCTTTAAGTGTCATACGAATTCAATCACATACCATGTAATCTTTCAGACTGGCTTCTTCCACTCAGCATGTTGCCTTTGGGATCCACTTGTGTTGTTGCATGTAGCAATCATTCCTTCCTTTTTATTGCTCAGAAGTTTGTGTGTGCTTAACTTTACTTAAAATTTTTTCCAGTTTTAAAGAGTGCCATTTGAATTTCCACCAGACTAAAACCCCAGTTGCTTTGCTTCCTTGTTCACACTTAGTCTTGTCAAGTTTTTTGTTTGTTTTCCCATCTTGAAGTAGTATCTGGCCATGGTTTTGATTTCATTTCTCCAAAGGCTAATGATATTATGCATCTTTCACATGCTTACTTATCTCTTATATCTTCTTTGGTAAAGTGTTTGTTCAAGTGTTTTGCCCATTTTTTAATTATGGTTTTGCTTCCTTATTGTTGAATTTTCAAAATTCTTTATGCATATCCTAGGTACAAGGAAATGACACTTGCAAATATTTTCTCCTACTCTGAAGTATTATTTGTGATTTGGCTATTGGAATCATACTTGGTATGGTGACTACATCTACGTGGTCCAGAGAGTAAAAGAGGAAATGAATATTACACTACTTTAAATAAATGTATACATGCACATACATATTAAGAAGTGACATCATCAGGATGACCAGCTAGAAGCTCCTAGCTATCTTCCCCCAACAATAAAAACACAAAACAATGTTGCCAGCAGATGGGTAATTGTTATATCACTGGACTTCTACATGGTTGACTGTGGTTTGAGTCCCCCAACCCAGTGGCTTGAAAGCATGCTAGTCACATGTGCATGCATGCCCAATATCCCAGGAGGAGAATGGAGAAGGGATGATGGCCATGGGTGATTTCTTACTCTTCTCACTGTCTCTGTTTCTGTCTCTCTCTCTCTCTCTCTAGCAAATGCATGTGCCCTATGGCAAAAACCTCTTAAATCATACACATACACAAAACAGTGAATAGGCAATTCCACCTTGCCCAAAATAGCTAAAGCAGAGCTCAGGAAAATAGCAAAGCAGCAGCAAAAAATCCTATAGAGCATAGAAACTCAGGATGACCACATAGGAAAAAGAAGAAAACATTTTGCCTTCCCACCTCATTCTCCCAGTAGGGATCAGCTCAGGACTAGGAGGGACTCCTTTCTGCAAGAAAAGGTAAGAAAGAGGACCCAGCAGCTGCTACCACTACCACAGACACTTCAGTCTTTGCTACTAGACTCCTATAGTCCTCACAGGCTCTGAGCCAGCTGAGGGAGATTCCCAAAGCCTATGCACTGAGCTACCCCCAGAGAAGGGGACGACTCTGTGCCTCACCCCCAAATCTACACCATGGTCATGCTACTACAGTCCTGCACCGCCTTGAACCGGAGTTACTGCTAAATAAGTGCTGCCCTGGGGCGAGCAGCCAGTGAACCTCTCCATTCCAAGACTTTGCCACCACTACATGCCTACTCAGAAGCATGCCATCCCCAAGTTGAGCTGCTGCTAGGCCCAAACCCCTAAAGTCAACCACCTGTGGGGCTGCCCCATCCCCCTATTCCAGTCGCCGGGACACTTTCCCCTTAGAGCTGAGCTGAAGTTGTGTCATACTCCCCAGGGACCTATAGCCTTTGGCAAACCATGATCCCCCAGTGCCACAGCTGATGCACTGCCCAACCCCAGGGTTCTGGAAGCTCTGCCAACCCATATACCTGCACCCTCTGGAGCTGAGTAGACAGTGCCTAGTGACTCCGGAAATCAGATCTCTGGCTACACTGTGCCATTATGACTTCCTGGTTAGACGCGGTACATGGCCTACCTGAAAATGGACTAGTCCTGCTGAGGCATCCCACCTCTCCGGGTGCTCCCCACCCATTGGGGGCCCAGGCCACAGTGTTCTTCTGCCTTGTTAGGCCCTTGTTGTTGCTGTACCCAGCCTCACAGAGCCTGGACTACTGCCATGTCCCAGCATTCCAGGGCCTATGGTCAACAATGCATGCTACCTCATCTCCAGGAGCCCAAGCTGCCATGACGAGTTCCAGGTTCTGAATTGCAGCTGTGTCCTGCTCTCCAGGGTCAAGCTCCAACTCTTCCAGACCCAGGTCAATGTTGCTCCCTAACACACTCACCAGAGTCATGACCAAGTAGGATTTATCACAGGGATGCAAAGTTAAAAATCAATCAGTGTATTACACTGCTTCAATACAGTAATGGACTAGATCTCAGAATAATCTTGATAGATGCAAAAGAAGCATTTGACAAAATTCAATACCCTTTCATGATAACAACACTTAAGCAAGAAGTAGATGGCCACTTTGTCACTCTGGTCAAGGGCATCTATGAAATACTCATAGCTAACATACTTAACATACCTTCACATCTAACATACTTAACATACCTTCACAGCTAACATACTTAATACACACTCCAGCTAACCTCTTAACATACATTCACAGCAAACCTACTTAACATATACTCATGATAACCTACTTAACATACACTCACAGCCAACATACTTAATGATGAAAACTGATTCTTTTTTACCTAAAATCAGAACATAAGGATGTCTGCTCTCACTACTTCTCTTCAACACTATACTGGAAGATGTAGTGAGAACAATGAGACAGATCAAGAAATAAAAGCATTCAGCTTGAAAAGGAGAAAGTGAAACTCTATTCACAGATGACATCATCATCTATATAAAAAACCCTAAAGAACTTACTAAAAAATGCTACAACTAAGAAATGAGTTCTGCAAGGTTGCAAGACACAGTATCAGTCTATAAAAATAGAGGTAAAAAATTAGGCTATATTTGGGCCCCAGATTTGGAGTTTTCTTTAGTGAACCATTCTCCCTATCAAAAGCCTTCTTTCTGCTGCCCTGTTAATGCCTCCAGGAGTGACGCCCACAGCCCTACTCCTCTTCCATGGTAGCTCTTCACATATTTAAGAATAGTTATTGTCACCTCTACATTTTTTCTGGCTACCTTCTTCATGTTCCATGGTATTTTTTTATCTTGGCAATTTCTGTTACTCCTAGATAGATTAAAAATTACCTTTTACTGACAGAACTTTTTAAGTAAGTAGAATATTCCAAGGGAAAATAAATCTTTTGATCTCAATATTTGTTTTGGTATCTTATTATTAATATTAGGCTGTCTATAAATTACTCCATGCTCTTACTACATCATCCTACATGCATCATAGTCAAATGAAACACCTAAATCTTTTCCGTGTAGCATCAACAGGTTCCAGCTGAGTTTCTGTACTTAAGATTTGTATACTTACTTCAGTTAATATTTATATTACTCATTTCAGTCTATAGTTCTAATTTCTCCTGCTCTTTTTTCTAGTATAGAAAATGTCCTTTATTTTCAAAATAAGCACACTTTCTATGTCACATCATGAAGACAGTGAATGGAAACTCTGAGAGGGCCATGGCAGACTATCAACTACTTCTCTTTAAAATGACAGCAATATATTAATTACTACACATGGGAAAATAGATTCAACTCATGCATTCAGTTGGCTAGGAGTCTACCTAACCATGCTGTATTCACAGCCACATTAAAATTCTCCATCATATCATAAAAATGTTTTTCATGTGGACTACATAAAATCCCTCATTAAACATGAAACAGTACATTTTTTTTTATTGGAAGCACGCTCTGTATTGAAAATCAAGGAAATGACAAGGAGTATGCAAGGAGAACTCTGGTAATAAAGGATAAAATAAAAATAAAAACACAGATAATAGAATATCATTTGGGAATGTCAGATGCAGATAGCTAGGATAACTGATGCTAGCAGCGCTTGTTGATCATTTGTTTCTTTACTTTCTAATGAATATTTATTCATTTCTCTGGACTAGGTAGAAAGATTTAAAATGACAAAGTTTTATAGAAGGCGAAATACAATATGAATCATTTAAAATTCTTCTTACATTATTATATGTCAAATTATTCTTATTATATTATATTATTATATATAAACCAAAAAATAGCAAAGATACTTCCCTCTGAATTTTATCTACGACCTTTGAAATAAAATGTACATGGGAAGTTTTACATTTCTTTTTATGTTTCTTCCAATGTTCTGGTCAAAGAAATGAATAAAGAAAAAACACAACCATAATTTTCTCGGGAAGGAAAAATAATCGAACAAATATCAAATACCTGTGGGCACCTGGCAGCACTGTAGCAATCTCCAGCTGTGGCAAATGGAACTGCTTTTCCAAATATTGTCTGGGAAAAAAGGAGGTCTGTAGCTAGAAAAAAATAAATAAAATTCTTCAACATCAAGATAAGAATGTGATCTTCACCGTCAAGGATACAATTTTCATATTACATTCTTAAATGTGCTTAAATAATTTTAAAGTCTAAGCAAAAATGTCATAATTATAGTACAAAACATAGAACAGATTTTTAATGAATAAATTTTATTTATTACAAAAATATTCATCTCATAAATTGCCCTTGAAACAGCAGATGTAGGGACCAGCAGTTGGTGTAATGGTTATGTCGGTGGACTCCCATGTGGTCGACCGCAGTTCAAGTCCAGGACCTGGTGGCTTAAACTCACCAAGCATGTATGCATGCATGCCCAAGATCCCAAGAGAAGAATGGAAGGAGAAGGAAGGGATTGTTGGGTGGCCATCCCTCCTAGGGGTTGATTTCTCACTTTCTGTCTCTTTTTCTCTCTCTGTCTTTCTGGTGAGCACATGTGCCCTATAGCAAAAGCCTCTCAAAAAAAAAAAAGAGTCAAGGGAGACTCAACAAATACCTCTTTAAAAAAAGAAACAGCAGGTATATATGTATTTATAACAGAAGTTTCTAGGATGAAATAAATGCTTTATTATACTTTACATTAGAGTAAATATCTAAAACAGATGTAGTGAGGTCAAGAGCAAAATTACTAAAGAAATTACTTAAAAGTAAATAATGACAAAGTAATGCATCAGTGCTTATAGGTAGATTTACATTCTGTATCCTTAACTTATGCACTATGTTATTAGACCTTCAGTGGTTATGTCTGCACTGAACATGCAGACTTTTTCTTTTCATCATTCCCTGACAATATAGTATAACAACTATTTATATGGCATTTACATTGCATTAGGTGCCATAAGTAATTTAGAGGTTAAAAATACATGAGAGGATGTACATAAGTTATATGCAAATACCACATCATTCTGTACAAATCTGCATACTTGAACATCTGTAGATTTGGGTATCCTTGGGGTATCCTGGAACCAATCCCCATAGATACTGAGAGACAACTGTGTATCAATGAATTTAGGCAATTTGAAATCAAGCTCAAAAGTGCTAATTTGAGGGGTCTTCTGTCACTGCACTTTATTATTACTTTTAATCTTATTTTGGCAAACATTGTTAGCAATATTTCCTAACTGGTAATAGTGCTTAAGATTCTACATAAAATTTGTGGGAAATCTTCTGAACTAATGTTCTGAATAAGTACAATATAAGGTATGAACCTAGCACGTAAGTAGAGGTGTCTGCCTTAAATGGGAGCACAGCAAACAAACAAGAAGACAAAGAATACAGGGAAATTTTTAAGTATTAATAGGTTGGCAGATGTCGCACTGGGAAATTATGAAAGTTTCCCCTGGTTCATTTTATTTTCTCAGTGAAATAGGAAGATAAGTATTAGCCATATGCTAATTGTATGGATTCTGATGAGTCACTTAACTTCCATTTGGATATCTTTATTTCATCACTTGTAAGATTGTGATATAAAATCTGCCTTATCTAAGAAAGAGTTTTATAAAAATCAAAGAGATAATATATGCAAAAATACTTGATAACTTACAATTCAAAACTGTTATTTTTTTATTTTTATTTTTTTAAAGAGATATTTTTTGCTATAAGATATATGCGCTTGCCAGAGAGACAGAAAGTGAGAAATCTGCCCCCAGGGGGATGGTCACAGCACAGGTGTAATGGTTATGTCGGTGGACTCCCATGTGGTCGACCGCAGTTCAAGTCCAGGACCTGGTGGCTTAAACTCACCAAGCATGTATGCATGCATGCCCAAGATCCCAAGAGAAGAATGGAAGGAGAAGGAAGGGATTGTTGGGTGGCCATCCCTCCTAGGGGTTGATTTCTCACTTTCTGTCTCTTTTTCTCTCTCTGTCTTTCTGGTGAGCACATGTGCCCTATAGCAAAAGCCTCTCAAAAAAAAAAAAGAGTCAAGGGAGACTCAACAAATACCTCTTTAAAAAAAGAAACAGCAGGTATATATGTATTTATAACAGAAGTTTCTAGGATGAAATAAATGCTTTATTATACTTTACATTAGAGTAAATATCTAAAACAGATGTAGTGAGGTCAAGAGCAAAATTACTAAAGAAATTACTTAAAAGTAAATAATGACAAAGTAATGCATCAGTGCTTATAGGTAGATTTACATTCTGTATCCTTAACTTATGCACTATGTTATTAGACCTTCAGTGGTTATGTCTGCACTGAACATGCAGACTTTTTCTTTTCATCATTCCCTGACAATATAGTATAACAACTATTTATATGGCATTTACATTGCATTAGGTGCCATAAGTAATTTAGAGGTTAAAAATACATGAGAGGATGTACATAAGTTATATGCAAATACCACATCATTCTGTACAAATCTGCATACTTGAACATCTGTAGATTTGGGTATCCTTGGGGTATCCTGGAACCAATCCCCATAGATACTGAGAGACAACTGTGTATCAATGAATTTAGGCAATTTGAAATCAAGCTCAAAAGTGCTAATTTGAGGGGTCTTCTGTCACTGCACTTTATTATTACTTTTAATCTTATTTTGGCAAACATTGTTAGCAATATTTCCTAACTGGTAATAGTGCTTAAGATTCTACATAAAATTTGTGGGAAATCTTCTGAACTAATGTTCTGAATAAGTACAATATAAGGTATGAACCTAGCACGTAAGTAGAGGTGTCTGCCTTAAATGGGAGCACAGCAAACAAACAAGAAGACAAAGAATACAGGGAAATTTTTAAGTATTAATAGGTTGGCAGATGTCGCACTGGGAAATTATGAAAGTTTCCCCTGGTTCATTTTATTTTCTCAGTGAAATAGGAAGATAAGTATTAGCCATATGCTAATTGTATGGATTCTGATGAGTCACTTAACTTCCATTTGGATATCTTTATTTCATCACTTGTAAGATTGTGATATAAAATCTGCCTTATCTAAGAAAGAGTTTTATAAAAATCAAAGAGATAATATATGCAAAAATACTTGATAACTTACAATTCAAAACTGTTATTTTTTTATTTTTATTTTTTTAAAGAGATATTTTTTGCTATAAGATATATGCGCTTGCCAGAGAGACAGAAAGTGAGAAATCTGCCCCCAGGGGGATGGTCACAGCACAATCCCTTCTCCTCCATTCTCCTCTAGGGATCTCAGGTACACAGGCATACATGCTCAAAGTGAGTTTAAAGCCGCCAGTCCGGGACTTGAACCATGGTTGACTACATGGAAATCAGCAACTTAACCATTATGCAATCTGCTAGTCCCAAAACTATTAATTATTATTAACTCTACACACATAGGTCAAAGATATTAACTTCCTTGTTTATCATGTAATTGGAGATTTTGTGGTAGAGGGTTTTATCTCGGAAGGGCCATATTTGGTTACTGTCATTACTATTACATTGTCATTAAGGGTCTCTGTGATCCATGTCATTGAAGAGGAAGTATCATTTGTTGATGAGGACATGTATAGTATTCTCAACTGGGCTGGACTGAGTGAGGTGTATATATCATGCTGGGTAAAATGTCTTTACAATCTAAGTTATCTATAGTGATTAAATGTATAAATCATTAAAATTAATAAGTAAAAGAAAAAAATTTAATAACATTGTTTTGAAATTTTAAGTAGTTGTTGCATAATGCTAGGCCTTTCTCTCGACACTGTCTATCATACATACTCATGAGAACTGAAACTGACCACATTTCTTTATTCTAAAATTTTCCAAGAAAACTAAGGAGAGTCATACCAATAAACAGTTCATCTACTTAACAAGCCTCTCTGGTTGATAATTATGGGTTAGTCTTTACAATCTGATCCTGGTAAAATATCATGTGACAACTAGTAAGGCCTTTTTACCTTTGGTAAGATTTTCTTTTCTGCTGACTGATTTTCTCTGAAACAAAGACTTGTGTATTTAACCTATTACTAACTGAAGGCTTTCCACGCCTACCTATAATCTGTAATTGCCCACTTCTAGATGTCCTGTCGTGGGTGCAGATCAATGTATAAACTCCATAGGCTGATTTACAGCTTGTTAGTATCTCTCACTCTCAGAACTAAATAAAAGAGTTTCTCAAGATCTGTTTGGGCTCATGTTTTTCCAGGTTGTGGTCACACAACTGTGAATAAACCTTTTTTAAAATGTTTTATAGGGAACTAGCAGTTAGCGTAATGGCTATGTCGCTGGACTCCCATGTAGTCGACCGTGGTTCGCATCCCAGACCCAGTGGCTTAAAACTCACACCGGGCGCATGTGCATGCGTGCCCAAGATCCCGAGAGGAGAATAGAGGAGAAGGGATTGCGGTGTGACCATGCCCTCTGGGGAGTGATTTCTCGCTTTCTGTCTCTATGTCTCTCTCTGTCTGTCTGGCGAGCGCACACGCCCTATAGCAAAAAAAAAAACAAAAAAACCTCTCCAAAAAAAAAATGTTTTATGGAGTTGGGCTATTTCCATAAATACCAACATATTGTCAGAATTTTATCAGCAAATAGATTTTTTTTGGCTTAAAAATGGAGATTCAGCACTTACTTTTAATTTGCATGGAAGTGAGATCAATTCTTATTTTGCTGAAAACAGTGTATCCAGCAGCTAAGTAGTCATTTTTACATTTACAGTCTTGCCTCCTGCTTCCATTAAAAGGACATTCATATGGATTTTGTAGCCTGTAACATTGAAATATTTTAGTATGAGATATAGTTCTTAAACCTTAATGTAGATAAATAATAAACCTTGGAGGTAGAAAGATAAAAGGCACTTCAAGCTCTCTCAATAAAATGGTATCAACAATAACCAAAAAAGAAGTAAAACTTATTCAAGGTCAATGCAGAAAAGTCTCAATGGACATTTCAAGAATAGTTTGTTGAAAAATAATTCTCCTAGCTTTTGTTAAAGGAATTAAGTTGATTTCTATCAAAATACACATAAGTCTTAAATTCATCCCTTCTCTACTCTACTGTTCATCCATAGCGTTCTTGGTCAATCTCTCTGGGAGCAAATGTTAATGCTCCAGTCTTCATTACTGAACAGCCCTGGGCAACATCTGCCGTAAGTTCTAATATGTCCATCTGCTCCTAAATTACTTTTCTCACGTGAAAAACTATTCAATATCACTAAGAAGGATGCAACTTCTAATTCTTTGGAAGGATCATGAAAATGTACAGATAGACCAAAACACAGCTCATACCTAAGGCCATACACTTCAGAAAAGTTGTCTTCTTCGCCTTTGACCAGTGATAAATATTCCTTTGGGTTCTCCAAGTGCATGCCTGAACAATAGATCTAAAAGAAATATGCAGAGATTTAGGATGCTTTTTTTTCCCAAGTCAGTGGTCAATGTTAAAATCCAATAGGAACTGTTTTCATGATACCTTTACTATCCTTCCCTTAATGTCAAGGTAATAGTCACCGTCTTTGGTAACGTTGTTTTTCACTTGGATTTCTTTGCAGGTTGTAAATGATTTACCTTTAAGGACAACACAACTTATCAGTGCTGAACAAATGATAAACACAACATGAATTTAATCATACAAATATTGCTATGCCTTAAAAATCTGACATTTCATTTTGTGGAGTATATGACTACTAAAAATATTTTATTTTCAAATTTTAAATAAAACTTCTTAGGAACTCTTTGCTATTAGGTAGAGTTTGGAAGTCTATTACTTACATTCATCAACATAACATTTTTTCTGAGCATTTGGTTTTAAACTCTTTAAGCATAAATCACTGGGCCAACCATTTTCAGCCATGCATTCTACTCTTCTCTTCATAACTCCAATTCCACAAGTCACTGAGCACTGTAAACAGTTTGAAGATAAAATGTATAATGAATAATAAGGGCAATAAACCCACATCTGGGTCCTTTGGGAATAAATTGAGGGTCAATAGTGTCTAAAACTACTAAAATACATAAATATACTGGTGGCTGGACAGTCACGAGTAGGAAAAAATCCTCAGTCATGATTCTGAACCTATTATTTCTTAGTAACTGGCTTAATTTATTTCATGCAGTTATGTGAACAGTGTGTGATAAATACTTAATAAACATTAATCAATGATGTTTATGAAGACTAATGAGAGTTTTTCTCATGTAGTTGTAGGTAAGGTTTGAAAAGTAATATTTACTTGTTTTCCATCAATGAAATTAAGAATAAAGTGCAAGTGATTGTTTTACACATATGTTAGATTTGTTGACTTCTTCACTAAACCAATAAATAGTTCTTAAGTACCTACTCAAAGTGTTAGCCAATGTTCAAGGTTCTCTGAGGAATAGAAACAAGTATTAGTTATGGTCTATACTTGTAAGCAAGTTATAGCAAGCATAGAGAAAGACAGAGATTTGCACAAATAACTGATAAAGTGGTTTTACAGACAATAGGGGTATAAGATCACCATGAAAATTTAGTTAGACAATTAGATTACCAGGCATCCCACACCTAGAAGTCTTATTCAGAAAGTTTTAAATTCAGTTTTGTGTACTGACCTTGCTCCATTTTCCAACGTTCCAAGTGGCCACATGCAAGCAGCTCCTAACATTGCATTTGTAACCCTGAGAGGAAGGTAGCACCGGACATTCTTGGTAGTCTATAGGCCAAAGCTGATGGGGCTTATATTTCTTAGTAGACCAGAACTCAATGCAATATGTAATCCTTTGTCGGTAACTAAACCCACAGTTACCTGGACACTGAAAAATACATCGTTACAAGAGGAGAAGAAGACATCTTTAAATATAGCTAGGACCCAATATTTGTCAGATACTTAATGCATTTTATGCTCATCATCACAATAATACCATCTGATTAGTCTCACTTATAGATGAGTAAACCAAGGTTCAAATACATTAGGCAACCTTCCAGAGTTATATCAATAAATGGAAAAGGCAACACAGATTCAGGCTAGATTTTCTTTCTATAGTGGATGTTTTCTGTGTGCTTATTTGTCTGTTTTCCTGTTATACTGCTGCTGACTTAATTGAATAAAACTGCATCTCCCAATCGGCACAGCTTTGAAGAAATTAAACGTATTAGTGGTTCTTACCTAAGATAAAAGGACAGTAATTTGCTTGGGCTTACCAATAAGTATGTATAAATTAGCATACATTGATGTTAATACATATAATGTGAAGTCTAATACATTTGACTAAAATAATTAAGTGATTTGCACATAAATCAAAGACCCAGTCCAAACATGGGCAAATAGACTTCTGCTTCCCGCAAAACTATAACAAGGCATAGATTTCTCTTCTAGCTTGAAACAATAAAACTACCTAGACAAAATACATAAAACAAACCCAGCTACAGTGGCACAGGGGGAGAACACTACTGTATGGTAGCTGAGTCTACATGAGAGACCCGAGTTCGACTCCCAGCTCAGCTTAAAAGGACCAGTGCAGTGGCAGGTGCCTGTGGTCCTAGCTGACCACGAGGCTGAGACAAAAGGATCACAGTATAGCAAGACTGTCAAAAATACATGCTTCTGGGAACCAGCAGTTAGTGTAATGGCTATGTCGCTGGATTCCCACATAGTCGACCGCGGTTCGTGTCCCGGGCCCGGTGGCTTAAAACTCACGCCGGGCGTGTGTGCGTGCGTGCCCAAGATCCCAAGAGGAGAATGGAGGAGAAGGGATTGCGGCATGACCATCCCCCCTGGGGGGTGATTTCTCGCTTTCTGTCTCTATGTCTCTCTCTGTCTGTCTGGCGAGCGC
>NW_006205727.1:1231110-1328729 GCF_000334495.1 Tupaia belangeri chinensis
AAAAAAAAAAAAAAATACATGCTTCTTGGAGCCGACAGGTGGCATGGTCATTAAGGGTGCCGGAATCCCACATGACCGACCATGGTTCAAATCCTCGACCTGGTGGCTTGCTGTCTCACTTTCTTTCTTGCTCTCTCTCACTCTGTCCCTCTTTGGTCAACTTTAAATGCATAAAATAACATAATAATTTAAAAATATATATGTATATACCTTTCTCCTCTCTTTCTCCCTCCCTCCATCTTGTTCATTCTCTTACTCTCTCATAAAATAGAAATTTTAATTAAAAATGTAAGACCAGCTGGTGGCATGGTATTAAGGCAGCTGGATCCCACATGTCTGGCTGCAGTAAGTCCCAAACCTGGTGGCTTGAAAAACACACTGGGTGATGTGTATGTGTGTGCATGTGTGCCCAAAAATCCCACGAGGAGGGAGAAATGAAGGGGAAAATTGCAATGTGACCATCCCCCAAGGGGAGGGTGCTTTCTCACTTTCCTTCTCTTTCTCTCTGTCTCTTTCCAGCAAGAACATACACCCTCTAATTAATATATATCTATAGATATAAATATAGATACATGTTCACATACACACACACACACACAATGACTTTTAAGACATTTGTCATGATGCAATAAAATAAATGATCCCAACAAGAAGGGAAAAGAAGAGTAATCCTGCATTTGCTCCGGCCAACTGCTTTAAGTGTCCAACTCTTGGCTAGGAAAGGGAGACAATAAATTTCTGATCAGACATACGAGAATACTAACAGAGGCCAGGGAAAAAACCAACCAAAGGTTTATGAGTCATTGTATCTGGCTCTGGGGTCTAATGCCTGTTTCCTCCAGCCATACAGGAAAACCTTATATATATATGATCCTTGACTTTCAGTGATTTGACTTAATGTCTTTTCCACTTTTCCTACAGTGCCAGAACAATACATATTCAGTAGAAACCATGCTTTGTGTACTCATACAATTATTCTGTTTTTTTACTTTCAATAAACTATTCAAGAAATTACATGAAATAAGTAATACATTGTTATAAAAATAGGCTTTCTAATTATATCATTTTTCCCAACTGTTGGTTAATATAAATGTTCTAAGAATATTTAAACCAACCTAAGCTAATCTATGAAGTTCAGAAGATTAGATGTGTGAAATTCATTTTCCACTTAGGCTCTTTTCAAGTTAGTATTATGGGTTTATTGAAACAGAACCACACAGTAAGTTAGGAAGCATCTATACATGGGGAAATAGGTAGAGTACATAGGAATCTTACCACAGTGGAGTGGAAAAATTAATCTTGGAGTTAAAAATGTACTGGTCTCACCTACCTAGTCCTTTTCTTCTTTCTTTCTTTTTCTTTATTTTCTTTAAAGACTATAGATTAGTTTATTTGTAATACCCATCATGCTGTGAATTCATAGGGAATAGATTCCAGAAGCTCAGGCTCCTTTCTATTGTTTCTCCCAAAGTGTGCTTCTCTGGGTGGAGCAGGCTAGCACTTCAGTTGAACCCAGGTACCTTTCTCTTTGGCTTCTTTCTTTTTCTGATAATTTTCTTTCACATGTTTTAGGAAGCTATCTCTGCTCTTAGAATGCTTAATATGCTCAATACCCACATTAGTTCTCTTGGCAAGAATCTTGTCCTTAACTTATTTGTTCACAACAATGTCAACAGCATGCTGGGTAACTCTTTCTCGTAGACTCTTCCAGTTTTGCCATGATAACATTTGTGGGACATTCCTTTGTGAACAGTACCCATTCCCTTAATGTCTACAATATCACTTTTCTTAGAGATTCGCAAATATATTGCCAAAGGAACCACTCCATGTTTTCTAAAAGGCCTAGAGAGCATATATTGGGTGCTTCTCCTCTTACCCTTATGTTCATCATTTTGGTGAATTACTGGAAGATGGTGGTTCCGACCAAAAAACAAAAGATTTTTGCTGTAGGACATGTGTGCTCTTCAGAGAGACAGAGACAGAAAGCAAGAAATCATCCCGTGGGTGTGATTTCCTACTCCTCTATTCTTCCCTCAGGATTTTGGGTACAAACACACATGCATCTGGCATGAGTTTCAAACCTCTGGGTTCAGGACTTGAACTGCAGTCAGCCACATGGGTTAAGGCACATGGGAATCCAGTGCCTTAACCCACCAAATCACCTTCTAGCCCAACACCTAACTAATCTTAAGAGCTAGGCAAGAGAGTATCAAATTTCTTTCAGACAAAATAACTATATTCCAGAATAAAGCTATATATATATATATATATAAAATAAGAAATGCTCAGTAACCAAAAAGGTTATATCACAAAT
The DNA here is from genome assembly GCF_000334495.1 of Tupaia belangeri chinensis. NCBI lineage: Eukaryota > Metazoa > Chordata > Mammalia > Scandentia > Tupaiidae > Tupaia > Tupaia belangeri. The sequence continues at coordinate 1,233,425 of NW_006205727.1, forward strand.
TAATATCATAATAAAAAATTAACTGGCATGCAAAGAAGCAGGAAAATAAGAGCTTTAATGAAGAGAAAAACTAATTAATTAAAACATATACAGAGGGGTGATAGCAGTGAAAACTGCAGAGTAAGCACAAAAATTCTTTCATAAAAACAATGAGAAAACAAGTAAAATTCGCCAGATCAGTTTTTTTCATAACTCTGAAAATTAACTGAAGCTTTAAGTAACTCGAGTCATTTATTTTAAAAATATAGCTAAATTTTGGTAAGAAGAACAAATTTTATGGTTGTTTTAACTTGTCTTATTTCTGTTCCCTTATTTCCAGGTGGTGGCAGCCTTGATAGTCAATAGTCCTGCGATCGCAGTGAACCGGGCAGTCCGGCAGCCACCAGAGGGAGCAGAACAGACTTGGATGTCCTTTGAAGAATGATTCCCAGACAACAGTCTTTTTTTTTTTAACTGCTTAGAGGTTTTTTTGGAAGACCTACTTGGGGGGGGTGTCTTCATTTGATGTGACCTTTCTAGTACTAAAGCCTGAGACATTTGTTATATACAATTAGAAGCCATTGCTTAACTTCGCTGCTTCCAAAGCTTGTAAATAATGGTTAAAGCAATGATATGCTAGCCAAAAAGTGTTAAAGGGATATCTGGGGAATAAGATGTTCATAGTGACTTTGAAAATATCCAGTATATTCATGGGAATCTAGAAGGTCAGAGACACATAGAGCTTTATGCACATGGTCAGGACTGTCTTCTAGCAGGAAGCACTGGAGGCTCTATACTCCATACTCTCATTTTGGGTTGACCTCAAAACTCTGCACAAGCAGGAAGTTAAGGATAAAGAAGAGTTGTCAACTGGCTGACAGAGTGTTGAAGGTGTCCCCAAACTCATATACAAAGACCCACAGAGCCCTGTGGCAAAAACTAGGGGACTGTTGATTCCAATTATTTAAGGAAATAATTGTCCAGCATTAGCTGGCAACTAAACTAAGTGAGCAGATCCTTCAATGACCACATGTGACAAGGAACTTATGGTTAGTTGAGAAAAGTCATTAAACAAACAACAAAAACACTAGCAATAGACAATGAAAATCTAAAATACAGAGAATAATTCTATTTGTATAAGCATAAAAATAATAAAATTTTAGGAATAAATTTAAGAAACAAAGCATAAGAACTAAACACTAAAAACTACAAAATAACTTTGGAAGAGGGTAAGTCATAAATAAATAGAGATATTCTATATTCATGGATTACAAGACAATATTATTAAGATAGAGATATTCCAGCTTCCTTCTATCTTCGTTTTTGGTTGGCGTTCGTAAGAGGAGCTACTGAAAAGATAGTTACACTGCAGTTAAAGAAAGTATATCGGCCTAGAACCTTCCCTGAACACTCTGCTGCATGATTTACTGCAGCCAACAGAGAACATGAATCAAAATAAATGGAGTAGGAGGGCAATTGTATGAAGAAACTTTCAACCGTTAAAACTAGTTAAGGAGCATTAAGTGTAAATTGTTATAAGGTGATAAAAATTAATATAAAAGCAGCTTTGTAAGTTGGGCCTAACATTTTTGTTTATATAGTTTTCAACTAAAAAGGCATGTCATATGTTTAATATGTTGTACAAATAGGTACTGTTTTATTCTTAGTATGTAGTGCTGTAGATAAAGATAGGTATTCTCTTAAGCTAAACATAAGTACAATAAAAGTGCTTTGTCATTGTGGATGGGACTAGTGAAGGCATTCTAAATGTTTATCTGACAAAACTGGAGAAAGTAGCTGGTACAGTTTTATTTACCTTATTCCTAATTATAGAGGGGAAAGAAGGAAGATTGTCCATAATTTTACACCAGTAGTATAAAACACTTGGACGGAGGGTGGACAAAACCTTGATTTGTGTACATGTTACATGGAGAAACGCTATGTCATTTAATAGTTCATGTAAAAAAATTTGACATTGAAATATGTCTTAACAAAAATAGAATATGTACATCCAGTTTTTTGGATTAAAGGAAGTGGTGAAAACAGTGTACCAAAATAAAAACATTAAGGATACATAAAGTGGATTGAAAGAGGTATAGATGAGTTACACTCGTGTACTGGTTGAGTATCCGTATTAAAGAGATTCATATTGGTTCAGAAACCGGTCTATAATCTAGAATGCTCTGATTTGTATAAAACAAAATAAAAGCATTTAAAGATAATGAAACTATAAGTCATAGAAATAGAGTGCAACTTTTTCACTAGCATCCACACATATAACAAGGTGTTTTGCACTTATAAAACAGACAATACGGCGTATAACACTTAGAAGCTATGTAGTAAGTAGCATAGAATTCACATGAAAAGTAAATGTTCCATATCTTGATATGGTTGGTATTTTTACTGATGTAGAAAGATACAGCATATTTTAAATATTGTGCATTTAAGATTCGTATTTCATGTACCTAAAATTCATAGAATAATCTTTCTGTTTAAAAGAATACATATAGTTGGGAGCAGCAGGTGGTGTGGTGGTTAAGGTGCTGGACACTCCCACATGACCGACTACAGTTCGAGTCCTGGACCTGTGGCTCGCTTTCTCACTGTCCTCTCTCTCTATGTATCTCTCTCTCGTCAAATTAAAATAAATGAATGAATAAATAAAATTGAATAAATAATTATAAAAATGTCTTTAAAAAAAGAATACATGTAGCAAAAACTATTGGACTCTGACTTCAACATTTATAATCTTTGATAAATAAGTAAATATAAAGTTACAAGATAGGTAAAAAACAGTTAAGAATTTGTGTGTGAATACTTTGCTACCTTATTTGCATTTTTTTGAATTCTGAAATATTTCTAAATGATTGTTTGCTAGGATGCAGAGATAACTTTATTGTATTTCTAAAAAGCACAAATGACCATGTTGCTAAAAAGCCTAGGAAAATAAAGAAAGTTTAAACACTGAAAAAAAAAAGATAGAGATATTCTTCAAGTTGACTAAGATTTATTTCAATTTCTAACAAAATCTCTGCTGGTTCTTATACAGAATTTGATAAGGTGGTACTAAAATTCATGTGAAAACGACTCAGAGTAGCCAAATAATCTTGAGAAGAAAGAACAATGTTTGCTCACTCACTCTTCCAAATGTCAAAACTTACTATAAAACTAAAGTAATCAAGACTATGTGGTAATGACACAAGAATAGGCATGAGGATCAGAGAAGAATAGAAAGCTCTGAAATAAACCAATACATTATGGTGAATTGATTTCACAAGGATGACAAAATAATTCAATGGGGAGATAATAGTCTTTCCACGATTTGTGCTGGGAGAACTGTATAGCATGGAAAAGAATGAAACTGGACTCTGACCTCACATCATATACAAAAATTATTTCAAAATGCAGCAAAACATAAAGGCATGAGTAAAGTAAGTAAAGGATTAAAAGAAAACACTGATATAAGTCTTTGTAACCAAGGAATAGGCCGCAGTTTCTTAAACATGATACCTAAAGCAAAAAACGTAAAGAACAAAAAAAAATATATACAATAATGTTTGTGCAAACTCATAAATATACTAAAATTCCCTAGTCAACATACAAATAGATGCTAGAATTAGCAGAGAAGAATATTTAAAAGTTACCAATATGCTTTGTACATTCGAAAAGTTAAGTGGATACATGGAAGGTATAAAAGAAGGTTAAATTAAACATGTTAAAACAAGGTGAATATCTGGGATGAAAAATAAATTTGATGGAAATTATAAGCAGATCAGATATTAGGAAAGAAAAGATTAGTGAATTTGAAGATATACATCTAGTGGAATATTATTCAACAATAAAAGGAATAGATATACATACTATGGTTATACATAGTATTCATCCTAAATAAATCTCAAAACATACTGCATCAGAAAAAATAAAAAGTATGTATGACTTCATTTATATAAAACTCTAGAAAAGGAAAACCAACTTCTTATAGATCGCTAATATATAAAATGATGAGTAGCGAAGAAAAGTAGAGAGGAGGGAAATAATTAAAAAGTAGGACGAAGATTTGGGGGACAATGGAGGTGTTCTTTATTTTGAATATAGTACTGTTTTTTACGTCAAAATGTATTAAGTTGGGACCAGTAGTTGCGTAATGGCTATGTCACTGGACTCACACGTGATCAACCATGTTTCAAGTCCCCGATCCAGTAGCTTAAATTCACTCCGGGCACATGTGTGTGCGTGCCCAAGATCCTGAGAGGAGAATGGAGGAGAAGGGATTGCATCCTCCATTGTGGCCATCCTCCCAGGGGCGGTGGGGGGGGGGGAGTGATTTCTCGCTTTCACTCTCTCTGTCTCTTTCTGGCGAGCGCAAGTGCCCTATAGAAAAACAAAACAAAACAAAAAAACATACTGGGCACACATGCCCAGTATGATTTTCAGATGCCGTGCCCAGGACTTGAACCACACACTCCACCATGTGGGATCCAGTTGTCTTAACCACCATGCCACTAACAATAGAAAAATGCATGTTTCTATTATTCTGTGTGCACCATCCAACAGTCAGTGGTTTCATTCCGTAGATCGATATGCACGTCCATCATGTGCTTCCATATTCAAATTTTTTTATTAGAGGTTTTTGCTATATAGGGTGTGTGCACTCGCCAGACAGACAGAGAGAGACAGAGAGACAGAAAGCGAGAAATCACCCCCCAGGGGGGATGGCCACGCTGCAATCCCTTCTCCTCCATTCTCCTCTCGGGATCTTGGGCACACATGCACACGCGCCCGGCGTGAGTTTTAAGCCACCGGGTCAGGGATGCGAACCGTGGTCGACCACATGGGAGTCCAGCAACATAGCCGTTATGCTAACTGCTGGTCCCTCTATATTCAAATTTTAGACTCAGTTTCAACTGGGTCAAATTCTACACCCAGCTGTTTCATTCAGAAGTAACAATTATTATTATTATTATCATTATTATTTTCTTTTGCCTTACCTGTGATGAGTCCCCCGTGACCACAATGTACTTGCAAAGAGGGTTCCTGCATTTTTTGGTTGAAAGAGGTCTGGTTGAAGGATCACAGAAACTTTCATTCACTTGAATATTCTGTGCATCAGTGCACTTCACTAGCCGATGCGTCTCTTTTTTCTTACATGATGTAGAACACTAAAAATGCAAAGATGAAATAAGAGAAATATTCTTACATGCAGTACCTTTGGAATTTAACTTGTTGATACTCACATTCAGCCACTCTCCTGCAATCCACTGATACTGCACGCAATCCTGGCGCCAACATTGCCTCTGAAAATAAGGCCTGGTAGACTGATCGCACATTTCTTCGGCCACTCGACCAGTACCTCTCAGTCTGCAGAACACATCCCTTTGCTGAACCCCAGAACCACAGGTCACAGAGCACTACAAAAGAGTACAAGTGATATAAAAAAATAGCTAGAGAATGTCACATCATATAAAAATAACAAGTAGAGTCACTACATTTTTTCTTATTTCTATTTTTTCTTTTTTGTTTTTGTAGAAAGGTTTTTGCTATAGGGCACATGTGCTCGTCAGAGAGAACAGAGACAGAAAGCGAGACATCACCTCCCAGAGGGGATAGCCATGCTGCAATCCCTTCTCATTCTCCTCTCGGGATTTTGGGCATGCACACACACACAGCTGGCTTGAGTTTTAAGCTGCCAGGTCTGGAACTCAAACCGTGGTCAACTACGTGGGAGTCTAGCAATGTAACCATTACACCATCTGCTGATCTCCTTATTTCTTTTAAACATAGCTCAATATTATTTTATGCATTATATAGAAAATATATGTAGTAACTTTTTTGATCATTGTCTGGTCTGATACAGATTTTTAAGTCTCTTCAAGCCTTACAGAAATGAAGACAAGCAAACCATGCTATGTTAGACTGTATCCTAGTTAGTAACTCTCTCTTCTGACTTAAATGTGCTAATGTCTATAAAACTTATGACTCAATTGATTATAACTATTCTACTACATTGCTTTTCAAAGTTTTTTTTTTTTTAATTCTTACATTATATGCGTTTTCTCCCTCAAACAAACAATAACATCCAAGATGGTGTTATATTTCTCTTTTTACTTGTGGTAACTACTGTAGTTTGTACCCTTTAGGGCTTAAAATATTTGCTAATTTGTTAATACATAATTATATTTCAATAGACAGGAATTTGAAGAAGCTGGTTTTATACATTTTAAACTCAGACAACCTCTTCTTAACCTCTTCAGGTCTCATTTTTATTATTTGCACAATGAAAATTCTGTGCTATTAGTAAAATTTCATAGAACACTTCCCATACATTTATTCCTCGCAATAGCTCTGTAAAGAAAGAATCACAGCTGAGGACACCAAGATACAGAGAAGAAAGTCACTTGCCCGAGGAGCTGCCTCTAGTTAGTGGTTCCCTTAGTCTGTCTGGCCGCTATAACAAAATGCCATAAACTGTGTAACTTGAAACAGAAATTCATGTCTGCCACTTCTGAGGAATGAAATTCCAAGTTCGAGGTACTGGCAGATTCAGTATTTGGTGAGGGTCCACTTTCTGTTTCATGGAAGTCATCTTCTCAGTGTATCCTCACATGATGGAGGGGGTAAGGTAGCTCTCTGGTTTCTTTTATAAGAAAACTGTTGGGTTGTCAAGAAAATCATGACACATTTTTGCATGGAAAAACAGAAATATACATCATGGTTTTCCCAACGACCTAGTAATTCTGATTGTAAGACCTCCACTCTCATGATCTAATCACCTCCCAAAGGTTCCACCTTCTAATACTTGGGGGTTAGGGTTTAAACACATGAATTTGGGGGAACATGAACATTCAGACCATAGCATTCTGTCCCTCCTTCCCCAATTTTTATGTCTTTCTTACTTGAACAATATATTAATTCTGTCCTAATAGTTTCCAAAGTCTTAACTCATTCCAGCATCAACTCAGAAGTCTAAAGTCCAGTCTCATCTAAATGTTATCTAAATCAAATGTGGGTGAGTTGTGATTCTTCCTGAGGTAAACTGTTCTCCAGCTGTGAGTCTGTGAAATCAAAGTATGTGCTTCCAAATTAATGGTGAGAAAAACATCACACAGACATTCCCATTACAAAAAGGAAAAATAGACATTCGGGGTTGCTGAAAAAGTCATGATATTTTTGCATAGAAAAACAGAAAAAAATATAAATTTCCCCACAACCCAATAGAAAGGGTACTAGGTCTCAAGTAAGTTTAAAATCTAACAAAGCAAACATTAAACCTTAAATCTTGAGAATAATCTTTGATTCAATGCTTCACCTCTAGGACACATTGGAGTAGGGATGGGGCCCCCAAGTCTTTTGGAGGCCCTGTTCTCCTGGCTTTTACTGAGTGTATCCCATGCCAAAGTTCTCTTTAGGTTGTACATAGCTGCCTGGGGCTCCCCCAGACTAGATACCACACCAATGGTTCTAGTGGTCTGGGGTCATGAGGGCACCTCTGTCACAATAGCTCTACAAGCACCACCACCTTCATGGGGACACCCTGCGATGACTCTACCCTCACAGATGCTTGCCCCCTGAGTCACATGCTCAAGGCTCTGAGCAGCTTCATCCTTCAAAATCTAAGTGGAGGTAACCAAGCCATCATGGCTTGCCCACTCTGCATGCACCATATGGATCTGCCAAAGTTTAGCTCCTGTGCATTCTGGAGTGATGGCCACCATAGATCATGCCATACTAGAGCCCATCAGAGCCACAGCAGACATGGCCAAAGAGTGCTGTGTCAGAACAGAACGTGGAATGTGTGGTGGCAGTAGGCAGCTGGGACTCTCTTCTGCTCCCTATGCCCTAGAACTTTGGGACTGAGTAATTTCTTGGTGGGGGGAAGGAGATTTTCTTTTCAACATAGCATGTGTTTAGAAAAATTCACTGAGACCATGGGTAGATACTTTGTTTTTAATATAGATCTCTTCCCTAAAAGGAAAATAAAGTGAACTACTGCAGAGAAGTAAAAAGTTTCATTTTTCAGTTTTTAGTACAAAAGAGTAAGCTGATATGATTGTAGATTTGAACAGAGAAGGTTTCATTGCTTAAATCAAATATTTTTTAGCCTGATGTCATCAACAACCCCAAATGGCAAATCCAACAGAAATTTTAAAAATATTTCTTTTAATTCCACCAACACATTTGACACCATTGATCAGTTTGTGCTGAGCCAGTCTAACTTCTATGGTCAAAATCCCTTCTAGTTGTAGGTGCTATCCTCTTGTTTCTTAAATGCCCCCTTTTTCAGGATCCTTAACCAAGTCCATTTTATTCTTTCTTTATTTTTTAAAAATGTATTCATTTATTTATTTATTGTGGTTTTCAAGTCATCAGGTTTGAGACTCAAGCCATGGTCAGCCATGTGGGAATCCAGCACCTTAACCACTATGTCATCTATTGGTCCTCTCATTCTTTAAATATTAGCACATTCCAGAGTTTTGTTTACAACTGACTTCTTTCTACACCCCCCACCCCCGCCCCGAGTTCTCTCTGAGCAATTATACATAAGCAATTTCCAAATCTATCTCCATCATTGATTATAATTCTGAGTTATGAAGTTATATTTTCATGTATTTAAAAAAAAACTTCATGGAATCAGCAGATGGTATAATGGTTATGTCACTGAACTCCCAAATAGTTGACTGACGTTTGAGTCCTGGACCTGGCAGCATAAAACACACCAGATAAGTGTGTGTACATGCCCAAAATTCCGGGAAGAGACTGAAAGAGAAGGGACTGCAATGCGGCCATCTTTCTAGGGAGTAATTTGTCACCTTCTGTCTCTCTGCTGTCTTTCCAGGGAGTGCACATGCCCAATAGAAAATATCTCTCTTTAAAAAAATCATGAATTTTCAAGAATTTGATATGTTACCTAGTTAGATATGTCAAGGGCATTTCAATTTAAAATTCCTATTGCAGAACTCTTTATCTTTGCTCAAAGCCAGTTCCTCCTATGACTGTAGATAGAGTAAAGATATATCCATTCTAAGTGGCTTGCTAAAGTAACTTCCCAAGGATACATTATAACATGAAAATACTCATCCCTTATTTAATGGCTTCATAGAACTCCATATTTATACGCATATTAAATATTATTATTTTTTAATTCTATGTGACAAATATAAAAGCACTATAAGGCTATAGATGCAGTATAACAGAAATAATTGATTGGAACATGCTACCTCACCTTTACTGCATAACTTGACTCAAACAGAAACACCAGTCAAATACCCAATTTCTAATAAAAGTGCATACACTAGGGATTTAAAGACTTGACAGCATAGGTAGAGACGTGAAATATTAGCAGATGCACAGGTTCTGTAGCCATAGTACCTATTGCAGAGCAGCATGCATCATAAGAATGGGTTTGTCAAGGCTGACTCATTCTTCTCTTTAAAAAATTATTTAAAAGGAAAATAGTGAGGGAACCAGCAGTTAGCGTAATGGCTATGTCGCTGGACTCCCACGTAGTCGACCGCGGTTCGCGTCCCAGACCCGGTGGCTTAAAACTCATGCCGGGCGCGTGTGCGTGTGTGCCCAAATCCCGAGAGGAGAATGGAGGAGAAGGGATTACGGCATGACCATCCCCCCTGGGGGGTGATTTCTCGCTTTCTGTCTGTCTCTGTGTCTCTCTCTGTCTGGCGAGCGCACGCATCCTATAGCGAAAATCTCTCCCCCCAAATAAATAAATAAATAAATAAATAAATAAATGGAAAATAATGAAATCTTTCCTCTTGATGCATTATTTACATTGGTATACGCTCTCTTATATTGAACTAAATATTCTCTAAACTTTTATTTACTCTCCAGAATCTATACTCCTTATCAATACATACATAAAAAAAGATATTACTACTTTCATGTGAGAAAGTTTAAAGGTGTGAGGACTGGAACTGTGATAATCATTTTATGACCTTTAAGAGTTGACCAACAAAATCACAGCAAAGCCAATCCAGCATCCTGATATCATAGAGATGTTGAATCAAAATTATAAACCAGTAGAGCGAGCATATGTTCAGTGATTATGCAAGCTGGACCCCACATGGCCAATCATACAATTGGAGTCCAAAATGTGGCAGCTTGAGAAATGTGTCAGGAATGTGTACATGTATGCCCAAATCCTGAAATAAGGTAGAAACAGAAGAGAAAGGATTGTGGCATGACCATGCCCCATGGGGGTTGCTTTCTTTCTTTACCTCTCTGTCTCTCTTGAGTAATCACATGCACCCTTTAGCAAAATTGAAAACAAACAACAACAAAAACACAACAGGATAAAACAAACAAACAAACAAACAAACAAAACAGGATCACTCTAATTTTCTTATGTACATAATAAAGGTCTTCATGGTTTAAGCCAATAATTAAATAGGGCTTTTGCTTTTAGCAACAGAGCATCACAAAATGGATACAGGATAGTTGATACCATTTGATTGTTCTCTGAGGATCTAGAAAGTTTCCAAGACTTTTCTTACTAAATGTATCTCAGAACAGACACTGCTTGAAATATATGACCACTTAATATTAGTGCCAAAAAAATGAACATTATCCTTTTATTAATGTAGCCTGATATGGTCCAATAATTTCAGAAACTACATCATATTTAATATGGGATCTACTGAAGCCATGACCTATAAAAATCCATATATGCCTCATATTTACGCAATAGATTTTTTAAAAATTTGCTATTTGGTACCTGTGTTCACCAGAAATAAATATATAAAAAGTTTGAGACAGCACGCCCCCAGGGGGATGGTCATACCACAATCCTTTCTCCATTCTCCTCTCACACACAGGCACCCAGGGTGTTTTAAGTTACCAGACCAGGGACTTGACTTAAACGACCCCGTTGGCCATATGGGTTCCAGCCACCTTAACCACCATGCCATAGTCTGGCCCCACTTCAATTTTTTCATAAAAAGCTTGCAATGAATTCAGTACAACATAGAAATAGCCTTCTTGTCAAATACATCGTCATATGTAGCAAGTGACAGCTTGCAATTTTTGACTTAATGTGTCCTTCTTGGTGTGTGTGTGGGGGGGAGTAATATATTGCTAAGGAAATATAAATATGAACCAAGTATAATAATAATAATGAATTAATTATAATAGCCAAGTACAGTGGGAAAAGCTTTAATAGATTTATGTTCTGATTTCTGCCCCTAACACTTCCTAAACTATGATCAGCACAACCAACTTAACCTCTCTAGCCTGTTGCTTCTTTATCTGCATAGTGAATATTAATACAATACCTGCAGCTGTATGGAATAAAAAAGTGTCTCATAACATTGTAGAGTCCCTTCTCCTTTTCATTTTTTTTTCTTTTCTTGCAGAGATACAATTATTGCTGCCTTGAAAAATTTATTGACACGTGCCTCAGATCAGAGTGTCAGTCACCACAACCTACTCAAGAAAAGGTCAACTTAAATATCAAGAAAATTGATAAAGGAAGAGGATTAAAGACCAGCATTGAAATGCAAAATGTAGGGACCAGCCCAAATCTGAGCAAACACTGTGACCTTTAGACACATGCAGAAATACTATTCCATGAGCAGTCATTTGCATGGCAATAAACACCATTAACATGCAAATGCACTCTCTACCTCTGTCTCTAAAACTGCAAGGCAGTATCAGTGAAAGGAACTCACATGTGTTAATCAGAATTGGCCTGAGAAGATTAGAGAAAACTTACATAGAACTACATGGCACTAGGTGTCTTCATATCTTCAGTCAATTAACATCTGAAAACAACTGGCTTTGCATTCCACTTCCCCTTCCCTAATCTACCCTTTAAAATAATAAGCCTGGGGGACCAGCAGTTAGCATAATGGTTATGTCGCTGGACTCCCACGTAGTCGACCTCGACCGCAGTTCCAGTCCCGGACCCAGTGGCTTAAACTCACGCGCATGTGCATGCATGCCCAAGATCTCAAGTGGAGAACGGAGAAGAAGGGATTGCAGCATGGCCATCCCCCCTGGGGGGTGATTTCTCGCTTTCTGTCCCTCTGTCTTTCTCTGTCTGTCTGGCGAGCGCATGCGCCCTATAGCAAAAACCTCTCAAAAATAAATAAATAAATAAATAAATAAGCAAAATAAAAATAAAAAAATTTAAAAAAAGAATAAGCCTGGGAATAGTCCAGGGCTGCAGATGCCTCCATCAGAGGAGTCAAGACTGCCTGATTCCCACTTTTCTTTACTTGTATGTCTTTGTGTGTTTATTTTTATGTTTATTCTCTAATCCACAGCTGCTCCCACTCAGAACATGCATTCGTTTAGCCATGTGGGACATGGCAGCAAAAACAAATTTTATTGACTAGACAAGCATTGTTCTCCCAGCCACAGAGCAGGTATTCATTTTCACTGTCCCTGAGCCTCAGCCTGCCTTTACCAGTAGAAACATCACTGATTACTGGGGGATAGAGATGAAGAGATTATGTTCATGACTGGGGGTCTTAGAGACTTAAATTTTTTTAATTCGTCACTTTAAAAATTATATATATATACACACACACACACACACATATATATGTGTATACACACACACACACACACATATCATAAATGTTTGAAAATATAACTTAAGCTTTTAGGTGTTTTAGAAACAGAAAAAAAAATGGAATTGCAGACATACAAAATCACTTCAATATCTAGTATTTAGCACATGGTTTTCATTTATTTTTCAAATTAGGGACTTGAGGTGTGGGGCAATAAGCAGTAGATATATGGAATCTGGAACTTATTTCATCTTTTGTCTTAGTTCTTATTTTAAAATCCAAGAATAAAATGATGAATCTCTGAGAAGAATCAGGCAATTGGCTGATTTCACTTGCCTCTAGCTTGAATAGGGTTGCAGTTAAAATCTCCACCTGACAGCTTAGGAAATATACAGGTACCAAATAGGTGCATGCATGTGTGTGTCCAAAATCCCAAAAGGAGGGGAAGGTGGAGGAGAAGGGATTGCTGCATGGGACTGTCTTCCATAAAGGGTACTTTCTCACTTCCCTTTTCTCTCTGTCTCTCTTTGGCAAGTACATGTGCCCTCTCACAAAATTTATTTTAAAAAAGAATAAAATTATTTTATTTATTTTAAAATTAAAATTATTTATTTAATTTTATTTATTCATCCATTTACTTTAATTTTACCAGAGAAAGAAACACATGTAGAGAGAGAGAGAAAGAGAGGGAAAGTGAGAAAGCAAGCCACCAGGTCCAGGACTTGAACCGTGGTAGGCCACGTGGGAGTGTCCAGCACCTTAACCACCATACCACCTGCTGGTCCTAAGAATGAAAATTTTTAAGCATCATTCTAGGTTGTCCAGTAGGATTACCATTATTGAAGGAAGATAAGAACTTAGGATATTTTTCTTTTCCTGATCACAGAGACTGCTTTTCAGGTGACACTTAAATGAGTAGATGGGCCTAGGACAATGCAGAATATAAATCTAGCATGATGCTATCCTTAAACACATGAACTTCAAGTGTAGTTGCTATTCCCAAGTAAATAAAATTAAGTGGAAAAAAAAATCCTCTTGCTTCCAGGAAATTGGGAACAGGATCTTTTATTCTTCTTAAATGATTCAAGTATTTAATTAGCTTCTAAAGATATACAGGACAAATGGCCCTGTATAGCAATGCTTGTTCCTGTTTAGGAGTAGTCATTAAAATGCATTACTACATCCTTTCATTAAAAAACAAAAAACCAAACAAACAAAAATGTCAAATACCGAAGGAAGAGTGTTCCTTCAAAATTCACTTGAGTACCTCTGTGGTCACAAATTACCAAATGAATCTTTCCATTTCAGTTATCATGTAAAATGGTAATAAAATGAAATTATTTTGAGAGTGAGCAATTATATTAAAGCAATGTTACAATTTATGCATTCAGAATAAGGCAGCAACCAGCGATTATCTTGTAACCACCTCTGAAATTACACTTCTGTTGAGTACATTATTATATGTAGTGCATTGACAGACTGCAATTGTTAACTTCATACGGGTACTTTTTATAGAATAAATCAAAAGCCAACAACCACAAGTGGTCATTTGTTTCTGGCAGAGATTTAGGGATTGCGTGGGTGAATGAAGCCAATTTCTATGAAAAAGAAAACCAATTCAAAGAGCAAAGAGCAGATCCTGTACAAAAACCTCTATGTTTTTTATAGTCCCTCAATATTCATATCTGTATCTTTGAAATCCCTGAAATATGTTCCTCAGTGGATCTTGTATAATTGTGTATTTGGTGGGAAGCCAAGGCCAATTTGTTAGCACTGATGATGGATTCACTGTTGTGGGACTGGGGGTCAAGGTTTAGAAAGTGTCCCTCATTAATACCAACCACAGCAGCTGTAGCAGCTGCAGCAGCTGCATAGTAGCAAAAGAACCTTTGGGATCAACAAGAATGCTGGTGGCCAAGAAGCCAAAAAGCTTCTCCATTTCTACTCCCACCCCCTCTACAATTCCTGCCCAGTGGGGCAATTGGGAGGTAATTGCTGCATACCAGATGGACCTGGTAACGTTTCATGGTCAATGTTTTTGCAGTATTTCACCTGTTTAGAAAAAGCCACTTTGTCATTATTCTGTCACTTGGTGGTCCAGGCAAAGTAATGCAAACCCCCACTCTAAGCAACACCACAGCCTTTTGCAATTAAATCAGGGTTCAAAGAAGTATTTAGTAAGCTTTGAGGTACTTAGTGGATAAGATAATCCATTTTCTTCATTAGATAAAAAGACAATGACCTCAGAGCCAACAAGTGGTATAGTGGTTAAAATGCTGGACTCCCACATGGCCGACCACGGTTCAAGTCCCAGACCTAGCAGCTTGAAACTCATGCTGGGCATGTGTATGTGCGTGCCCAAAATCCCAGGAGGAGATGGAGAAAAAGAGACTGCAACATGGCTATTCCCCGTGGGGGATATTTCTCTCATTCCCTCTGTCTGTTTTTCCCCTCTCAGGCAAATGCACTCACCCTATAGGAAAAATTATAAATAAAAATAAATAAATAAATAAATAAATCAAAAAAGACAATGACCCAAGTTAATGTCGAAGTGGGTATAAGTTAAGTTTTAGTCATACTCCCTAAAGACAATGGTAAGTTATAGATGCTATTAAGTGACAAGAGCATACTTGTGATCTTCTAGAGAGTATACATAACATAAGTAAATAATGACCAAAATATGTACAGAGAGGCCATTGCTGGTCTGAGAATAGATAGTGAACTTTTTAACTAGACTGGGTGGTTGTAACGGAGATGCTTGAGCTACTTTAGTTTTTTAGTTGTCAGAGGACATATGCACTTGCCAGAGAGAGATGGAAAAGCAACAAGAGGGAGAGAGTACACATCGATAGGGTATGGTCATGTCTCTTCGCCTATCTCTTCTCCTTCATTTCTCCATTCTGTTTTCAAGCTGCCAGGGTAGGACTTGTACTACACAGTTGGCCATGTGGAATCCAACTCCTTTAACCACCAGGATGCTGGGCTGGGCCACATGAGGAACTTTGATATAAGAATTAAGAGAACCAGTTTGAATGACTTAATGTGAAAGCCAAGGACAAAAAGAAAGGATATACACACCCTGTGTTTCTCTTCTGAACAACTTTGATGGTAGTAGCAACATGAGCTAAATAAAAGGTTAATGGAGAGATCTTTTAAATCATGCCCTCTGCTAAGGCATGAAAAATAACCTATTTATTTCATCAAAATTTAATGTAGAAGCAAATACTCAAGAATACACTTTTTCTAAAACAGATGTTACCTCTGATTTTCAGTCAAACATTAACCACAATTCCCAGCACATTAATACTTGATAGAGTGTGTCTCTTCTACAGAGAAATCTGAGCCACACTTACACTCAAAAGAGGATGCCCTTCACCAAAGCCTTGATCTCCAAGAGGAGAAACACTTTCTGTAGGGGGGGAAACACTTCCTGTAGGCCCCCAGCAGATGTAACTGAACATCTGCCAGCTGGGAGAGTTCCATTAGCACAAGGAGAAGTTTGTTTTTGTTCATCCCTTTTTGCAGGACTAGACCCTTTGAAAAACAGGTAAGCATCTGGTGGGAGGGCGGGTATCACTGAGAGAGGCCAGATGGCTGCATGGAAAGCGCAGCTAACTGAAATCAATCCTTGGGAATTTACTCCAGTTAATGTTTTTAACTTCATTCATGGCTTTTGTCTTTTCAAGGTTTCCTGAGCTGGTGTTCGCTGGACAATCACTTTTGAGTGCATGCCTTTCCAAATAAGTATTCAACATGCTTCCCTGAGTATACCCGGGCAGGTATAAATCACCATTCTTTTCATTTGTTTTTTGAATGTCCCAATAGTCTATGGATGGACTGACTCAATGACAGAGAAGTAGAGTGATGGGAGATGCCAAGGATGCTCAGGGAAGAGTGGGGTAGGAGTTGAAGGGTTCAGGAGAAAATGATTCAGAGACACAGAATATACGTAAATGAGGGTGACAGGTTATGTAATGGTGTACTGCAACAAAGTAAAAAAGGACATTGATAATCTAATATACCCTTCTTCCCCATCCAAAAAAAAAAAAGCAACTAGTACAATGAATATTGAATGGGTACAATATGAAGTTCAATGTTGAAGATGATGGCTATGCTTACATCCTTGATTTGATTATCATACTCTATGCATCACAAAGATATGCAGTAATTATATGTAAATCAGATATTACAATAAATAATTCTAAAAACTACATTTTTTTTTCTTTTTAGGTTTTTGCCATGAGGCGCATGTGCCCATCAGAGACAGAGAGAGGAAAATTGAGAAATCACCCCCCAGGGAGGATGACCGTTTTGCAATCCCTTCTTCTTCATTCTCATCTCAGAATTTTAGGCACACACATGCATGTGTCCTAAGTGATTTTCAAACCGCCAGGCCTGGGACTTGAACTACAATTGCTATGTGGGAGTCCAGTGCCTCAAGTCCCAGGCCACTCAATGGCCCCCAAAACCACCCCTTTTTGACCACATGAATTATCAGCCTGGATTTATTTATCAGCTTCGTTTAGGCTGAGTCTCCCCAGTAGAGCCTTAGCCTCGCCTCTCTTCCTCTCCCTCTCTGATTACAATCCCATCTGAATTTTTCAGTGCCTCCTCCAAGTTGTGACCTTAGCTCAAATCCATGATTTTAAGGTAGGAATATGGCTATTACTAAATGCATCACTCTATTACTTCTACCAAGAAAAGTATGATTTTGAGAGGCTCCCTAATACTTGGCAACAGAAAATTTTTAGTGAATTTTATAGCCATAAAAAAAAATCAAACAACTAATTGGTTATTTAATCATAGACTTAGCAAATGTGTTAACACTGTATGGTATTAATTTAGAGAATGATGCAAGAGAGTTTATAACAGAATAAAAGAGTAAAACATTTAGGTTCATTGAAAACAGAGAAATTAAGATTTTGCATTTAAATGCAAAAAAATGCATATATAATCCAAAATGTATCACATACCTCCTTCCATCTGTTGGCTTTCCATGCAGGGCATCGGACAGATCTACAGACTTTGTGAGTTCGAGGTTTCCTGAGGTGACTGCAATATTTTTCTTCTAATTTCCCTAGGAATTGGTCAATGCAGAGCACTTCACGGTACTTTATACCTTTACCACAAGAAGCAGAGCACTAGAAAAGAAACAGGAATGTGTTTCATTTTTTCTTGATAATTTAAGATTATCTTCAAGAAGTATAAAAAATAAATAATAAAAATATCATTGCTTTGATATTTCTACTAATAGTATTCAGGAATATCTCATTAGAACTTGAAATTTGCCAGTCTGCGCTGAAGCACAAATTGATGTTGATATCATAAAGTATCAATTCATCCTACAGAAAAAGTGTTGTCTACCGTATATGAAACACTCTTCTGACATATAAGCATTTTAGATCTTTTAGGGTTAAAAACTGTTAACTCCTGCTGCCATGCATAACCTTATAAAACTTGCTTTCAGTTTTATTGAGAGTCATCTTCTATTTCTTTTTTTTTTTTTTTTGGAGAGGCTTTTTGCTATAAGGCACATGCGCTCGCCAGAGACAGAGAGAGACAGAGAGACAGAAAGCAAGAAATCACCCCCCAGGGGTGGTGACCACGCCACAATCCCTTCTCCTCCATTCTCCTCTTGGGATGGAGAAGAAGCACATATGCACACACGCCCGGCTTGAGTTTAAGACACCGGGTCCAGGACTTGAATCGGGGTGGACTACATGGGAGTTCAGCGACATAGCCATTAGGCTAACTACTGGCCCCTTCTATTTCATTTTTATCCCCGTATGTTTTTCCACACTACAAAGTATGTTCCCTATGTTCCAAAACTCAATGATCTTCCAATGCAAGAAACTAATTGTGAAAGCAGAAATCCCACTTTTTTAAAAGTGCAATTTCATTCAGGTTTGTTTTATCCATCAGTCTGAAAGATGTCTCCCTCTACCATCAGCCTTCCACTATACTTTGTAAGAAATAAAATCTCTCTTTAAGAATAAAAGTACATCAATGATGCACCTTCATCTTTCAGCCATTTGCCTTTTTTTTTTTTTTGAGAGGTTTTCGCTATAGTGTGCGTGCGCTCGCCAGAAAGACAGAGAGAGACAGAGAGACAGAAAGTGAGAAATCACCCCCCAGAGGGGATGGTCACACCGCAATCCCGTCTCCATTCTCCTCTCGGGATCTTGGGCACGCACGCACACGCACCTGGCGTGAGTTCTAAGCCACCGGGTCTGGGATGAGAACCACGATCGACTACGTGGGAATCCAGCAACATAGCCATTACGCTAACTGCTGGTTCCCCATTTGCCATATTTTGAGCCAGTACCATGGGGTGAAAAGAGCCTGGACCCTGGTGGCACTGAGTATCAGTTGTACCACTTACAGCTGGGAAGACTTGAGGCATATTTCACCCCCAGTCTAAGCCTTGGATACTTTATTTAAGTGGTAGAGAAATAACATCCACCTTATGAACAGAATTAACATGAGATAAAAAATGTGAAGTGTCTGATCTGGTCATATTACACATGGTAGATCCTCGGTAAACATTAGCTGCTTCTTTCACTGTTTTCCTTCACGTAGAATCAGAGAGGATATTGACCATTACGGCATGACATATGTACCAGTGAAACATTAAGCAAAGAAAACAAGGATTCCAGACAAGGCTTCTCGTTCCTCTAGAATAACTGTTGACATACGGTTTCATTTAGAAACATATACTGAGTTCTGAAAACATGAGGTAATATATTATGCATTTTATGAATATTGTGTGTTCACAGACTACTAGACTGTCTAGGACAGACTACTAGATGCCTAAAATACATTAAACTTAAAAAAAAAATAAAGCTTAGGGATAGTCTGCCTTTTTAAAAGTATGTGAAATACTATATTCCATTTATGTAGGCAATTAATTTAACTCAATGTGTTGATCATTAGGACTTACTGCTTTCATATCCTGTATGTTCTCTGCCTCCCTTGCCCCAGTTAATACTTACAGGCTTTCCATGGCACCAGGAACACTCTTAGCTCACAAAGCTCTCTAATGAGTCTCCACATACTGTATTAGGACAACGATTCTTTCTGGACGTAGTACTCTACTCTACCTGGCTATTTCTTTGGAGCACTCTCCTGCCCATTTCTTTACTTCCTTGCTTAATTTTCAAAGAGTGTAACATTTTGTACAATAAACAACATTTTATTATCCAGCATATTTTATTAGGAAGTGTCCTACTTATTTTGCATACATACATGTTCACTAGAAGAACATTTTTCTCCCTAGACATTTTCTTTTAAATTGTGACCTTCTGAACAAAGGAAGCATTCATTACTCTTCCTGTTAGCCTTTTTCTAAAAGTAGTAATTATTGTGAATATTTATGTGTAGATTCATTAAACATTCTTGTTTGCTTCTGTCCTTAATTTATTCTGTTAGTATTTATAATCTAAATGACATATACCATCTAGAGAACAAATTATGACAGGGCTGGTCAGGTATCCTAGTGATTAAGGGAGTCAGATCCCACATGGCTGACCATGGCTTGAATCTTGGCCCCAATGACTTAAAAACCATGCCAGATGCATGTGCATGTATACCCCAAATCCCAACATAATAGAGAAATGAAGAAAGAACTGCAGCATGACTTTGCCTTATTGGGGGGTGCTTTCTCCCTCTCTCTCTCTTTTTCTCTGTCTCTGGCAAGTTCATGTGCCCTCTGGCAATTTTTTAAAAATTAAAAAAAAAAAATTGTGCCAGAGTAGGTTTTAAATAACATTAAATCCAATGAAGACCAGATAAACAAAAGATACAAGATCCTAAATACCATCAAAATGTTATTTTTAAAAATATGATGGAATTTTTTTAAAACTGTGAAAAGTTACCATGTTTTTTTTTTCTGAGATATTTGGCATGTATTCAAGGAGAAGGACATATTTAAACTCATTCTTGAAAGAGAAGGTTTGTTTATGGACAAAGATGGATAGTCTTACATATTTGTTTGATATGCTTTATGTAGACATTCCTCATGTGTGTCTGTTTTTTAAAATTCTCAGTTGACTTTATTTATTATTATTATTTAATTTCCTTTAGGGCACATTCACTCACCAGAGAGAGATATAAAGAGAAAAGCAGAAAGTAACCCCCAGGAGGAGATGACCACCCTGCAATTCCTTACCCTCCATTCTCCTCTTGGGCTTTTGGGTACATGCACCTGTGTGCCCACTGTGTTTTTCAGGATGCCAGGTACAGGACTTGAACCATGTGAAATTCAGCTGTCTAAATCACCGTGCCATGGGCTGACCCACCTACAGTTCTTTTAACAGTACCAAGAACCCAAGAATCACTCATTAAATATACAGTAAATTATTAATATTTCTGATAAAAATAACCAATTCATTTACAAAACTAAGTGACATAAAGGAGACAGGTTAAATTCAAGATTCTGCTTTAGAATTCAGCAATATATTTCCTCTATCAGCAATATCCATGAATAGGATGTAAACTCAAACATATAATACACTGACAAAGTTCAGATTATGCTTCACAAACACAAATAGTCTCCTATTCTAATTATAACTCTCGGTCATTTTTTTTTCTCTTTTTTGTTATTTTTATCTATTAGACCAATCTAGACTATTGTTAGTCTAATCTAGACTATTATTAAATATAATCTAGACATAAAATCTTTTTGTCCATATGTTTTACTGTTTTATTTCATAAGCATGTTTTCATTTTTATAAATATAAAAACTGTGATTAAAAATAATTCCAGGGGCAGCCCCATAGCGTAGTGGTTAAAGAAGTCAGATTCTGCCTGAATGACAGCAATTCAAATACTTGCCCTGGTGGCTTAAAAAACACACTCAGTGCAAGTGTACCTGCCCAAAATCCTAACAGGATAGAGAAGGAGGAAAAGGGATTGCAGTGTTATCAGACCCCATTCATTGAAGGCTATTTTCTTTCTGTCTCCCTGTCTCTTCATCTATCTTGGGAAAGTGCATGCATTCACTGGCAATTTAAAAATTAAATAAAAATTATTTTAAACTTTTGTTTTCTCTGTCAAGGACTGACAATGGCTCCCTATTGTCTCTGTTAGCAAACTAAAATGTACACTTTTCCTTGCTTTCTTGATCCACCAAATTTTAGTCAACATACCTTTCCAACTTATATTCTGTTACTTATCATGCATCCTTTGCTCTATGTAGCCATCATATAATTGTTTTCCCTTTTTTTTTATTAAAGGTTTGCCAGAAGGTGCACGTCCTTGCCAGATAGAAAGAGAGAGAGTGAAAGAGACAGGGGTTGTGGTAAATCACCCCAACATGTTACTCAAATCATTAGATCCAGGACTCGAACTTCACTGTTAGCCATGTGGAATCCAGTCCACCACACCACAGACTGGCCCTGCCTTCTTTTTGACATAGTCCCTCAGTAACAGTAACTCAGTTACTATTTCCTTTACTTAAACACCTTTCCCTGGTGTTTTCTAAAATGTTAGTTTCAAACCCAAAGTCAATTCCATGTCTAAGATAAATGTATACTGTCTTTCATTGCTCTGAATTCTTCTGAGTCCCACCCTATTTTTAGAAATGCATGACTTTCTACTTCTGTCACACGCCTCTTGGAGATCAATTCTTTTGGGATTGCCCTAATTATTTACAAAGTGGCAGGTACAATAATTATCAGCTTGTTATTTGATGTGGATTTGAGGTGTACACAAGTTAGTTTCTTTTTAATTAAACTCTAAAATAACTTGTTAAAGCTTTTAATTCCAATGAATACATTTACTGGTTTATGTCAAAGTCTCGTAAGAAGACTAGAAAAATATACAAAATCAAAGAATGGTAAAATAAACAAGGCTGTGGATACACTTTTAAAGTAGAGCTCTTTATCTCCAAGATCTGAAAAGGAGTAAGTACAGATCTCTTTCCTTAAGATCTAAAGAGGAGTAAGTACATTATTTTATCATGTTTGATGAATTCCATGTGGGAATTTCTCTACAGTAAAAAAGAACGTGTTATGCAAAGAATTATGTTTCAGTTGGAACAAGGCAGCCACAGAGTAAACAACTAGTGAAATGCTACCCCTCCTTCTCGCAACCCACAATACTCTGTGAGTTATAAAGATTCCACAAAACAGCCTATTTGGTAGGAATATCCAAACATAATAGTTCTTTCCTCTGATACTCCAACAGTCGATTTTTGTGTTTGTTTGTTTGTTTTTTTGTTTTAACCTCTGTTTTCTATCCCTAGTGCTATCCTATTCCCTTGAGGTTTACTAATGCCTTAGTATTCATTTCTAGCATTTCTGTCAACTTTTTAAAAATCACCTCTACATTGCTTAATGGACATAGTCTTCAACCCTGGCTAAGAGTTTTTTCCTTTGACTACAAAGGAACAGTACATATAAAAGAAAACCCACTTCAGAAGTGGCAATAAATGTACAAGTACCCCTAACTGACAATTCGTTACAGATCAGGTAAAGGCAAATGTCTATTTAAGAAAAAAGGACATTTGAAATAAATGTACAATTTTCAAGCCTAAACACATAATAGATGGATCCAGGTGGTGGCGCAGTGGAGAAATGTCACCATTTTCCAGGCAATCCCACATGGGAAAGCTCTGAGTTCAAATTCACAGATCTCCCTGAGTACCTGGTTACATACTGGTTCATGTCCAGGACAGGCTGCAGACTGCGGGTAGATCACAGCACCAAGAACTTGTTGGGGGTGCTTTCTTGCTCGCTCTTTCTCATGGAATAAATCAATAAATAAACTTTTTTAAAATGTCAGAATCCCCTGAGATGTTCAAATTGACTGATATTATTCATCCCAAGATAAAGAGTTAAAATAAGTTATTCCCTTCTACTATGGTTACTTTTGGAAAAAGTATATTCTTGTTTAGAGAAAAGTACATAATTATAGAATAAGAATTGTTTTAGTCTACATTTCTATTGCTAACCACACTGGATAATTCATAAACAATAGAGGTTTATTTAGTTTATGGTTTTGGAGATCCAAACCAAAGGGTTGCATCTGGTAAGAATCTACTTTGTAGATTCCTGAGGTGGTACAGGCCATCATCACATGGCAAGAGCTTGAATGTCTGTGTCTCACTCTCCTTATAAACCCTCGGGGACTCAACCATAGTGCCCCCATCCCTGGGACCATATCTAATCCTCATCAGCTCCCAACATGCCCATAGTTAGATTTAGTTTCCACCTTCTAGACAACCACATTTCAACACATGAATTTTGGAGGGACAAATTAAACCATAGCAAGAATACCTCAATATATATAGGGAGTAGATTATTTTTATACTTTAAGGACAGCACAGAAGTGTGAATAAATGATTTATGGGAGTCTTGCTTATTAATTCCAGAAATTTAAGTTGATACACAAAAAAAGGGGGAAAAGCTTATTTAGGTGTAGTTCTAGAAAATATAAGCCTTATTTTTTTTTGTATTTCACAAACTGTTATGTTAATGTAGCAGTGTACCCTTTCTGATAGTAGAGGAAGCCATACCGGTATTGGGAGAATTAGCATGAATCCTAACTAGTAATGAAATAGCTCTGAAAACCAGTACACCTTAGTCAGGTGTAAATCGTGCCCTTTATAAACTTTACAAGCTGGGTAACCATAGGTAAGTTGTTTAACCTTATTTTCCTTTCATTTTCATATGTAATGTTGGCAAAAGAATATCCATTTCATGCAAATCTCTGGGTAAAGGTAAGGAGGAAGAGTCTTTTGATTTTTTTGTTCCTTATGAAAAGAGCCATGACCAAACTAAGACATTTATAATACTATATAGCAAATGTAAAACAAAAATACACATGCACAACAAACAAACACAAAACCAAACAAAAAGCCAGAAGAGCTCTGAGAACTACACATTACCATCTCTCTCCTCCATTCTCCTCCCAGAATCTTGGACACAAATGCACACACACATATGCCCAGCATGATTTTGAAGCCAGCAGGTCCTGGACCTGAAACGGAGTCAGCCATGTGGGAGTCCAGTAACAGAAACGCTGTGCCTTCTGCTGGTCCCCCAAGTTCAGGACTTTTGTATATGACACTTCCTTTCACCCCAACACCACCCATTTTATCCCTCCATATTTCTTAATGCTGAATTTAAATCTTTTTTCCTCTGAAAAATCTCCTTCTCTGATGTCCAGCTCAGACCAGATTAGGTTTAGATCTTACAGATTTTTCTTGAGCTCCTAGATTTTCTCTTTTGCTATATTCAATTCACCTGTAATTTTCTGTTCCATTAGGTTGTTGGGAAAGTTATTACATATTTTTCTATGCAAAAATGCATGACTTTCCCAACGACCCAGTACATCTGTTTTCCTTCCCAAACCATAAAATTTAGTGAGACTAAATATACTGTAGAGAAACATTAAAAAGAGAAAGAACCTAGAATCACTTGCTCCTAATTTAAAGTGTCATAAACCATCTTGCTTTCCTTTTAAGAGGAGAAAGGATTCCAATGCACAGAGAACCATATAAGGTCTTGCATTGATTTACTGACCAGTGTCCTCTGAGATGGTAGCTATTCTCTGGTGGCACATGAACTGATCTTAGATGGTTTCAAGTCTAATGGTTGTTATTATACATAGCAATAATTATCTTACAAAGATCCTTTGGTGGATATTTGAAAAGAGAAAAAAGGGACCAGCAGATGGCAGAATGGTTATGTTGCCCAACTTCCATATAGCAGAGGTTGGCGTCCTGGATCTGCTGCTTGAAATTCCCTCTGATAGGTGAATTCTTTTTACAAGCTAAATGATATGTAGTGATTGAATGTTTAAAAAAATAATGATAATAATATTAATCTGAAAAAAAGATGAAAAGTTATTTGATGATGATGATATGAATAGTAATGTCTTTGCCTTGACTGATATGCATGGTATTCTTGCTGGAAAAAAAACCTGTAATACACTGTAAAGACATATGTGATTCAATCTAATATAAAAAATATTGATAATAATAAATAAAATTTAATTAAAAAAATCACTGCGGGCACCTGTGCATGTGTGCCCAAAATCCTGAAAGGAGAATGGAGGAGAAGGGATTGCAGCATGGCCATCCTTCCGGGAGACAGAGGGTGGGGAGGTGGGCGGGGGGCGCTGGGGAGTGAGTTCTTGCTTTCTCTCTCTCTCTCTCTCTCTCTGTCTTTCTGACTGGTCCACATGCTCTATAATGAAAATCTCTCTTAAATGCAATGCTCCACAACGCTGAGGTCATATGGGAAGAGAAGGTCCGGGGTTCATGTCCTGTGGTCTCCCTGTGTATGCTGGGTGCTTATGTGCATACCCATAATACTAGCTGTCTAGGGCTGGATCCTGACTGGTGCAGGGTACAATAGCAGTGTATAGATCCTGCTGAGGGTGTCTCTCTCTTTGTCTCCTCTCATTGAAAAAAAACTTTTTAAGAAAGACTAAAATTTAATTATTGATGGGATCTATTTTATTTTTGTCTCTTTTTATTTTTTTAACTGCCATAGGGTGCATGTGTTCTTCAAGGAGGGAGAGAGAGAGAGAAGAAAGCACTCACCCCCACCCCCCACTGTGGGAAGTGGTCATGCCACAATCCTACTTCCTTCATTTCTCACTCTGCCCATTTCCCCATCTTCCTCAAATGTGGAAGCTAAGAGAGAAAGGAGAAAATACTAGGGACACTTGGCAGCAATGGCTTTCAATCCACTGCACTTTTAGAGAGCTGAACACATCTCCCTTTAGATTTTACCCATAGGTGTCAGCTTTTGCCTGGGCACAAAGGATGTGGACCTTCTTGTCTTCAGGGAAAATATCCCAGTTCCTTCAAGCATGTGATAGCTCTGAGGTCCTCCACCAGTTTGGAAACTCTTCCTAAGAAAGTCAAACAACCTTAAACAAATTTCCTTTCCTTTCGTTGCCATTGTTTCTTTCTTCATAGAACAAGGATAAGAGTAAGCCAAGCTTCCTTTGCTGCCATATACTCTCAATTAGTACAATGTAGAGCCAGGAGGCTGGCTTCTTTCACTGGTTCTGCCTATGCTATGTTCCCATAAGTGACATGGATTTTGAGGAGTCAGGTTGTTGTTATTCTCCTCATTTTACAGATGGAAACAAAAAGTTAAGTAACTTTCTGAAGGGAAAGGGGCAGCAAGATCCAGATCCAAGAATCTGGCTCCCTCTCCCATGTTTCTATCTCCTTTTCTCTCTCATGGGAAAGTAAACAAACTTTAGAAAAGAGATCAAAAACCAATTATTAATAGGGATTTTAAAGAAAAGCCTAGTGTTCCTTCACATGTTTACTTCATATAAACTATTGTTATTTAAAGTTCCCTAAATTAAGTCTATAGATAACCTAAATTATTACCTGTTCTCTAAATGGACTTTCAGTGAGTGAATTTGGCACTGCACTGACCCTATTGCTTAAAATGAGTAAGATCATTTCATTTTTCTAAGTCAATTAGTAAGAACTAGAAGTACCTTATAACAACTGAACTGTTGCTCTTTTGCATTCCTCCTCATTTGCTGATGAAAAAATATTTAAGATGAAACAGACTATTTCCAAATTTGATAATATGATTATAAACATGTTATTCAATATTATGCTTTTTCAAAAACCTTTTTAGGATGGCTAAAAATTATGACACTTAGTTTTTTAAGCACCATAAATAAATCATCTAATTAAATATAAATTTAATTAATAATTTTCCCTCACTTATTTTACTGTAGACTTCCAGTATTGTAATTAAGTAAAAAGTGACAATAAGAGAATACGAAACTGGAAAAAATAAATAAGATATTATTATATTTTTTCTTTGCCTTTCAAAGTTTTTGAAATTTTCTGACTTCTTTTTCAAAGCATCATCTTTAAGAAGTTATTAAATGAGCAAATGAAGAATTTTTTTAGTAGAAATTATATCTCTCCTCTGTTTCCTGACAGCATGGTCTGTAAGTCATTTGCCGAAACTGTAAAAGTTCATAACCTCCTGGCTAGTGTCATGTCTATCCTATAGTTCATCATATACCACATATTAATTACTCCAGAAAGTAGATATTCTGAGATATAAAACCATATCATTTACACGTATATATGCACGTGTCTTAATTTTGCTTTTTAAGAACCCCTTTATAACATTATCTTAATAAATAAAGGGACTGTATATAAACCCCAGTAGCAGCATGGTTTTTTAAATCTTTAGTAAGTCATTGACACCTATATATCAGAAAGGAAAGCCCACTATGATAAAATCTCAGATATCAGTTTATACAACTACTTTATAATTAAAAGTATTTCATGTAATGTACAAAACTTTTTAAAATTAAAGTTCTCAGCTATTACAGAAGAAAACCATTGAAGCAAACAATTGAAGTATAGTTTAAAACGAAAGACAAACTATGCATGATAACAGCAGAATGCCAATGCTATAAAATAGTACTGCTACTGTTCTTTTAATTCAATGCATATGGGCACCAAGGAGTAAGATACTAAATCCATCAACAGAGACCCCATTCATAGTGTTTCCTGTAGGATTAAATTTACAGTTTTAAAGTTTAATGGGGTTTGAAAATTTCCTTTTTATCCTGTTACAGACATCCTTTGATTATACAGCTTTATAAACCAAGACAGTATTTGGTTTAAAAAATATTTAGCATTGAAATATTTCATTCTATTGCCCTGTATCTTGACCTATTTAAAATCTGTGCCTACAGGCATTTAAAATTTTAAAAGTTAGATTATTCTGTGAAAGTGTTTCACTCTTAACTTAAAGGACAAAAAAGTAAATGAATAATAACATATCTTGCAAACTTATATTACAATATTATTGTAATAACTGTTAACCTTTTATTTCAACTTATGTTCTAAAACAAAAGGCAAATTATTGTACATATATATGTATATAAACACATATATTAGATTTAGAATTCAAAGCTAACCAGCCAATATGAATGATCTCGTATGTAGTTTATCTTGTTAATTCACTTGGAAATAATACTTAAAGAAAGCTAATTAATATTTTAGATAGTTACTAATGTTTTCTGTGTTATAACTTCAGAATTTTTGTGACCTTTTTTACTTTCAAATATGAAATCTGAAGCAAAGTTGCTGTAACTTATGCAAGAACCTTACACAGAAACATTCACTTTTGTCATATGATATTATTTTCCATACATAAGCACTAGAAATTCAGAATGAGAAATTATCCCCGTACGTGATAACTGAAGGAATCAATTATTGGATTAGTTTCCTTCAATAATAAGGTTTGATGAAGAATCATTTCAAATTAGCAAACATTAGTTACTGAACTTGGATATGTTAAAAGCAACAATTAAGTATAATTCTAATTCAAATGTAAGAACTATATATAGCAGAATATACTCAGGAAAAACTGCCATTAGTTTAAAATATATAATTTATTATTTTAACTTTCTGTCTAATAGTATAGTTTGCATGTACCAGAAAGGAATGATGAACATTTCAAACCTCTCTATAAAATCTGTTTAGTGAATGGAACTCATCTTAAGAATTCCTGTTTGGAGTTTTTATTGACTCATCCAGTGCCATGAATCTGTGCAATTATAAGACGACATGGAGGATAAAATGTATAATTAATATGAGAATTATGTAACATCTAATTTAAACAATTTTCTTTGGGCCATTATTGTGAATTTATTTTTTCTTAACATTTTTGCACAAATCACAACTTGGAACATTGCTTCCACAAGAATGTATGGCACATTCTGTATGAAAACCCTATTCCCACCCTACCCCTGGGAACCTTCATCCACAATCATGAGCATCTGCCTTGCAGGATGAAACAAAGCAAAAAAAATATTCGTTGTGGGTAGACCATAAAAAGGTAAAGAGATCAGAAAACTAACACATACCTTTTTAGAAATACCATCTTTTAAGGCATTACTTACTATGGCAACATTTACAAATTTCTTAAAATCAAGTGCCAGCAAAATAGCAGGATTTACCATTTCAGTTTCTACAGATGCTTTATGTGCTGGATGTGGGATTTAACAGAAATAAAGCCAAGAAGTTTGCTTTTAAGTAGGGTTATAAAGGTTTGCAAAGAAATATGCACAGAGAACTCTCACATGAGAAATAAATGAGCTCCATGAATGCTTTAGGGAAAAAAAAAAAAGATCTCGTATGTAGTTTATCTTGTTAATTCACTTGGAAATAATACTTAAAGAAAGCTAATTAATATTTTAGATAGTTACTAATGTTTTCTGTGTTATAACTTCAGAATTTTTGTGACCTTTTTTACTTTCAAATATGAAATCTGAAGCAAAGTTGCTGTAACTTATGCAAGAACCTTATACAGAAACATTCACTTTTGTCATATGATATTATTTTCCATACATAAGCACTAGAAATTCAGAATGAGAAATTATCCCCGTACGTGATAACTGAAGGAATCAATTATTGGATTAGTTTCCTTCAATAATAAGGTTTGATGAAGAATCATTTCAAATTAGCAAACATTAGTTACTGAACTTGGATATGTTAAAAGCAACAATTAAGTATAATTCTAATTCAAATGTAAGAACTATATATAGCAGAATATACTCAGGAAAAACTGCCATTAGTTTAAAATATATAATTTATTATTTTAACTTTCTGTCTAATAGTATAGTTTGCATGTACCAGAAAGGAATGATGAACATTTCAAACCTCTCTATAAAATCTGTTTAGTGAATGGAACTCATCTTAAGAATTCCTGTTTGGAGTTTTTATTGACTCATCCAGTGCCATGAATCTGTGCAATTATAAGACGACATGGAGGATAAAATGTATAATTAATATGAGAATTATGTAACATCTAATTTAAACAATTTTCTTTGGGCCATTATTGTGAATTTATTTTTTCTTAACATTTTTGCACAAATCACAACTTGGAACATTGCTTCCACAAGAATGTATGGCACATTCTGTATGAAAACCCTATTCCCACCCTACCCCTGGGAACCTTCATCCACAATCATGAGCATCTGCCTTGCAGGATGAAACAAAGCAAAAAAAATATTCGTTGTGGGTAGACCATAAAAAGGTAAAGAGATCAGAAAACTAACACATACCTTTTTAGAAATACCATCTTTTAAGGCATTACTTACTATGGCAACATTTACAAATTTCTTAAAATCAAGTGCCAGCAAAATAGCAGGATTTACCATTTCAGTTTCTACAGATGCTTTATGTGCTGGATGTGGGATTTAACAGAAATAAAGCCAAGAAGTTTGCTTTTAAGTAGGGTTATAAAGGTTTGCAAAGAAATATGCACAGAGAACTCTCACATGAGAAATAAATGAGCTCCATGAATGCTTTAGGGAAAAAAAAAAAAAAGAGTTCGGATTAAAAGGATACCATGCATTGCACATATTGATGTCTATTACTATATGCAATAAAAATAGTGAGGGAACAATGTTTTACGGGTTAACTTCATATTTAACTCTTTTTTTTTTTTTTTTTTGAGAAGAGATTTTGGCTATAGGGTGTGTGTGCTTGTTGGAAAGACAGAGAGAGACAAAGACACAAAAAAGCAAAAAAATCACCCCCTGAGGGGTGGCCATGCTGCAATCCCTTCTCCTTCATTCTCCTCTCGGGATTTTGGACACACACACACGCACCCAGTGAGAGTTTAAGCCACCAGGTCTAGAACTTGAACTGTGATCGACTGTGTTGGAGTCCAGCAACGTAACCATTATGCCATCTGCTGGTTCCTTAAGCTCATTTTAAAATTATTATCTTAATCAGACTTAAAAAGAATTTATATTAAACTTAAGGTTTTAATATACTTTTTATTACTGGTCAGGACCCATGTAGATTGAAGGGTCTTCCTTCAGCCAAGACTTCAGGTGATCATGGTATCAATGGGGGATAGGGTTTCAAATCTAAGACCTACATTTGAATCTTAGGTATCAGTTGCTGTGGCAATAAGAAAACCCATACCTCAGAGTAGTTGTGAGATTAAATGAGATAATGTAAGAATGAACAAATCTAAAACAATACTTGACTCGATAGTCTAAATGTTTTTTAAATCTTCATTTCCCTTTTATATTCTTCCTTTTTAAATCTTGATTTTGTTTTCACAAAGAGATAATAAAAAGAAACATCTACTTATCCCTCAAAAAAACTTGTAATGAATATGAGAGAGATAGAGCTGTATGAAAAAATAAAAATAGGCTACTGTGACACAAAAACAACAGAATACAAAAATATTAAGACAAATAATTCAGAGGGAACAAGATGGCTGACTAGAGGAGCCTGGTGAAATTCTCACCCACAAAAAAAGAAACAAAGTCAAAGAGTAGACATTTGTCAAAATTCAAAGCAGTCCAAATCACTATATCCTTAAAGAGAGGACACAGAACACATTTTGTCCTTTCTCACCCACATTGCTGCTAAGTGGCACCATCTAAAGATATTATCCACCCAAGGCAGGACCCTAGCCAACACCTCATCGGCTGTAGAACACACATTTTCTCATCAAAACATGGATCATCCTCTAAGATAGGCCAAATATTAGTCAATAAAACTAAGCCCAACCAAATCATATTAAGTATCTTTTCTGGCAATACTAGAAAAATACTAGAAATCAACAAGAAGAGCACTAGGAACAATACAAATACATGGAAACTGAACATGCTCCTGAACAACTACTGGTTCACTGACTAAATTAAGAAAATTTTAAAAATTATGGAATCAAATGAAACTGAAAAGATAACACATTGAAATGTATGGGATAGTGTTAGCACAGTATTAAGAGGGAATCTGAAAGCAATTAGAGCCACATCAAAGAAATAGAAAGATGACAAATTAAAAATAAGAAAAAACGAATACTATATCTTAAGGAACTACAAAGGCAAGAGCACACTAAGCCTGAAAGTATGGAAGGAAAAAAAATCATTAAGACCAGAGTAGAAATAAACAAAATAGAGACCAAAATAATAAATATAAAAGATGAAGACATAAAATGTTGGGTTTTTTTGAAAGAATAAATGAAATTGACATATTACTAGATAAACTAAGAAAAAAGAGAGAAGATCAAAATTTAAAAAAAAAAGACACATGAGAGAGACATAACAACTGATACCAAAGAAATAACAAAGATTAGAGACTATTACCAATAGATATCTACCAATAAATAATGCTTGCAAAACAAGTTTAGGATCATATCAAGATTATATACTATCATTAATATTTATCCCAGGATAGCAGGACTAGTTCAACATATGCAAATCAATATATGTGACACATCACATCATCAAAAAGCTAAAAACCAGAGACCAGCATTTAGCATAATGGCTATGTGGCTGAACTCCCATGTAGTCAAGCACAGTTCGAGTCCCAGACCCAGTGGCTTAAACTCACGCCAAGCGCATGTGCGTGTGTGCCCAAGATCTCGAGAGGAGAATGGAGGAGAAGGGATTGAGGTATGGCCATCCTCCTGAGGGGTGATTTCTTGCTTTCTCTCTCTCTGTCTCTCTGTGTCTTTCTGGCGAGTGCACGTGCCCTATAGCAAAAATTTCTCAAAAAAAAAAAAGTTAAAAATCATATGATCATGTCAATTGACAAAGAAAAATCATCTGATAATATTTAACATTCATTCATGATTAAGACTTTGAACAAATTAGGTATAGAAGGTACATATCTCAACATAATGAAGGCCACATATGAAAAATCAATAGTTAACATCACATTGGATGGAGAAAAGATGAAAGCCTTCCCTCTGAGAACTGAAACAAGACATAGATGTCTACTTTTCTTCCCTTTTATTCAGCTTCATACTGAAAGCCTTAGCTAAAGGAATTAGTCAAGAGAGATAAATTAATGGAATACAAATTGGGAAAAAAGAAGTAAAATTGTCACTGCATATATTTTATCTACATTATCATATATAGAGAAAAATCTAAAGATTGTTTAAAAAAAAACCTCTTAGAATAGGTAAACAAATTCAGTAAATGAAAGATATAAAATGAACATTTCTTTATACTAATAAACTATCAATAAATTTAAAAAGAAACCAATACCATTTAAAATAGTCTACACGAATTCAAAATATCTATGAATAATTTTAGCCAAGGAGGTAAAGATCTCTGCGTGGGAACTATAAATCACTGATGAAAAATAAAAATTGTAGAATACTGGAGAAAAATGGAAAGACAATTCATGCACACGGTTTAGAAGACAATAAACATTTATGGAACACAACAATGGAAAATTATCTGTTGATGATAATGTGTCTGATAATATCTTTAACTAGACTAATATACAGTGTATTCATGCTGGGAAGATTCATTTTACAAGCTGTGATGATATATAGTGATTGAGTATATTAAAAAATATTTTTAAAAAGTCATAAAAAGGACAACATTCTTAAAATGTCCATATTGACCAAAGTGATCTACAGATTCAATGCATCCCTGTCAAAATACCAATGGCATTCTCCACAGAGGCAGAAAACCATGAAACTGATATGAAATCACAAAAGACCCAGAACAGCCAAAACAATCCTATGTAAAACAAAATAAAAAACAAAATCAAAACTAAAAGTATCACATTACCTGATTTAAAAATATGCTTTAAGGTTATAGTAACCAAACTGTATGACACTCACACAAAACAGACACATAGTCCAATAGTGAAGAATAGAAAAATAAATCCACATTCGTTACAGACAACTTATCTGTTACAAAATTACCAAGAATATTCACTGGGGAAATGACAGTCTCTTCAGTAAATAGTACTGGGAAAATTGGACATCCATGAACAGAAGAAACAAACAAGCCCCCATCTCTTATAATATACAAAAAATTAAATAAAAGTGGATTAAAGAAATCAAAATAAAATCCAAAACCATGAAATTACTAGAAAAAAAAACAGGAATTTTTCAGGACACTGTTTTTTTTAAAATAGGACCTCAAATTCATTGACAACACCATCAAAAGTAGACAAATAGGATTACCTTAAACTAAAAAAGTTTCTGCTCGAGAGATAACATCAACAGATAAAAGGGAGAGCCTACAGAATGACAGAAAATATTTGCAAATTATACACCCAACAAGGAATTAAAAACCAGAATGTACAGGGCCAGTCTGGCCTAGAGGTAAGGCAGCTGAATATCGCGTGGCTGACTATGTAGTTCAAGTCCTGTACTTGGTGATTTGAAAAACACGTGGCATGCCCAAAATCCAAAAAAAAAAAAAAAAAAAACCAAAAAAAAAAAAAAAAAAAGGAGGAAGAGATGGAGGAGAAGAGGTTGTGGCATGAGGAGAGCTTTCTCACTTTCCTTCTCCATCTCTCTCTCTAGTTAATGCATGTGCCCTTTGGCAACTTTAAATCAAACAAAGCAGAATATACAAGGAACTCAAACAGCTCACCAACAAAAAAAAATAATAAATTACAATTTAAATAATGGGCAACTTATCTGAACAGACAGTTCTTGAAGGAAGACACACATATGGCCAAAAAATACATTAAAAAATGATTTACATCACAAGTTATCAGAGAAATTAAATTAAAACCACAATGAAGTATCACCTCACCCAAGTATTTTTTGTATGTGTGTGTGTATGTATGAAGAAAAACAGGTGATGTTGATGTAGTGGAGAAAGAGGAACTCTTATGAACCATTGGTAGAAAAGTAAATTAGTACAGCCATTATGGAAAACAGTGTGGTGGTTCCTCAGAAAACTGACAAATCTATCTTATGATCCAGTAACCTCACTAGATATCCCCCCCAAAAGAAAAAAAGAAAAAAGGAAATCTTTTTGTTGAAGACACATCTAAACTCCTAAATTTATTGCAGCATTATTCACAACAGCTAAGATACGGAATCAAGCTAAGTGCCCAAAACCTGATGAATGGATTAAGAAAATGTAGTGTACATAATCATTAGAATATAATTCATCCATAAAGTGGATGAATGCCTATCATTTAAAGCCTCAAGGAGGGACCTGGATAAAATTATGCCAGGCACTGAAAGTATAATAGAATAACTAAGGTTGGTGGCAATTCTAAGTATATTTCAAGATTGCTACAAGAGGGAATTTTGAATATTCAAAACACAAAATAATGACAAATGTTTGAGATGATGGGGATGTTTAGCTACCTGACAAGATCATTATACATTGTACACATATATTAAAAAGATGCCCACTATACCCAACATATATACAATTAATATATGTCAATTAAAACTATGATTTAAAAAAGACAAATAATTCATTACACAGTTTGGGAAGTAAGAAAGTTGCCCATAAAATAAAAACCAAAAGACAGAGGTAGGAAGGATGAAAACAAGAAAATTAGTGAACCAACCAAAGAATTTCAATATTCACCTAGAAAGAGTTTAAGGAAGAATTTTTAAAAATGGTTGCATAGAAATTATCAAAGACATAATACAACAATTTTTCTCAACACAAGTCTCTTTAATGAAAGAGTCTACAGAATGTCTAGTAAATTGAGTTTTAAACACATACACACACACACAGAATCACTGTCATTTCACCAAAAGGCATCAGAATGACCGGCGTAAAGAGAAAATAGCAAAAGATTCAGTGGCACGGGCCTAAGAAAAAAGGCACATGCAAGGATCAGGAATCAGAATCATGTCAGGCTTCCCAATAATAGTTCAGAATGCTAGAGGTAAACTAAAAAAGTTTCTGCTCGAGAGATAACATCAACAGATAAAAGGGAGAGCCTACAGAATGACAGAAAATATTTGCAAATTATACACCCAACAAGGAATTAAAAACCAGAATGTACAGGGCCAGTCTGGCCTAGAGGTAAGGCAGCTGAATATCGCGTGGCTGACTATGTAGTTCAAGTCCTGTACTTGGTGATTTGAAAAACACGTGGCATGCCCAAAATCCAAAAAAAAAAAAAAAAAAAAGGAGGAAGAGAGGGGGAGGAGAGTTGTGGCATGAGGAGAGCTTTCTCACTTTCCTTCTCCATCTCTCTCTCTAGTTAATGCATGTGCCCTTTGGCAACTTTAAATCAAACAAAGCAGAATATACAAGGAACTCAAACAGCTCACCAACAAAAAAAAATAATAAATTACAATTTAAATAATGGGCAACTTATCTGAACAGACAGTTCTTGAAGGAAGACACACATATGGCCAAAAAATACATTAAAAAATGATTTACATCACAAGTTATCAGAGAAATTAAATTAAAACCACAATGAAGTATCACCTCACCCAAGTATTTTTTGTATGTGTGTGTGTATGTATGAAGAAAAACAGGTGATGTTGATGTAGTGGAGAAAGAGGAACTCTTATGAACCATTGGTAGAAAAGTAAATTAGTACAGCCATTATGGAAAACAGTGTGGTGGTTCCTCAGAAAACTGACAAATCTATCTTATGATCCAGTAACCTCACTAGATATCCCCCCCAAAAGAAAAAAAGAAAAAAGGAAATCTTTTTGTTGAAGACACATCTAAACTCCTAAATTTATTGCAGCATTATTCACAACAGCTAAGATACGGAATCAAGCTAAGTGCCCAAAACCTGATGAATGGATTAAGAAAATGTAGTGTACATAATCATTAGAATATAATTCATCCATAAAGTGGATGAATGCCTATCATTTAAAGCCTCAAGGAGGGACCTGGATAAAATTATGCCAGGCACTGAAAGTATAATAGAATAACTAAGGTTGGTGGCAATTCTAAGTATATTTCAAGATTGCTACAAGAGGGAATTTTGAATATTCAAAACACAAAATAATGACAAATGTTTGAGATGATGGGGATGTTTAGCTACCTGACAAGATCATTATACATTGTACACATATATTAAAAAGATGCCCACTATACCCAACATATATACAATTAATATATGTCAATTAAAACTATGATTTAAAAAAGACAAATAATTCATTACACAGTTTGGGAAGTAAGAAAGTTGCCCATAAAATAAAAACCAAAAGACAGAGGTAGGAAGGATGAAAACAAGAAAATTAGTGAACCAACCAAAGAATTTCAATATTCACCTAGAAAGAGTTTAAGGAAGAATTTTTAAAAATGGTTGCATAGAAATTATCAAAGACATAATACAACAATTTTTCTCAACACAAGTCTCTTTAATGAAAGAGTCTACAGAATGTCTAGTAAATTGAGTTTTAAACACATACACACACACACAGAATCACTGTCATTTCACCAAAAGGCATCAGAATGACCGGCGTAAAGAGAAAATAGCAAAAGATTCAGTGGCACGGGCCTAAGAAAAAAGGCACATGCAAGGATCAGGAATCAGAATCATGTCAGGCTTCCCAATAATAGTTCAGAATGCTAGAGGAAAGCAAGGTACTGCCTTGAACACTTTAAGAGATTATTTTCAAGCTAGAATTCTTTAGCCAGTCAATTAGTGAAATATAAAAATTAACTAAAGACATTTTCAGATTTGTAGAGATGAAAAAATGTGCCTTTTTGGGGGGACTATTTTTTAAGTATGTTTATTTCTTCCCTGAGGGAGGGAGAAAGAGAGAAAGGACACGACACTGTCAACAGTCTTGATACTACAATTCATTCATCTCCAGCCTCAGCTAGCTCCATATCACTGGCCATGTGTGCCATGTACTTAGGGAGGTCCCTGCATGTAAACCTGAAACCTTCTCATGTGGTCCATCCTGTAGAACATCACATTCTGTTGTGCCATCAACCAATCTCTCACTTTTCTTTTTGAAGAAAGGTATAGGGAGAAGTATTTTGGTATAAGAGATTAAGGGAAATATATGTGATGTAATAAAACTGATCACAACCAAGGACTGAAAAGACTTCACAGAATGAGAGAATAGCACAGTGGAGTTAAGTTTACCTAGGCCATACCAGATAAAGAAGACTGAGGTAGGTGAAGGTGTCTCTTGGAGAAGTCTAAAAAAGAGGAAATGTCTGAGCATTTAGAAAAAAAAAATCAGTCAGAGATGTTTTTATCTATCTGTTCAAGTATTTGAGAGGAAAAAATAGCATTTGGACCATTAAAAAATAAAACCAAATTTTAAAATGAGGCAATTATTAACTCCAGGAAAAGCAAAAAGTTGTACAGAAAGGAACAGTTTTTCCAAGTGTATACACTAATTGGCTCCACACTGCATACACTGACTGACTGAATCAAATGTTTATGGAAGATGAATTGTAGAATTAATCATTTAAGCAAGAGAACTAAATCCTCGAACTCTATAAAAGAAAATCCAGAGGTATTTTTTATTATAGCAAGAAATAGAAAAAGCTATTATTTAAAAATATAGAGGTACCAAGAGACATAGATGATTAGATTAGGAATTACTTCTAGAGTAGGAAAGGCTGGAACAGGAAATAGTTATTTTTCTTTTAGTCTTCACCACCTTTTTTTAAACAACATATATGTATTAAGACTTCATTAAAAGCTATAATAAATGAAGTCTTGTTCATTAGCAGAAATTAATGTCAAACTGGAGGTTATCTCTAGAGGTATGGCCTAGAGCTCTGGCTTCACTCTGCTGTGGAGGACACTATTAACTGCTTTTTTTAAATGATTTTTTAGTTCACATTATTTGGCCAGAGAAAGACAGCAAGAGAGACGGAAAGTGAGAAAGCAAGCC
Organism: Tupaia belangeri chinensis; assembly: GCF_000334495.1. NCBI lineage: Eukaryota > Metazoa > Chordata > Mammalia > Scandentia > Tupaiidae > Tupaia > Tupaia belangeri. The sequence continues at coordinate 1,272,513 of NW_006205727.1, forward strand.
ACCAGGTCCAGGACTCGAACCACTGTTGGCCATGTGGGAGTCCAGTGCCTTAACCACCATGACACCTGCTGACCCTGGACACTATTAATTACGTTTTGAAGACATGAAAAACATGTTTCCCAATTTATTTGTGTCACAAAGTTGGTAGGATTTATTAAAAAGTTGAATGTGAGAATAAAAATGAAAATTAGATGAGTCCAAAGGTCAGCTAGTGGCACAGTGGTAACATGCTACATGATGCTGAACCTGCATGAAGTCTTCAGTTCTCATCCTGCAGCAGCCTCCTTATGCATGCCAGGTGCACACACATGGCATGATCTAGACTGACTGAGGCTGGGGATGGATTACAGTGTGCAGACCCTATTAGGAGTGTCCACCTCTCTCTTGTTTCTCTATTTTTCTTTCATGGAAGAAATAAATAAACTTTTAAAAATTCAGGCTATCATAAGAAAAATAAAAGTTCTAAACCACTATAACACCTGCCGGCACTGAACTCCCACATGACTGATCACAGTTTGAGTCCTAGACCTAGTCACTTGAAACTTATACCTTGCACGTATATGTGCGAGCCCAAATTCCTGAGAAAAGAATGGAGGAGGAGGTTTGCCGCATGGCCTTCCCCCCTGGGGGATGATTTCTTGCTTTCTGTCTCCCTGCAAGCACATGTGCCCTGGACCTAAAATCTCTCTCTCAAAAAAAAAAAAACACAAAACAAATAAACAAAAACTATCGAGGATAAATAAAATCTGATATAATTACAATATCATATGATGCACATACAGTTATACTGATTTTTAAATCAGTATATAAAAACTGAAATTTGATGCAATGTGGGTCATTCATGACATAACAAGGGTAACAATATTCTTTATAGCCACATTCTTTACACTTAGGCCATTTTACTAATGAATAAAATTCTGGATATTGTATTTTGAGACTGTAGAGTGAGAACTCAGTTGCTTTAACATTTTTATCTGAAAGGTGTGTTTTCACAAACTTCAAATGCATACATGCAACAAAGTCCTTTTAAATATGCAATCTACTTTATGTGAATGGTATAGAGTTGAATATTCTTTAGTCCTACAAAAATAACACAGAAAGCAAAGCTGCACGTGATAGATTTCTTTCCTCCACATTTCTGTTGTTGTGACTGTACAGGATAGCCTGTGGATCGGCAGAGATAAGAACTTCTAGTCTCATCTAAGATTGAGACCTTGACAATTTTAACAACAACAAAACTGCTTAAATGGAGACATTTGATCAACTCTTCATGAGCCAGCTCCCAGAGAGGAAAAGTCCAAGAGGGACAGAGGAGCCTTGACTCATCTTCCCTATTTCTATATGTAAATGTTCTCTTTTGAGGCCCATAAATAAACAATGATAAGACAATGAAAACCCTTTCAGGTTGGCAACATACATATAATTTTTTATTAGTGTGGCAGTATAAGTCTCCTTTCATTCTTACAACTTCCTAAAAAGAATATATTCTGTTTTCACTTTATCATTCATACAATATATACTTTAGTTCTCACATTATATTTACTGAGATCCCAAACAGAATGATTATAATCATTAACAACACAAAATGCTTCTTGATTCTATCTAATAAATATTACTATACTGGGTTTATCATGGGCAAAATCTACATGATAGAAGAAGTGAACTCCCCTGAATATATGTTTGTACCCTGAAAAACTTATGAACTAGAAACAGAAATAGCTCTACTACAGATTTTGTCTAATCATATTAATGATTATACTAAAGTGGAAATATGCCTACTAGCTACAGTATTTCAAGTATGGTGTTATTAATATTATAGAATCTGTGTACTTACTATTAATAATTATCCCATTAAAAGAATATGTCTCAAAAATAATAATTTAAGTAGATATTTTAGTAGTCTATACTTTATGATTAAATATCTAAATTTGTTTTTATAAAACTGGTTCTTTTTCCTTTGAAAAATCTAAGACTAAGAGAGATAGAGAAGCCTTACCTGATTACCATCCCTATTTCTAGATGTAAATGTTCTCTTGAGGCCCATTAGTAAACAATGATGAAACAATGAGAATGTCAAATTGATAGTTAAAGCACATAAAAAAGCTAACAATGATGAAACTTAACTCTCAAACAGAAAATTCATTTTTCTTTTCAACTCTTGAGGACTCTTTCCTATCCCACACCCAAGCACACTTCCTAGCTCTTTCCTCTGAACTCACATGACTGTGTGTGTAGAAATAATAAGTGTATGTGTGTGTGTGTGTGTATTTATATACTTGCTTTTACACATTTTTTACCCACTGTAATACAAACTGTGTCCTGATTCCTTCCTAGTTGTATACCCCACATCCAGTGGTTTCTAACACAAAGCAACTGCTATATAAATATCTAGTAAATGAATAAACTTAATAAAAATTCATGAAGATTATAAATCAGGTATTTTGTATCTTTTTAAGAAAACACTTGGGCAGGGATTGGATAACTGTTCTCTTAATTAAATCAGTAGAGCAAAGTAGCATGTCTCCTCTCCTCAAAATTTACTGTTTCAGACAGTTAAAAATGAAATTTCATTATGCATATATGCCATCAATTCTCTGAACACAAAAGCGTGCTGTTCCATCCATATCTGTTCACTACAATCCTCTCTGAGTCTCCCATCTATTCACCCAATGAGAAATACAGACACCATTATGTCAACAGCTGGTACCCCAAGTATTAATACTAGACTGCAGTAAGGTGTGCCATTCCTCTAAAGTTCAAGAGCAAATAAACAATGATACTTATTATCAGAAAAGGAATTACTGGGACTAGCAGTTAGCATAATGGCTATGTCACTGGACTCTCATGTAGTCGACCACAGTTCGAGTCCCGGACCCGGTGTCTTAAACTCACGCCAGGCATGTGTGCGTGTGTGCCCAAGATCCCGAGAGGAGAATGAAGAAGGGATTGCAGCATGGCCATCCCCCCTGGGGGGTGATTTCTCACTTTCTGTCTCTCTGTCTCTCTCTGTCTGTTTTGCGAGCACACACACCCTATAGCAAAAAAGAAAAAAAAAAGAAAAGTAATTACCTTTTGGGGGGTCAGTAACTGCAAAAGAGCACATGAGAAAATTTCTGGGATGCTGATTTTTAGGGGGAACTAGTAACACAGGTGTGGTCACTTTAGAAAATTCATTGAACTGCACCATTATGACTTAAAGTCTTGCAAGAAGTCTCATTTCCATAAAGTTTGGTTAAAGAAGAAAAGCAAGCCCCAGTCTATATTGATTTTCTTATTCTAGAGTTTAACTTATTGAAGTAGATCTTGTTTCAGGTTGTCCAATGTAGTATGTATTTATTATTATTTATTTATTTTTTGGAGAGGTTTTTGCTATAGGGCATGAGCTCACCAGAGAGACAGAGACAGACAGAGAGACAGAAAGCAAGAAATCACCCCCCCAGGGGGTATGGCCATGCCGCAATCCCTTCTCCTCCATTGTCCTCTTGGGATTTTAGGCACACATGCATACGCGCCCGGCATGAGTTTAAGCCACTGGATCCAGGACTTGAACTACAGTTAACTACATGGGAGTTCAGCAACATAGCCATTACACTAACTGCTGGTTCCCCAATGTATTAGTAGCTTTTTCTACTGTATTTAGATTTTTAACTCTTTGAGAAAAGGGAGTAGGTACTTATATAAGAAGTGATAATGATAAGCAAAACATATTGAGCCTTTATGCAATTGGGCCTATGCCAATTATTTATTATTGCTCTTTATTATTTATTTTTATTTATTTATTGATTTTTTGAGAGACTTATGCTACAGGGCAGGCATGTGTGCTCATTGGAGAGACAGAAAGAAAGCAAGAAATCACTCCCTTGCTCCTGGTGGAATTGCCACACCACAATCCCTTCCCCTTTTTTTCTCCTCTTGGGATTTTGGACATGTACACACATGCACACGGCATGAGTTTTAAGCTGTCGGATCTGGGACTCAAATCGTGTTTGACTATGTGAGAATCCAGTAACAAAACTATTATGCTATCTGCTGATCCCTTATTGCTCAATTTTTATCAAAATCTCTTCTTTTTAGGCAATTACTATTTTCATTCTAAAGAATAATTATAATTGTTAAATAACTTGCCAGAGGTCATTCATTAAACTAGGAGTCTTGATTCTCAACTCAAATTCAGGTACTCTAACATCACAGCACTTAATCTTACCGCAAGGTTGAGTACAAACCTAATATTTAATATTTTAGCAGGGTTAATAATGGCTTTTATGAATTCTTTATAAAATTTGACATTTCTCTTGAAGTTAATACATTCTCTCACATAAGATACTCTAATACAAAATCTTACACAACATTAAAACGGCGCCTTGTACTGCTGTCTGTAATCCTAGTGCCCTCTGACTTCCTTCTTCACTCATTGCCCTATTGTTTCTTTTTTTAAGTTTGCTGGAGGGAACATGTGCTTGAGGGAGAAAGAGAGAGAAGGCACTCCCTCCCTCCAGGGGAAATGACTATGCCACAATCCCTTCTTTTCCATTGTCCTCTGTGAATTTGGCATATTCATGCACACATGCCTGGCATGTTCTATCAGCTGCCCAGTCCAGGACTAACTGCACAGCCCGCCAAGTGGAATCCAGCGGTCTACCACCATGCCACTGGCTGGCCCCAGATGTATTACTCTCAAGTCCAAATTTCAACAATTCTAAAATTATCTGTAACTTGTCTCAGCTGTATTTTCTTGACTACAAATTTCTTTACAAAATGTTCATTAACACATCTTTTTCTCCCATCTTCGGATGCTGTCCCCCCAACAACAGCCCCATTAATCCACCAGCTGCTTCAACTTTACCCACTTTGAGTGCTCTGGATGAGTAATACATAAATATCTAGTAAACAACCAAGCAAATGTCCCCTAAATTCTCATTTTAAGGTTTCAAAAGAGACCCCTCTTGGTTCCTCATCTCGTCATATTTTCAACTTGTTCACATCTTATGAGAAGGGCCCGTGAGTCTTCCTAAAACATATCTCTGATCCCTGCTCCAAAATATCCAATAGTCTTTCTGTACCTATAGAATTTTTTTAAAAATTTTAAGATCTTTTAACCATGTTCCTCTTTAATCTCCGAATGGCTCCAACTCACATGCCTAATTTTATGCCCTTCCCTTATCTCTCCCATGTCATTCTCAGAAAGTGGTTTGTCACACAAGATGTCAAATTTAACTTTTTCCCAGCCTGTGACCACTCCAGATGGTCTCCTACTTCCTTCTCCATTCAAATGCTGTCTACCCTGAAAGTCTTGGAACTATGCCTTCACCTCCATACATCTTCATATCTCTATATTTGGATGTGTATTTTCTGGCTTTCCATATCTCTTTTTGCCTTGTTAGTTAGTAGTGTGGATACTGAATTTCCCCTGGACAGTGAGTCCTTTGAAACAGTATGCCATTACTATTCATCTTTAGTTTTCTGATTCCCACCCTGGCGTCTAAAATAGACAAGCTCTCAATAATCCTGAGTACACTGATGGATGCATTTTGGGCACCTCTGTGGCCACCATCCCCTTTATAATTGCTTCTAAAGCTCCTGAGTTTCCCTGGGAAACAACAGCAAATTATCAAAATCCCAGGAAGATCACAAATAATACATAAATATCTTAGACAATCACTTTCAAGTTCAATTAAGAACTAGTAAGGAAGAATGTAGTATATGATTTTGGCAATAATGATTTAGTTCTAACACATATATTAAAACTTTTATTATATATCATATTATATAGATATATCAAAGGTCACGTTACAACATGTGAAAAAAATGTACCTTCCTAGATATGCCCTAATAGATACAGAAATTGATGTATCAGTCACATTTGGGAGTGAGAGATGATAACTAGGAAGCAGTTGATGGTGTCCACACAAACAAGTTATCTATTTCCAATCTTTACTTAGTAATTTGAGGTTTCAGAAATGTTAATGTACATTTACGACTCCTAGGACCTAAGCACATAAGCCAATCTTTCAAATGTACAGCTCAGAGATGGCAAGGTAATTCTCTAGAGTGTCAAAACTATTTTTAAAAAACTTCTATCTGTACTTATTTAAGAGTAGAAGAACGTAAGCAAGCTTTCCTATATGGGGCTTTGGTCAATCTGATGCACAACATATAGAATATATTAGGTTTCCCAACAGAAGGAGGTCGTCACTCCACCATTTGCTTCCAAAGTCCTCACTGCAGTTCACAAGTTCACACATGCCCCTCAGGAGGACACATTCATTATATTACACATTGAAATACACAATCCTCCAATGAGGCACAAAGCCATGACATGCTGCTGCTGCCGAAGGTGGTGGTGGTTTGCATTTATTTTGGTTTTAAGCACAGAGATTTGCTGGTTATGTTCAAACTCATAATGATGCATTACTAATTTTTCCATTACAAAAAAGATGATTGTCTCAAATTTGTATTTTATTTGATTATTTATCTTTCCTTTTTCTTTCTTTTTTTAAAGAGGCTTTTGCCTTAGGGGTCATCAGGTGGCGTGGTGGTTAAGGGCACTGGACTCACACATGGCCAAATGTGGTTTGAGTCTCAGACCTGGCAGCTTGCTTTCTCATTTTTCCTCTCTGTCTCTCTCACTCTGTCCCTCTCAGATCAAAAATAATGTTCAATAAAATAACTCTTCAAAAAAAAAAAAAGTTATTGCCTTAGGGCACATTGGCTTGCTGGGGAGAGACAGAGGCAGTAAGAGGGAAAGTGAGAAGGAGGATTACCACTTTGCAATCCCTTCTCCTCCCTGGATTTTGGGCATGCACACACACACAAACACACACACACCAGATGTGATTACAAGCCACTAGATCCTGGACTTGAACCACAGTCAGCCATGTGGGAGTCCAGGGACATAACTGCTACACCACCTGCTGGCCCCTGATCATTTCTTTTGATAAACATATGATACTCCATATCTACCCTATAAGGTAAGGGAGATATTTAAGAGTGGAGAGAAAGCAATTATATTTAGAAAATTCTTACCTTAAAGATAGATCAGTTTCAAACATTTGGAAATGTTTCTTGTGTTACATAATATTATCAAGCGTATACATTTAAAACTTTTTAGTGAAATTTTCTGATCTGTTTAAAATGACTACCAAATTGTTCAAAGTTTCACTGAGTTTTAAAACTATTAAAATATAAAACTTTTTTTCAAGAACTGAATGACATTATGGCAGATGGGAATTTTGTGGGGCAAATTTCAAATTTATTTTAATAATTGATAAATTGTTTTTAAAATAAATTACAAGTACATAACTGGAACATTTATGATAAACTTTCCTATTTGGTGTATTTTTATGAGATTAAAATTTTTCAGCTCTGTAAGCTACTGAAACAACATATTAACCATATTTTTAAACTGCTATCACACAGTGTTAATCTAGGATTTTCAAAACTAATGAAATATATTCTACTACTTTTTTTTTTTTTGGTAGATTTTTGCTATCAGGCGCATGCACTCACCAGAGAGCCAGAGAGCCAGAGAGCCAGAAAGTGAGAAATAACCCTTCCAAGGTGGATGGCTACACCACAATCCCTTCTCTCTCATTTTTTAGGATCTTGGGCACACATGCACATATGAAAATGTTTCTTGTATTACATAATAAACTTTTTTCCATTACAAAAAAGATGATTGTCTCAAATTTGTATTTTATTTGATTATTTATCTTTCCTTTTTCTTTCTTTTTTTAAAGAGGCTTTTGCCTTAGGGGTCATCAGGTGGCGTGGTGGTTAAGGGCACTGGACTCACACATGGCCAAATGTGGTTTGAGTCTCAGACCTGGCAGCTTGCTTTCTCATTTTTCCTCTCTGTCTCTCTCACTCTGTCCCTCTCAGATCAAAAATAATGTTCAATAAAATAACTCTTCAAAAAAAAAAAAGTTATTGCCTTAGGGCACATGTGCTTGCTGGGGAGAGACAGAGGCAGTAAGAGGGAAAGTGAGAAGGAGGATTACCACTTTGCAATCCCTTCTCCTCCCTGGATTTTGGGCATGCACACACACACAAACACACACACACCAGATGTGATTACAAGCCACTAGATCCTGGACTTGAACCACAGTCAGCCATGTGGGAGTCCAGGGACATAACTGCTACACCACCTGCTGGCCCCTGATCATTTCTTTTGATAAACATATGATACTCCATATCTACCCTATAAGGTAAGGGAGATATTTAAGAGTGGAGAGAAAGCAATTATATTTAGAAAATTCTTACCTTAAAGATAGATCAGTTTCAAACATTTGGAAATGTTTCTTGTGTTACATAATATTATCAAGCGTATACATTTAAAACTTTTTAGTGAAATTTTCTGATCTGTTTAAAATGACTACCAAATTGTTCAAAGTTTCACTGAGTTTTAAAACTATTAAAATATAAAACTTTTTTTCAAGAACTGAATGACATTATGGCAGATGGGAATTTTGTGGGGCAAATTTCAAATTTATTTTAATAATTGATAAATTGTTTTTAAAATAAATTACAAGTACATAACTGGAACATTTATGATAAACTTTCCTATTTGGTGTATTTTTATGAGATTAAAATTTTTCAGCTCTGTAAGCTACTGAAACAACATATTAACCATATTTTTAAACTGCTATCACACAGTGTTAATCTAGGATTTTCAAAACTAATGAAATATATTCTACTACTTTTTTTTTTTTTTTGGTAGATTTTTGCTATCAGGCGCATGCACTCACCAGAGAGCCAGAGAGCCAGAGAGCCAGAAAGTGAGAAATAACCCTTCCAAGGTGGATGGCTACACCACAATCCCTTCTCTCTCATTTTTTAGGATCTTGGGCACACATGCACATATGAAAATGTTTCTTGTATTACATAATAAACTCACCCGGCATGAGTTTTAAGCCACCAGGTCCAGGACTTGAACCACATAGAAGTACAGCGACATAGCCATTACACCATCTGCTGGTCCTGCTATTCTATTATTTTTTTAAAACTGTAGTGTAAATCGACAACCCTTAGAATGGGAGAAAACTTCTGTTAACTGTGCCTCAGATAAGGGACTGATAACCAGAATACACAGGGAACTCAATCAGCTAACCCAGAAGAAAATGATCAATCCAATTAAAAGATGAGAAAATGAGCTGAATGAACAACTCTCTAAGGAAAACATAGGAACAGCCAAAAAGCATATGAAAAAATGCTCAACGTCCCTCACTGTAAGGGAGATATAGGTCAAAAGCACAATGAGATACCACCTAACCCCAGTCAGAATGGCGAAAATTAAAAAAACAAATAATGATAATTGCTGGAGGGGATGTGGTGAAAGGGGAACACTCCTACACTGTTGGTGGGAATGTAAATTGGTCCAGTCACTGTGGAGAATGATATGGAGGTTCCTCAAAGACCTTCAAACAGAACTACCATAAGATCCAGCAATTCCACTCCTGGGTATCTACCCAAAGGACAGGAGAGCACTCAGTTGGAAAAGTGCTAGCACATCTATATTCATTGCAGCCTTATTCACAATTGCTATGACATGGAACCAACCCAAATGTCCACAAACAGATGAATGGATTGAAAAATTGTGGCACATATACTCCATGGAATACTATTTAGCCATAAAAAACAAGGCCATGGAATTTGATAGAAAGTAGATGAATATGGAAGATCTGTTGCTGAGTGAAGTAAGTCAGGCTATGAAAGAGAGACATTGCATGTCTCCACTTAACATATACCGACTGTCTGCACTCTATGGTAGAGACTGAAAGACTGGAGAACATAAAAGTATTAAAAATTGTAATGGACACTAGAGATAAAGTGGAAAGAGACTGCGGGGGGGAAAGAGCATAGAAAATTTTGGGGGAAAATGGAGAGGTAAGACACTTGTGGGACACAAATAAGGTCTGTTATCTGTTGACGAGGATGTGTATGGTAGTCTCAACTGGGCTGGATTGAGGTGTATATCATGTTGGGTAAAGTCTTTTCACAATCTGAATGATATAGAGCAATTTAATATATGAACAATAATAAAATATATAAGTAAAATTTAAAAAAATAAAAAAGATAGTTACAACAGTTCAGCAAGAGAAAGTTTACCATTCATAAAATAAAAAAATTAATATAAACTATTCAATGTATCCTTTTAAATTCATATTTGTATAGGTAATATAAATCACATAATTCTATCTTAGTTTATGTATGAAATGTATAAATATATAATAAAAACGTAAGGGCACATGTTCAAAACTTTCTATAAGAAAAAAAGGATAAAAAATTTAGAAATCATGCAGAAAATGTCAGGCAACAGACATAAAAATATTAATGTCAGTGTTGCGATTAAGTAGAAACTAAAATGTGATTTTTTTTCAAATTACTAAAAGTTTGACACATAGGACTCCTAAAAAATTTGGTTATCTAAATATTCTAGCAACACTTAAAATATAAAACATCCCAATACATAATATACCAATACTGTAAAAAAAAAAAAAAACACAAAAAACTGAGAACAATTAACAACTTCTTTCTAAAAGGAACTATTGGCTGAAAATTTTGTTAAGTGTACTCCTCATTACTAATTCTTTAATTATTCCAGCTTAAGAATTTATAGACACTCTGGGTCTCTAGTATTACATATCACATGATTATTATAATGGGATAGAAATCCACCTTGTATTCTTCTGATCACCTATTTAATACATTCACTACAAATCATAAACTTCTCATATACAGAATGTGCTAGATTTACTTCTACCATCACAATGTACAATATGCAGTACATACTCATGATTTTTGGAAGAATCAGAAAATGCACTTAAGGACATAGGAATAAATGGCAACATGATATTTTTATGCAAGAAATATTTCTATGGTAATTTTAAATTTTATTTCAAAGATAGATTTCCAGGTAATTAATATGCTTACATGTGTCTTTTCCAAATTTAAGAAAATAATGAATTTCTGTAAAATTCTGAGTGTTTTTACTGAACACTCTACCTTACAGAGTCAAAATGAAGGAATGATGGTTTCTTGAAGCACTGCCCCACATAGTGCCTGTTTCCCCGGCTGCTGCTGGCCTCAGGAACAGCAGCAGTAACCTGTATCTCCCTGAAGGTATTTTACCTTGAGTGGGAGCTGGAGAGGATGGAGCAGCCTACACCCTCTGTTCCAACTCTGTGTCCTTTTGACAAACTGACAAACTGCAGATGTGTTAGGTGTGTGCTGTAATCACATGTTCACTTCTGAAAGTGTTTGCTACATTCCATCATACCGATTTAGCACAGAATATACTTTTTCTGCACAATTTCACAGAAGGGAATTTTTTTTTTTTTTTAAGGAAACAATTAGTACTCAATTTCAGAGGAATCAAGTATAAGCTTTCATTAAAAAAAAAAAAATTTTTCATTGAAAATAATAAAATTGCCAGAGGGCACATGTGTTTGTATGAGAGAGACAGAGAGGGAAAGTGAGATAGCACCCTCCATGGGGGATGGTCATGCTATAATCCTTTCTCCTCCTCCATCTCTCCCTCCTTTTAGGGTTTTGGGCATTCATTCATGCACATGTGCCTGGTTGTTGGGACTAGTACTTGAAGCAAGGAGTGGGCCACATAGGATCCAGCTCCTTTAATCACCATGCCACAGGCTGGCTCAACTTTCTCATTTTTTAGGAGTAAAAAAGGAAAAAATAATATTCTTACTCTTGTTGGATATCATCAACCCCAGAATACACTGTTATACAAGTTATTTGTTTACCAAATATGATTTCACCTATCCAGGGAATAAAAAAATGGATTGCTTTTAAAATGAGTGGGAAAATATAAATAAAAATTAAAATAAATGTACTTAAAGTCATTTACAGTTCAATCATATCACATGCAATGTCTCTTACTATATATGAAAGAGAAGAAAATGCAAAACTTTTACTCACCTTTTAAAGACTATCTTGGTCATAAGCACATCTATTTTTAACTTACTAAATACATTCATTTATATCATTGTTTTTTATTGTTTATAGAATATAAAAAGAAAAATACAAAAATTCTAGAACTTATAAATTGATAATTAAACAATAAATCTTATATTTTTAAGTTCCAATATTAGTTTCTACCAGGTATAATATTCGGAATAGAACAGTAGCTTATACATAAAAGTAAAATTATGAAAACATACACTAGTCAACAATTCAATGTTTAATCAAAGGAATTAACAAAATGTTATTTAAGAAAAATATCAACAAAAGAAAAAAGACTTTCAGTAAAATATGAGATCAGTGCGATGACTTAAAACACTTTAGGTATGGATTCAAAAATAAAAATACAACATACATATGAATTATGCAAAGCACAATGCCACAGCACATGCCATTAATAAACAAAGGTTAAAGTACAATCATTTCACATTAAGTTATCACAGAAATGTAGTCATTTATTAACAGACAACGGTTAAGATTTATTTATTTCTTTTGTTATTACAGCACAAGATTCCTCACAATATGGAGAAAATTTAAATGTACTCTTACAACTTTCTAAATATTTTAAATGATTTTACACTTCATATTTTCATTTTGCTTTAAAAGGTTTCCAATATTTTATATTATTCATTCATTCATACACACGCGCACACACACACACACACACACACGCTCCTGATTTTCTAACAGTGAACAGAATGTGTTGTAATTCAATGTAGCGATAAAAGAATATTAATCTGATAGATTGATGAGAGGTATTCTGAAGTTTGGCTAATTAGTAACACTGAAAGAGGTAAAGTTATATCTAGTTTTGACAACAAAACTTCAGATCCCCTAAACCCTTTTAATATAAAAGGCTAATTTAACAAATAAATATTCTTCATATAATGAAAGAAATCAAGGCACTCTAATATTTATGTACATTACACATATAAAAAGTAAATAAATAAATTTGTAGAAATTCTGATAAACATTTATAGTGATTTTAAAAAGTAATCATCTTCAACTTATCAAAACAAATATTACAGCTTTTCATTAGTGCAAAAACTGAATTATTTGATGCACTTTTGGAATAGACATGTCATAAACACTGAAGAATTCTGCACTTCGAACTATTTTGTAAAAATTTGTGACCGTTATTGTTCTCTGGATCTTGTGAGGTTGAAAAGTCATCTATGAACATTCCCGTTTTTAACTGACATCATTTAAGGACAAAAATAGCATGATGCAAAAATACTGAAATATCCTATTACATACATTCCAACACAAAATATGAACATTGTATGAATACCTTCGTGGATATGCAGAAAAGGTTGATAAACCATAAAGTGTTTTAAAATATCAAAGAATCAAAAACCTTTAAAACTGACCCATCAGGGATAATTGTAATTTTAATATAATACAGCACTAAGTAAATTTTTATGTTAAACTTAAAAAGCGTTATAATGTCTTTTAAAGAGAACAAAGGTCAGCACACTTTTCCCAGAAAGGGTCAAATAGTAAATATTTTAGGTTTTGTAGGCAATACCGTTTCTATTGCAGCTAATCAACTCTGCTATTTTAGTTCAAAGCCAGCCTTAGATAATACAAAAACAAATGTGCATGACTATGTCCAATGAATCTTATTTACAAAACTAGGCAATGGACCAGATTCATCCATAGGTCATTGTTTGCTGACCCCTGTTTTAGAAAATCTGACTCAAGATTCTTCATTTGGGTTGCTACAATAAGTAGCACAAAGCAGGGTACATAAATAAATGTTTAATGCTTTATAAATTAAGGTCATGAATAAGTAGGAAAAATAAAATCTTAGTGATCAGAAACAAATGCCACTACAATTAGACCTCTATACTGATTAAGATCCTATTTTCCTAACTGGGTCAAAATTGTATAAAGGCAATCCATAGCCTTATTAAGAATTAGTTTGCCAACTAAAACCAATAAATCGAAAGAAAATATAACAGAGAGAGATAGCAAGTAGAAAGTGAATTTCCAATTTAAGATGGTTAATAAAATTGATGTATATTTATGGTGAATTCCAACAGTATTTTAAATCTTCCCAAGTAGACTACTAACTTAGGAATTAAAAAAAAAGTTTTTAAATTTCTGAAGCACAGTGCCTCGGATATAGCAGATGATCAGTAAATATTGGGTCATCAGTAAAGTCATAACACATTTTTATGTAGAGAAACAGAAATATACATCATAACTTTCATGATGACCCAATATTTATTAAATACATGAATTCTCTCATGGAAAAATATGTATTTTGTTAGTTCTTAGAACATAATGGTCCTCTAAAGCAGCAATTTTACATTAAGATCCTCCCATAAAATTAAAATATCCTGTTGTTTTTATATCATCAGTAATTCTTTGACTGAAAGGGTGAACTTCTGCCTGAACCAGAACTTAATCTACTCTTCAAATAGCATGACTTGAAATGGGTTTACATCTCCTTATAAAGGTTTGGCTTGGGAAAAACCAAGCACAGGATCAAGGGTTGGTTATAAAACTGGATTACAATTATTTTCCAAATAAAGAATTATTTAACTTTATAAATTTAATTATAAACAGATAATATATTCAAAATCAGTTTTTCTACCTAAAAATAGTACACTTGAGTGTTCATGACTTAAAGACTAATAGTGATCAAAATGTTAATTTTAATGTATTTATACATTAATGATTACAGTCTGGATATATGAAAAAATACTAGAGAAATAAACCATTAACAAAATTTGTGTATTTTGCTTATGGTTTCAAAAAAATAACAAAATAGAAAATCAAAATATTCCCAAGCCAAAATAACTCCACACAGTGGATGAAATGAATATTAATATAAATTATGCAAATCATGCATATCCATGATGTATATAACTGTAAACAATTAATTTACTTTATGTAAGTAAATTTCTCTATCTTCTCTGAAATATAATATTTTCACATTTCCAAACAAAATAATAAGTTTAACAATGATAAAAACAAGTTTAAAGAATGTTATTTGGTTTGGGATCAGTTATTGGACACTGACGGACAAAAGCCACATACGATTATATGCTCAAACAAGACAAAGCCTTAATTTGCCACTGTTACAAGAGCAATGTTAACATTACATACAAATGTAAATAGTAAAACATTTCTGATTAATTAGAAGACAAGTCAACAATGTAGTGGAGAAAAGGATTTCTATTAGAACGGTGCCATGGCTCAAAATTCACATATCAAAAAATAAATATATATAGAACTATTTTATTTATATATATATATATACACACACACACATATATATACATATATGTACATGTGTATACATACATATATACCAATATATGTATGTATGTGTGTGTGTGTGTGTATATATATATATATATATATAACAGTACTTAGAATGGTTTCTTCTTCCAAACAACTAAAACTAATAACACAAGTCTACAGGGCCAATGGTCTGCTTAAAAAAAAAAAAAAAATCAGAGATGATATAGTGTGTGCATTCCACAATTGATGAAGAGAGGAAATTAAAGGAAAAGAGATATAGTAAAACAAAACAAGGTAAGAACAAGAACACTAGCGTACCGACTTCCACGGTCCCCGATGCCAGGATGCAGCATCAGGGCAAGCATGCATGTGACACTGAACCATACTAGGTGGCTTCTTCAGCACTTCACAGTTGTCTTCTTGGGAGATTTGGCCATTGGGAAATTGACATATTACAAATCTTGACTTGATTCCTCCTCCACATGTTTGTGTACACTAAAAACAAGAACAGGGAAATGCAAAATTATGTAGCTTTAAAGAGAGTATTACGTTGCTTTATTCGATGTTCAAATATGACTAGTAATGCAAGAATTTAAAGTTTACCCTTCCTAATTCTCAACATTTCTTCCTGGGTAAAAATAGGTGAAAGTTTTAATTCCATGATTAAAAATAACTGACAACATTTTCAGTAGTTGACATCATTTTTAGTATAGATAGATAAAATTATAGATAGATAAGGGAACAACTTCTATATTGCAGGGTGAATAAAGTTAATAATTTATTACTTATCACAGAGTAACTAAAAAAGAGGATTCTAAATGTTCCAAATACAAAGTAATAACAAATAATTGAGATGATGGATATATTAATCACCCTGATTTAATCATCACAATTGTATTCTTGTACTAAAAAATCACATTGTACTTCACAAATATGCAAATTATTATATGCCAATTGAATAAGATATCAAGGGTCTATGAGATACTGGTGGCAGGTCAATTTAGAAACAAAATTGATTTACCTAAGCAATGGGTATTAATTACAAAATGTGTGGTATCCAATCGATTACTATGTTGCCATGGAAGTTGGTAAGGTAGATTTAATTTTATAATTATGGATGATGCACAATATAATATTATATGAAAACAGCAGGTAGAAAAGCAGTAATATATAATGTGAACTTATCTCTAAAACCATTATATAGAGCAAAAAACGCTAACAGGAAATAAACCAAAATGCTAAAAGTTCTTATCCATTCCTAATTTCGTATATGATTTGAAATTATTTTAAAGAGAGATTTTTGTAATAGGGTGTGTTTACTGGCCAGAGAGACAGAAAGGGAGAAACTACTTTCCTCCAGGGGTATGGCCATGACACAATCCCTTCTCCTCCATTCTACTGTCAGGATTTAGGTCTGCATGCACATGTGCCCAGCATGAGTTTTAAGCCACTGGGCCGGGGACTTGAACTGTGATCGACTATGTGGGAGTCCAGCAACATAAACATTATACCATCTGCTGGTCCCATGATTTGAATTTTTGAGATAAGCATGTTTAAATTCAGAAATAAAAAAATACTAGGAAAATAAAAGTGCATTTTTAAAATGTACTTCATATTTGGGACCAGCAATTGATGTAATGGTTACGTCGCTGGATTCCCACATGGGAGTATATAAACATGGAATATATATTTTCTATCATAAATGAGTGACTTAAGCTATAGTAGGATATCTATTAAAAGAATATGGGCTCTGCAGATGGAGTAAGGGTGACATCGCTGGACTCCCACATGGCCAACCACAGTTCAAGTCCTGGACCTGGAGGTTTGAAACTCACACTGGGCACATGTGCTTGCATGCTCACGATCCTGAGGAGGATGGAGGAGAAGGGATTGGAGGGTGCCCATCTCCTCTGGGGAGTGATTTCTCACTTTCTGTCTCTCTCTGTCTCTACAGTGAGTGCACACGCACTAGCAAAAATATTTCCTTTTTTTAAAAAAAGGAATATGGTGAACCAACTCTATGATCTGATGGTTAGGGCTGCTGGATCTTAGATGGCCAATCACATGGCTCAGGATCCAGAGGCTTGAGAAACATGCTGGATGTGTGTACATGTATGATGAAAGTCCTCTAAGAAGGGACAGATGGGGCAGAGGGGATTGTGGCATAGCCATGTCTTATATGAAATTCTTTCTCCTATCCCTGTCTCTTCATCTCCTTCTGGTGAGCACATGTTCCTTCTAGCATCAAGAAAATAAAAATAAAGAGATGATAGAGTTAGTCCTTAAGGGGACATACTAGATAGGGACCAGCAGTTAGCGTAATGGCTATGTCGCTGGACTCCCACGTAGTCGACCGCGGTTCGCGTCCCGGACCCGGTGGCTTAAAACTCACGCTGGGTGCATGAGTGTGCTTGCCCAAGATACCTAGAGGAGAATGGAGGAGAAGGGATTGCGGCATGACCATCCACCCTGGGGGAGTGATTTCTCACTTTCTGTCTCTCTGTCTCTGTCTGGCGAGCGCACGTGCCCTATAGCAAAAACCTCTCAAAAAAAAAAAAAAAAAAAAAAAACCATACTAGATACATATGCATGCATGCCCAAAATTCTAACAGGAAGAGGAAATGGAGGAAAAGGGGTTATGTCATGATCATGTTGCAAATTGAGAGCTGTTTTCTTCTCTCTATCTCTTTCAGGGGAGACAATTGCCCTCTTGAAATAAAGAGAAAACAACCATGGTGTTAACAATTAAAAAAAAATTCTATACAATATAGTCCAGTAAGATTATTTTTTTAATTTTAATTTTATTTCTAGTTCTCTTATACATTCAATCACATTATTTAGCCTGCAAAGTGAATATTCCGACATGTGTACATTTCTCCCCAGTCCAGTTGATAATACTATGAAGTTATCTTCCATAGATAACACCCCACCTCTTTGTCCCATTAATGCTATGCCTCTCTGTTCTTTTTATTAACGTCCTTCCTCAGACTCTACTTTTTCAGTTTCTAATAGTATAAAGGCTTAATTTTCAGTCTTCAGAGATGGAATCATTTCTACAAGTTTAGTAAACAGCCTGACTTACCTCTCCCCAGTTTCCGTAGTTCCACTGTGGACAAGGTCCTGAGTCACAGTGCTTAGACTCAGGGGGCTTGGAGGCCGCAGCACAGTAACTGGCACTGTGTCCATTTTCATCCTGGCAGACCACAACTCGACGCTGGACACCTGCAGCACAGCTGCTAGAGCACTGACAGGACAGAACACAGAGATACACACACTGCAGATTCCACACCGAACGGACAGGGTGCAAACAAGGTCGGCATTTGATTTAAAATCAAACTATGTTAAACTTTCCCTTACTGGAATCACAACCACAATGTAAAAGAAACTGTCTAGACACTGAATTTTACTGGGGGGCTGTTTTAGAATTTATTAATGAAAAGGTGAGGCTTTTGGGCTGACCTCATAGCATAGTGGTTAAGAGAGCTCTATCCTGCATGGGCAGTTACAGTTCAAATCCCAACACCAGCGGTAGCCAGGCATGTGCATCCAAAATCCCAATATCATGGACAAATGGAAGGTGAGAAGGAATTGCAGCATGACCATGCCCCAATAGGGATTGCTGTCTCCCTTTTTCTCTGTCTCTGGTTCTATCTGGAGAGCACATGTGCCCTCCAGTCATTTAAAAAAAGAAAGGAAGAAAAGGTGAAGCTTTCTAGCTTGCATTAGGAAATAATCCTTCACTTTTATTCTAAATATGAAGTAAAGAGGAATGGAATTTTTAAGGTCACACTAGGGAAAAAATAAAGTGTTAAATAACTTCACTTTTAAATTGCTGTTCCTCTGAGTTTCATTAATCTCATGTCAAATAGGAACTATGTACCTCCTATAGATAACCATGATTGTACATCAGTTTATTGTAATAGTATCATAGTAATTTTTGATTTGAGAATATTTTTTCCATAAGTATGTTGAGTTTTATTTCTTAAAGGTTTTTCTTTTGTTTTTATTGTGAGCTGTAATCAGATTGTTTTTAAGTGCATTCCTCTGTAATCATATCACATTAGCATAGAATTCAATAAGAACTCTGGGGATTTGTAATCTGCTTCAAAAAAATGCTTTATCTTGGGACCAGCAGTTAGTGTAATGGCTATGTCACTAGACTCCCACATATTTGACCGCGGTTCAAGTCCCGAAGCCGGTGGCTTAAACTCACGCCAGGCACGTGTGCATGCATGCCCAAGATCCCGAGTGGAGAATGGAGGAGAAAGGACTGCAGTGTGGCCATCCCCCCTGGGGAGTGATTTCTTGCTTTCTGTCTCTCTGGCTTTCTCTGTCTTTCTGGCGAGTGTACACACCCTGTAGCAAAAACCTCTCCAAAAAAAGAAAAAAAAATGCTTCGTCTTTCTTAAGATTAAAACTTTTGATCTTGAGATAAATTCAGCATTAAAAGCACTAGATGTCATTATATACCTGTTAAAAAGATGTAAAATAACAAAATCACAGAATTAATACAACTCGGGAAAGATGACTTACCGCTCCCCAAGGTCCTGTTCTCCACTGGCTTCCTCCGACTGATGGATGAAGCCCCAGATTTTGATTGTCTTCAGGTTTGTGAGTTAATGGAAAATTCCTGCCTGGGAAATGGCTTGGCTGCTCAGAGGAGCTAGGAAAGTGGCTATATGTGGGTGGACAG
Source organism: Tupaia belangeri chinensis (assembly GCF_000334495.1). Taxonomy (NCBI): domain Eukaryota; kingdom Metazoa; phylum Chordata; class Mammalia; order Scandentia; family Tupaiidae; genus Tupaia; species Tupaia belangeri. The sequence goes on from NW_006205727.1 coordinate 1,292,437, forward strand.
GCTGCCAGGTTACAGTCTTGTTCTCTCAAAGGACGAACTTCAGGGTCGCAGTAATTCTCATCAATTGGCTGAAGGTAGTGGATGCATAAAACTTGCCGAGTTGTCTTTCCATAGCCACAGGAAGCTGAGCACTGATCAAACATTTACCAACATGTACAACGGAATATATTACATTAGGATTGTGTTAAATACCAAATATGATATTTAAATCGTTCCTGTCATTTTTTCCTCATAATACTTACAGGCGACCAATTCCCTGCTTGCCATTCTCCACAAGGGTTAAAACAGACCGATACCTCAGCAGGTTGTGGGGAGTGGGCACAATGTGATGCATCTGCTATTTCGTCGTGAGCATCACGGCAGCTCACGTAGCGGGCTTGAATACCTCTTCCACAAGACACGGAGCACTTACAAAAAATCAAATTACATTGAGGTGTTATGTAGGACCTCTCTAATGTCCCTAACAAATAGCTGTTACTCATATTTCTAAAATGTCATTTCTTGGGAAAATTTAAATTACAAATAATTTCAACTCACGCCAGGCACGTGTGCATGCATGCCCAAGATCCCGAGTGGAGAATGGAGGAGAAAGGACTGCAGTGTGGCCATCCCCCCTGGGGAGTGATTTCTTGCTTTCTGTCTCTCTGGCTTTCTCTGTCTTTCTGGCGAGTGTACACACCCTGTAGCAAAAACCTCTCCAAAAAAAGAAAAAAAAAATGCTTCGTCTTTCTTAAGATTAAAACTTTTGATCTTGAGATAAATTCAGCATTAAAAGCACTAGATGTCATTATATACCTGTTAAAAAGATGTAAAATAACAAAATCACAGAATTAATACAACTCGGGAAAGATGACTTACCGCTCCCCAAGGTCCTGTTCTCCACTGGCTTCCTCCGACTGATGGATGAAGCCCCAGATTTTGATTGTCTTCAGGTTTGTGAGTTAATGGAAAATTCCTGCCTGGGAAATGGCTTGGCTGCTCAGAGGAGCTAGGAAAGTGGCTATATGTGGGTGGACAGGCTGCCAGGTTACAGTCTTGTTCTCTCAAAGGACGAACTTCAGGGTCGCAGTAATTCTCATCAATTGGCTGAAGGTAGTGGATGCATAAAACTTGCCGAGTTGTCTTTCCATAGCCACAGGAAGCTGAGCACTGATCAAACATTTACCAACATGTACAACGGAATATATTACATTAGGATTGTGTTAAATACCAAATATGATATTTAAATCGTTCCTGTCATTTTTTCCTCATAATACTTACAGGCGACCAATTCCCTGCTTGCCATTCTCCACAAGGGTTAAAACAGACCGATACCTCAGCAGGTTGTGGGGAGTGGGCACAATGTGATGCATCTGCTATTTCGTCGTGAGCATCACGGCAGCTCACGTAGCGGGCTTGAATACCTCTTCCACAAGACACGGAGCACTTACAAAAAATCAAATTACATTGAGGTGTTATGTAGGACCTCTCTAATGTCCCTAACAAATAGCTGTTACTCATATTTCTAAAATGTCATTTCTTGGGAAAATTTAAATTACAAATAATTTCACCTGGCATCACTCCTTAGTGAAGATGGGGTAATGAACATCCCAATCAAGTAAGATCATACATTTCACAGATAAGATAGAAACATGTATATGTTTATATACTGATTTAAATTAATGATCAGTTGTTTGCCAAAACTAAGGCTACTGAAAACATCTTATGAATGAGAATGTTAAGATAATGTTAAAAATAACTTTGAAAGTCCTGAGTAACAGAAAGGTAGATGGAATTTCATAATTAATTAAAATATACAGAGAACCTGTGAAGTTTGAAAATATATACTCCATATAAGATTAGAACAAAGTCTATATTCCATAGATTTAAAATTCTCAGTTAAAACAGCAACATGAGGGACCAGCAGTTAGTGTAATGGCTATGTCGCTGGACTCCCATGTAGTCGACCGCGGTTCGCGTCCTGGACCCAGTGACTTAAAACTCACACCGGGCGCGTGTGCGTGTGTGCCCAAGATCCCGAGAGGAGAATGGAGGAGAAAGGATTGCAGCGTGACCATCCCCCCTGGGGGGGTGATTTCTCGCTTTCTGTCTCTCTGTCTGTCTCCGTCTGTCTGGCGAGCGCACGCACCCTATAGCAAAAACCTCTCCAAAAAAAAAAAAAAAACAGCAACATGAAAATGTTTGCAAAATCATATAAACGCCTAATATCACATCTGCTTTTCATGCCAGTGACATAAGTATTATTATTATTTCTATTTTCCAAATTAGAAAACAGACTCAGAGAACCTTAATTTCTTGCCTAGAGAGCTCTGAAAAGGTATAAAAGGACTTAGCCATTCGATGACTAATTATAAATCCTATATGCATCCTTCATGTATCAAAATGCCTGAGAATGAATACACCATTCATTTGACAAATGAGCCATTTGTTGATGCCTACAAGTCTCCGTAATAGTAACACCATGTCTCTTAATGAAATTCACTTACTGAGGTCCAAGAACCGTGTCGCCATTGTGCTAACTTTCCCAAAGGAACGGCGGGCAGTAAAGTAGCCCCAACTTCGGGGATAATTGGGCAAGGTGTAACCATACAATCCTGTTCAAAAGGAACATAGATTTTGTTAACCACCAATGAATTAATCACTCTGGTTTATATTACATCTAGTTTGTCCTTTCTTCTTCTATATGTTTAATTCAAGAATGGTTACATAATGACTTACAAACAGATGACCTAAAGCTTTTGATCATTCAAAAGTACAAAATACCGTCAAGTGCCAATTGTGTACAGTAACTCTAAATCCTAAAGCATGAGTCATTCTCCTGATGGTTTGAAAGGAAATGAACAACCATCCTTTAAAAAATGCATACTGGAACAGTCTGAACATAGACTTCTACCTTAAAAAGCATAATCCTATTTAGAAGTTCATAATATCCATAATAATAGTATCCTCCTTCAGTTCAAATAATAGAAATATACAATTAAATGAGTGGTCCAATGGCAAATAAGTAAAAACAAATTCATCTACAAAGGTAGACCAACAATGATTAAACACTTTCCCGCTACACACACACATTTTAAAAGCATGTAAGTTTAAGTAAAAAAAAAAAAAAAATATATATATATATAATCTATGAAGAGGATTCCTTTACCTGCCGGTCATTTGGACGACTAAGTCCATGGCAGTCTCTGTCATCTAGCACTGCACTAAAGACCTCGCTGACACACTTAACAGCACGCATCTGATACCCATGTCCGCATGTGGCTGTGCACTGAAAGAAAAAGAAAAATAGATACTTAAGTACCATTGTTTCTCAGAAATTGCAGAAACTTCCTTCTTCTTAATTGCCAGAGGGCATGTGTGCTCACCAGAGACAGAAGGAGATGGAGAAAGAAGGAGAAAGCACTCCTTTCCCCCTGCAGTTGAGCATGGTCATGCCTCATTTCTTTCTCCTCCATTTCTCTACCCTATTGGAATTTTGGGCACACATGTACTAAGCATGTTTTTTAAGCTGACGGCTGTGATTCAAAACATGTTCAGCCATGTGTGATCTGGCTCCCTTAACCACTAGGTTATGGGACCAGCCTGAAACTTCTATTTTCTTAATTAATACATAGTAATACACTTACTGTAGATCTTTTTACTAATTCTTTATACCAGACTCAAGATTTAAAATTAGCAAATTAAATCAATATGTATATTTAGTTAAATTGATTATGGAGCTATCAATAAAATACAAAATGTGCTATTATTTTGTATCTTTAAAAAGTTACGTGAAAATACCAATAGAGACCTATTTTTGAGTTAGAATCCCTATAATTTAGGAAAACAAAATACTGTAAAACTCTATCTTCTGCATCCATATCACTTAATATGACTAGTAAATTTGAAAAAACATAAAGAAAGACTAGTATATGATAAAATTAAAGAGACAAGAAGTTTCTCATCAACTATGGTTATCCCCAGGATAAGCTATGCACCCTCATCCTGCCTGACCGTTGCTTGTATTGTAGACTCTAGCTGCCTGTTAGGCAAACTTCTAAACAATGCCTACTTTATAGAAAGATACGAATCTAGACCTTGAATCTTGAATCCAAAAATATTTAGCATTTAGTCAAAGCTGATGATAGCAAAAGTTTTATAGCATTTTGGTTAACAGAAATAAATTCAAAAGCAAAGCTGAAATATTTAGCATAGCAAAATTAACAGTGCTATCAAGATTTTGTAGATAACAACTTGTATTTCAAGGATTTTCTCCAATATAAAACTCAAATTTCAGTGCATCCACCAAAGACAGTATGAATATATCACATTTCGTGTGATCTGTAAAGATAGAGTGAACCAGAAAAACCCATCTATACTCACCGATCCCCATGGTCCCACTTGCCAGGAAGCACATGGAAGAAGCTCACATGGTCCCAGAGACTCAGGTTTGGTACTTGGATTACAAAAGCCTTCACTCAAGTGATCCTCATTGAGCTGACACCAGACCTGCCGCTGTTTTGTTCCTTTTCCACAGGTAACAAGACACTGTAAGAAGACAGTTGATGGGGACTTATTTGCAGTGTCAGTACACACAAACGCATTTCAAAATCATGCAGCAACCAAGTCACCTACTGAATAAAGCTATAAGACCATTCCTGAATGTGTTTTCCCTCACTCTCTAGAGATATTCACCAAGTAAAATCAGCCACCATTAACTTCTGTGGCCTGACTCCCATAAAAACATCCGTTCATTGGTAAAAACAAAAAACAAAAAACAAAAAACAAAGATGCAGAGCTAACCTTAGAATTAATATATGAGGGTCTTCAAAAATTACAGAAATGTGTAATAAGAAAACTCTATACATAGATTTTACTCTCTTTTTTTTGCACCAAAATAAACTCAAACTTTAATTCTGTTTTTCTATAAAGTTTTGGAAAGCTCCTCATATATCATGGCTGCTGTGACACTGACACTTTCTTATGGAGATGGTTATAGGTAAAACATCAGTGAATGTTATTGCCTAGTCCTGCAAATAGTTTAAGGACAAACCATTTCTTAAATGCTTTACTGCCTTGATATTAAAGTTATCTACAAAATTATAAAATGAATTTAAGTACGTCTAAATTTAATAAAGTCTTTGATTGCAAAATTTTCCTAGCACAATATAATAATAGTTCTAAGCTTTGTGTGTTGCATGTTACCTCACTCCACTCACTAGTAGCCCAACTGGGACAGGAAAATTCATTGCAATTTTCCATTAATACTCGGGGAAGCTCTTGACATTCTCTGTCAGCAAGATGGTGGCCAAAATTATTCATACAATAAGATTCTCGAGACCTTTCTCCTCCTCCGCAACTCCTGGAACACTGAATTCAAAAGAAAATGTGGTGACTTTTGGAAATTTTTTTTTAAATCAAAGTTTAACATCAACAAAAAAGCATTAGAACAACAAAATATTTAATTAGAAAAAAAGTGGGCAATTTTATGTGATTTTTTTCATGTACCTGGGACCATTCTGAATAATGCCATCTTGTTAAGACACAGTCTCCATGACAGGGCTCTCGGGTTGGAGGTTTCAGTTGGTCTCTGCAGTAGTGGTCATCTACTGGAACAGTCTGCCCTTTGTGGATGGAATACTTCATACAGTGGACATCCAAGGACCTATAGCCTTGACCACATTGGGATGAACAGTCACTTTTGCCAATGATGTGCCACCTGGAAAAATCAGATGTCATGACATACAGGGTGTATGCTAATGAACACAATTAAAAATAGATGCAGAGAAACTCATACATACAATTCAATTTTAAAAATATTAACAGCTGACAGAGAAGCAATCTGGAAATACTTGATAATCACTGAATTCAAGATGAGAAGTTCTTAGAGACCATATAACCCAAACTTTCCTTTTGGAGAGAAGAAAATGAGGCCCAGAGAAATTGTGTTTTTAAACAGTATAAATGCTGGATTTTTCTTTTGGTCAGAAACCCTACGTTTTTCTAAATAAAATATTACTTGCTCTAAAGATATATGTAAATAGAGCTGATCTGGCGAAAACTGGAGATAGGCAGCTAGCTCTATTCTTTGATATCACCCTGGCAATTGGTGGTGGCTTGGACATGTGTCCAAGGATCTCCAAACTACCCCAGAAACCTTGGGAAATAACTGAAATAACTGGTTTAGACCAAGATCACCCAACTACTTAGTGGTAGGTTGAGGACTATAACTATAACTTATAACTTCTGCAGTACTTTCATTTATGACCAGGGAATATCTGGGACTCTGACTACATCAATGTAAATAAAGCCTTTAAAACTCGGTAAACCAGTTTGTAAGACATAGCATATTTTCTCATCAACTCATGTAACTATATTTAGAGGTTTAAATGTTTCCAGGGAAAACATTTTTCTCACGAGTTAAATGCAAGTTTTAGCCAAATTATCCCAATGAAAATCAAGCGATCTAACCAACTACTGATGTAAGGGTGCACTGTTATAATGTAGCATAGAATTCACAGGGTTCATTTCCATCCCCAACAGCATCTCAAAGACTCACTGAGTTTCATCCCACTGCAATGCAGCAGATGAACCAGCTGCATAGCACTAGGTTTTTACTGTCTCTTGAAACAACATCATAATTATATAGAAATTCTCATTCTTGCTGAGTGAAAGAAGTTACAGCTATCCCTGAATATTAAATGTCACCTACTACTATGTAAAAACAATTTTGAAAGATGGAATTATTGTTCTCAGTGTCACTCCAAGACCAATCACACCAAGAAAATAAAATTAAAAAAAAAAAAACTAATAAAAAGAAATCTAGGTTAGAAGTATTCACTTCTCTGCCATGACCTAGGATCATGTTCCTTAAGGTTTAACTGACAAAATACTGATAAGGTATTAGGAAAATCTATCTTTTCACTCTCCAGTGCTCAAACTTGCGGTTTGTTGGCTATGAGCTGGTGCTGGCTCATGAGATTAGAGGAAATTACAAAACCACATTACAAAATTTATTGTTTCAGACCTTTAAACCATAGCTTGTCAGAATAGAGTTTACCTGTATTAACTTTACAGACAAAATTGCTCCCATTTCCTAAACAAAATGTTACAAAAATACTAGGACTAAAACTTCAGACCGGTTACTGAACTTCACCACAGATCAGTGAGCCTGAAATGTTCATAATGGCAGGCCGACAATGACGATGGTTATTAGTTACACGTCCACTGCATCAGACTCTGAGCTATTGGATCATCAGGAAAGTTATGATGTGTTTTCTGTGCAAAAATGCATCATGACTTCCCCAACAACCTAATAGATGTTTTATATCTCATCTCCCTTATTAGTTTAATCTGGTTACACTGCACTCTGGCTGCATTATGTATCATGTTCCTTTTACCTCAGTTCACAGTCTGTATTGCATCTTTCAGTCACAAGCAATGGAAGTGGCAAATGTTCACATCTTTGATCAGACACCACCATATGATCACTCTTGCGTATGCAGGCAATTTTTCTTCTATGAAGACCTTGACCAAAGACAGATGAAGATTAAAAATGAAAGGACAATTTATTTAAGTATATGTCTACAAGTATTTAATTATGTTAATAGCTTCACAGATTCAGCTAACGAAGCAAAAATTTCTAACACAACATACGGAATATACTAGTATCATTAATCTAGTCAGAAATAACTTCTTTGTGTGTATGGAAAGGTTTTTACTATAGGGCACCTAGGCTTGCCAGAAGGACAGAGAGAGACAGAGAGGCAGAAAGCGAGAAATCACCCCCGCAGGGGGAATGGCCACACCGCAATCCCTTTTCTTCCATTCTCTTCTTGGGACCTTGGGCACACACGCACATGCACCCAGTGTGAATTTAAGCTATCAGGTCCAGGACTTGAACCACAGTCGACTACATGGGAGTCCAGTGACATAGCCATTATGCAAACTGCTAGTCCCATGTCACCATTTTTTTTTAAAGGCATAAACGGACAATAAAAAGATCAGTGGTTACAATGGATTGTGGGGAAGGAGGGACAGATGAATAGGTAAAACACAGGGGATTTTTAGGGTAGAGACACTACTCTCTTCGATACTATAATGGTGGGTACATTGTCAAAACCCATAGAATTTACAGTGTAAAGCGTGAACTCTATGGGACCAGCCAGTGGTGTTGTAGTTATAGTGCTGGACTCCCACATAGCCAACCATGAGTCTAGTCCCAGGCCTGGTGGCTTGAAAATCACACTGGGTGCGTGCATACATGTGTCTGAAATCCCAAGAGGAGAATGGAGGAGTTGCTGCACGGCCATCTCCCTGAGGGATAATTTCTCATTTTCTCTCTCTCTTTCATTGTCTATCTCTCTCTCTCTCTGGAAAGTGTACATGCCCTATGGCAAAAACAAACATACACCCCTAATTTATACTTCAGCTAATAATATATCAAAATTGGCTCATCAATTGTGCTACAATAATGCAAGATATTAATAGGGAAATGAGATTGCAGATGAAACTGAGCAAAGATCCCCTAATGTATTTTCTAGGGTTTTTGAAATATAAGGTCCATTTATGTTGTTATGGCCCAGAGTAAGGAGTAAGTCTTCAGATTTTGGTTATGACAATGACCAACATGGACCATGAATGAGAGCCATTTGTCTTCTAAAACTCTCACTTAAAGGAAAGATAAAGCTTTCATTTCAATATGTAAGATGTTTTATAGGCTGGAAACTGCTGGTTGTGAGCTCAAAGACTCCAGGCTGAATGGCTCCAGAAACCTGAAGCAAAATGTGAACTGATCATGTGCCTGGGACCTCTGCCCCTAATTTTGCCCTTAAAAATGCATGTAAGGAACACCTTGGGGAGACTGTCTTTTCAGCATGAACTGTCCACTCTCCTTGCTTTGTACTTTGCAATAAAGCTGTACTTTCCTTCATCACACCATGTGCTTCTGGTTTGGTTTTACAGTGCTTGAGTGAGTGAACCAGATTTGAGCTCAGTAACAGAGAGAGAAAGGAGGAGGAATAAATATGTAAACTCTGTATTTTCTGTTCGAGTTTTTGATAAATGTAAAACCTCTCTAAAAATAAAGTTTATAAATTTTTTTCTTTAAATATCATGGATGAGGCCAGCAGTGGTCTGGTAGAAAAGGTGCTAGATTCCCACACGGACTACTGTGGTTCAAGTGCTGGACCTAGTGACTTGAAAAACCATGCCAAGTGTGTGTGTATGAGTGCCCAGAATGCCAAGTGGAAAATGGAGAAGGGATTATGGTGTGACTATCTCTGTCTTTCTCTGGCAAGCATACATGTCCTATGGCAAAAACTAAAAAAAAAAAAAAAAGACATTAATGCAGATAGCAAGTTGGAGTAGAGATATAACCAACAACCACTCAAAACACTGTCTGAGTATGAAATAAACCTTTGCTGTTCTAAGTCATAAAGATTTGGTGGCTGTTTGTATGAGGCAGAACCATAGCAAGAGCAGACAGAGAAGTGGTCACACGGTCACTGTGGTTTGAACTTTATACTTTCTGCAATGAGGAGGTGGTCGAGTTCAAGCAGTCAGTAACTGATCTAATTCCTGCTTTCTTAAAAGTTCAACTGTGCACTTCCAGCTAACTAAAAACTAACATATATGCATATCTGTGCTCCTTCCTAAGTACCTTTGAAATAACTATAGGAAATTTTGAAAAGGCATAAATCTAAAAGAACAATTAAAAAGAAAAGAGAGAAGAAACATGGTAGGCAAGAAAGGGAAAATTTGAATATGAAAAGTAGATGCAAATGACCTATTTAGCAAAGGCATGGATGATGAAACCTAAGTCTGTAACTGAGGAAATGAATAAGAAAACAAACTATTCATGCCACAGAATCCAAGAAAAGCAGGAAGCAAAACAGCAGGTTCCACTGAAAGGGGTAAGCCTGAAAAAGTGGAGATTCTATTAAAAGATATTCATGAAGAATAGTCAGACAGTTACGTTTCTAGTCAAAAACAGTACTATCCAGTAAATACGGAAAGAGCCGCATATGTAATTTTACATTTTCTAGTAGTCACAACAACAAAAAAAAGCATGGACTAACAGATGGCATAATGATTGTTTCACTAGACTCCCATGTAGTTGACCACAGTTCGAGTCCTGGACCCAGTGCCTTAAAACTCATCCAGGTGCGTGTGCATGTATGCCCCAAATCCCGAGAGAATGGAGAAGAAGGGATTGTGGCATGGCCATCCCAGATTTCTGACTTTCTGTCTGTCTCTCTGTCTTTCTGGCAAGCACAAGCACTCTATACTAAATATCTCTAAAAAAAACAAATAGTAAAAACATATAAGAAAAATTAATTTTAATAACATTTTTATTTGACCTGATCTAGCTAAAATGTGGTCATTTTAACCTGATACCTATATAAAGCTAGCAATATATTTTATATTCTTTCATACTGTCTTCAAAATCTAATGCACATTTCACACTTCACCACAGTGGGCAGCACAGCTCCAGAGAAGGTGAAGTCAAAGGCGCAGGAGGCGGCAGAGGGACAAGGGAAATATGATATACTGAAACAAGGTGATTAAGTAGAAGTCTCTACTCTGAGTGAGGCGATCCCAGTCCACCTCCCCTCCCTCTAGCTCCCAGTCAATGTACATTGCCTCCCAGTCCCTTATCAGCATCAGAAGAGGGGAGGATTCTTCCTTGGTGGACCATTTAACCCAAGAAAAAAGATCAACTGATAATGGCATTAAGGGTGTCTTTCCAATGACATATTAAAGGACTACATAATGACCCAAGTCCTCAATAATGAAGTAAGTCTCTAGTTGACTTGTCTGACTCATATAATCAGCATTGTAGGACTTCTTAAATATGAACAAATAAAGGATCTGTGGACATTTTAGGAAAGACTAATATAAAGAGGCCAAAAATTAAAAAAAAAAAAAATTCAGCAAGGATGAAACAGATAAATGTCATTAAACACAAGAAAACTTAAAGAGTATATTAAGTATCCTCAGAGACATAATAGAAAATATTAACAAAGTTCATTTATCCATGAAACAGAAGCAAGATGTATAAAGAAACATTAACAAAGATATTGAGAAAAGAAATTAGAAAATTTATCAGTTTAGGAGGTCAAACATCAAAATACAAGCTTTAGGAAGATAGAAAAGAAAAATTAATGTGAAGAAATTATCAAAAATTATGCAACGAAATTTCTCAAGAAAAAGAATCTATATTTCCAATCAGAATGATATCCTAATTACCTAAGAAAATAGGTGGGAAGGAAAACTCATCTCAAAGCACATTTTCCTGGCATTTTGTACCACTAGAATTAAAGAGAGGATCCGCAAACTTTCCAGAGTACAAAATGCCACACATAAGCACAGCAAATTGGAAAATGAGCCAGACAACAAGGTTTTCAAAATTCTAAAGGAAAATAGTCTATTTAAAAATGTCTACCAGCTAAAATACTGATCAGATATAAAACAAAATAATATCATTTTTTAAAATATGAAAAGTCTCAAGAAACAACCTTTCTTTCTCAGTTAAGTTCTGAGGGCTATATTCTACCCATTGAGGGAAATAAATAATAAAGAAAAATTCATGAAAATTGAAAACAGTATCCAACACAGAAAAAAGTCAAACAGAATTCCCAGGATATTAGTGAAGGAAAATCTTAAGATAATAGGTAACAAGCAGATAAAGCAAAATAAACAAACAATAACAGAAAAATGAGGGCCATGGCAGCAAAAGGCAAATTTACAAAAAAAAGAAATTGATATATTAAATAATATGCTTGAAAATAGTAAGAGAAATTATACAATGTTGATTTTTTAAAGCTGAGGAGTGTCCTGACGTGTTCAGGGAAGCTATGCTCTAAACTCCATCTCCTAGACTCCCAAAGTATTCAGACAAGAAGCCATTTTAAAGCTGAGGTGTGTCTAGTGCACCCTCTGGTTTTCATTTTTTACATGTAAAACAAATTTTTTCCCTCTTTTTTGGTAATATTTTTCCAGTTTTTTTTTCCTTTTTGCTTATTTTTTTAACCTTACTTTCCCACTCAAAGCTTCACTCTCTGCACACTAAATGTCTAGATAGGCCTAGGTGCACAGTAGTCAAGCATCTGAATACTTTTAGAGTCATTGAAATCCTCACTGCTTATCGAACCTCCTGCTTTAATGAAGAAATTTATTTTTCTACATCTGAATTCCTAATCTTTTTGTAGATACCACATTGCAAAGTACAGTGGAAGATAGATTTTTGTCACAGAATGACCAGTAAAAACCTCAGAGGTACAAGAAACATGAAAAATCAAGAAAATATCTCTTCCTAAGGGAAAAGAACAATCCTTCATCATCCACAGACAGTACAGTACAATTCATGGAAATGTCTGATAGAAAATTGAGAATATTCATAGTGACAAAACTAAACAAGATACAAGAGCTGAGAGATAATGAACTCCAGAAGATGCAGGAGAAAAGAGATAATGAGTTCCAGGAGGTGTTAATGTTCTTCCATGACCTGAAAGAGGAAATACACACCAGAAAAAAAAAAGAATCAAATGGAGCTATTAGAGATGAAGTCTGCCATTCAGGAAATCAAAACCTCCCTCAAAAGTATTAAAAGCAGATTAGTCCATGCAGAAAACTGAATCTCGGATGTTGAAGGCAAAACCTCTGATATAGAAAAAACAACAACAACAACAAAAGTGAAAATAACTCCCAAAAATGAGAATACTATGTAAGAAATACTAAACAGCATTAAGCGCCCAAACATCCAGATAATCAGTATCCCAGAAGATGAGGAAACTAATAAGGGCACTGATAATCTATTCCATGAACTCTTGGAAGAAAACTTTACAAATCTAGAGAGGCATTCAAATATCCAGACCCAAGAAATACAAAGGACTCCTAATAAAATCAACCCAAGAAGATCTTCAAGGCACATCATAGCCAGACTGGCCAAATCTACAAAGACAAGATACTAAAATTGGCAAGAGAGAAACGTCAGGTTACTTATAAAGGTTATCCAATCAGGCTAGCCTCAGACCTCTCATCACAAACAATGCAAGCAAGGAAAGAAGGGGAAAACATATTCAAAGTGTTAAGTGAAAAAACAGTTTCAACCAAGAATACACGCCCAGTGTGAGTTTAAGCCACCGGGTCCAGGATGCGAACCATGGTCGACTATGTGGGAGTCCAGCGACATAGCCATTACTCTAACTGCTGGTCCCAGCAAAAATTTTTTTATATGTAAAATAAATGTTTGTGGAAAGGTATAAAAATAAGTAAGTAAATGGAAAAAGGAAAAATAATACAATGTCAACAGAAAGTTTGGGGACTGATGATTTTCAGCAGACAAATAAGTAAACAAATAGAATTGAGGGAATTTAACTTTAAATAAGCCTAAAGTTATATAACAAGGGCACATAATCATAGTATACTCTGTGGCAAAAGGATCAATAATCCTATTCTCCTGCACATAATTATTTAATAAGAGACCTCTGCTGGTTTGGATTCTCAAACCATCTCTTACCTTGTTTTTTAATCCCTTTTGAACCTTTTTTTTTTTTTTAAGTTTTTACCTGGGACCAGCAGGTGGCATAATGGTTACATCACTGGACTTTCACATAGCCCACTGTGGTTTGAGCCCTGGACCTGCTGGCTTAAACACTCATGTCGGGCACATGTGTGTGCATGCCCAAAATCCCAAAAGGAGACGAGCAGAAAAGGTTGGAGTATGGCCATCCACCAGGGAGAATATTTCTCGTTTTCTGTCTCTCTTTCTCTGGCTCTCTGGCAAGTGCACACACTCTTCAGTAAAAAATCTCTCTCTCAAAAGAAAAAAAGGTTTTGCCTTAGGGCACATGTGCTCACCAGAGAGAGGGAGAGAGAGAGAGACAGAGAGAGACAGAGATAATGAGAGGAAAAGTAGGAAATTTCCCCCCAGGGGATGGAAGGGCTTGACCATGCTACAAACCCTTCTTCTCCATTCTCCTCCCAGGATCTATCTTGGGCACACATACACACATACCCAGCTTGATTCTCAAGCCACCATCCCTGGGACTTGAACCATAGTCAGCCATAGTCAGTGGGAGTTCAGCGACATAACTGCTACTCCATCTACTGGTCCCAAGTCATTTTTTCACTTGGTAAATCCATGTCATGCTAGAATGTTCTCTCATTCACCTGTTGCTTGGATTTGTCCTCCTAGCTCCTAGAGTCATAGCCACAGAATGGCTTATTCACATAATGGTGGGATGCTGCTCCCAAACTCCTATGCTACATCCAACACAAGTATCTTCAGGGCCTTGCTGTCAAAATGAATTCTTACTCCTGCATTACCAAAGCTTTTTCTACCTGCAGTGTTTATCTCAGTTGGCCTTAAATTGTCTACTACCATATCCCACCACAAGATATCCTCTGAACAGAAACAGGGCACTTATTCTCACACAATCATTCTGGGCATCACTGTCCCACCACCAGAGGAACAAAATGTGCATCTTCCTGCATGGGACATTCCTTTGGCTCCTTAATGTCAGTTTTGCTAGACTTGCCCTCAGATTCTCATCGCCTGTGGACACTGCCTCTGACCATATTCCTTCTCTCTCATATGCTCATCTCCACGCTGCTCTGCCCTTCCTCTTGTCTACTCACTGCTCATCTGCTTCCCAAATCTCGTCTCTATTCTCTACAAAAGCCACTTTTTCATTCTGTACAAACTTCTTATCTCCGGCTTCAAACTCCTCACGAGCTGTTCCCACCTTTTCTGTGGTCCTGTATCTGTGTGCTGCATTGACCGTTTCAAATTATGATATCTATTCATGCTTCTGTTTCAGCCACTCAGTTCTGAAACCTGAATGCAGAACTGGGGTCTTATTAATAACCTAAAGCAAAGAAACCCCTCAATAATGTTTATGGCACTGAACAAACAGGATTACACAGTGCATGCCAACTCCAGTCTTTCCATTGGAATCCCTACTGTAAGTGCCTTTGCTCCTTTCAGTTATTCATGCCATCGGGGCAAACATAATGTCCTGTGGTCAGGGATTAGAAAAGCATGAAAGACTATCTGATACCACAATGCTGAAGGAGGGAAAGGTTATTGAGAAAGAATGTGTAGAGATGAGTGGAAAAAAAGGCAGTTATGTCACTAAAAAGCAGCATACAAGGTAAAGAAATTTTCTGGGACTACAAAAAGAGAGTGAACATGTGAAAGGAAAGGAGCAGTACTGGAGAATGTGCGAAGTGAGGCATCAAATTGGCCTTGAAAGTATAAGAAGCAGAAAGAATCAGGGAAGAGAAAAGTACGGGAGGAAAAAGTATCAAAAACCTTCATATCTCTTTTGGTACATGTGTGGACAACAGGGAGTAGACAGCCAAACTTAAAAGTGCTCAGAACAATACTAGCGCACCGTCAAATGTATCCTCCTCTTTACATTGTACCTTGACACATCTTGGTACAGTCTTGCCATGGCCCCAGTGGATCCCACGTGAACAGGTCTCTCCTCTCTTCCATAGGGATATTGAAAGAGTAACGTACATCGGGGTTGTATAAATTACCCACGCACAACACCTCAATAAAAATACAAAGGAACACACAATTAATTCATATATTCTTAATACATCATCTTTGCATTTAATAATAAATGCTAAGCACTTAACCAGCACAGCTTACTAAAATGATTAGAGCTAAGTTTTAGCGACTACTGAGAATTTACCTGCAAAATAAGTTCTTCTTCCAGACGATCAGTACTATTAATTCTTTCAACCGAGTTGTTTGAACCACTGTATTCAAAAATAACTCCTTGCACGTTGATTTCTTTTTTTGACATACTTACAACAAAGTTTCCATTCAAAAGAAAATTTCCTCGAGCATCAGATAATGCTATAACAGAACAAAAGATGACAAAATAGTAAAACCAGTCAATTGTACGGTAAGTACTTTTCATAACGTTTTCTATTTGAAATGGTCATCATCTTCCAATAAGCATGCAGCTGCAGAAAAGACAGGAGGAAGTAGGAAGGCAAAAAGAAATCGAGGCACCAGGAAACACATCATTCAACTCAACCCTTGTCATCAAAGGTGGGAAGAGAAAGAACGACCAGAATGCTACCACATTCCATTTTATGCGTATCTTGGAAAAAGGTACAAAGCTTTAAAATTCTAGGGTCAATAGTGTAAAAGGTCCGCACTGACTATGCTACCCCTGTATGAATATCTGGATCTTTGATCAATAGGCACTGTTGACACACATGTGACTGTTTTTTAGCATAATTTTCCTGTCTCTCTCTCTATTCATGTCCCCTTCTCTATCTCCTTCCTAATAACAGGAATTAATATAAGCCTATCAAATATGTGAATGTGCGCATGTATTTACGTACTATACAGACACATATATATAAAACAGTAAATAGTATGTATCCATAATTGGTTATTTTTAAATGCAAATTATAGGGTCTATAGGCTTTTGGTAGTAAAATGACAAATGAATTTAGTGATAAAACAATGGCTTGGGGCCAGCTGGTAATGTGGTGGTTAAGGTGGTAGAAGCCTACAGGGTCAACTGTGCAGCCAGAGTCCAATTTCTGGCATCTTGAAAAACATGCCGGGCATCTGTGTGTGTGGGCATAAAATCACGAAAGGAGGGAGAAATATAAGACAAGGGATTTCAACATGACTGTTTCCAATAGGGGATGAGGGGGTTTCTCCCTCTCTCTCTCTCTATCTATCTTCAGCAATGCAAGTGCCTCTGGAAAATTGAAAAAAAAAATGAGTTTAATTTGTTCCAGTTACTTGCTCTGTGATTATAGATGAATGTCTTGATGTCTTGCTCAGTTTTCTAAATTGCATAGTACAGATAACAATAATTTCTATCTCATAGGCTTTTAATAAGCATCGAATTTGGATAATGTTTCTTTTGGGGGGGGGGTAGGGGAGAGATTTTTGCTATAGGGCGCATGCACTTGCCAGACAGAGAGAGACATAGAGATAGAAAGTGAGAAATCAACCCCCAGCGGGGATGGTCACACCACAACCCATTCTCCTCCATTCTCCTCTCGGGATCTTGGGCGGGCACGCACGCACACGTGCCCGGCGTGAGTTTTAAGCCACTGGGTCCAGGACACGAACCGCAGTCGACTACGTGGGAGTCCAGAGACATAGCTATTACGCTAACTGTTGGTTCCCGAATTTGGATAATGTTTCTTAAAGTGTGTAAATTGTAAGGAATTGTGCTGTTTATTTCTGATTTTCAAGAGGATGTTTATTAGTAAAGACTTTATATCGATAAAATCACCATAATAATAAATACTTTATTGCTTGTTTTACTTAAGTTATATTTTTCAGTAGACTAATAACCTTATTAGAAAATATTTGGCATTCTAGGAAACCTCACCAAAAGCACACAAGTCATCTATGACTAAACTTGATAATAAACATGTCACTGAAAAATTGATCTTAAAGGAATTATTTGAAATAAATTTGGTGTTTTTGTATATATGTGGACTAGTAGAATTAATTTTATATATTACACTAAAACAATTGAAGTTTTATATTTTTCCCATAAAATTGAAAGTCCTGTATGTAAAAATATGCACTTCATCAAAAGTGGGTAGACATGTTTAAGGCACTACAGATTGCAATAAATAGAAAAATAGGGGCCAGCAGGTGGCTTGGTGGTTAAGGTGTTGAACTCCCACATGGCTGACCACGGTTCAGATCCTGGACCTGGAGATTTGCTTACTCACTTTCTCTCTCTCTGTCTGGTCAAATTAAAAATAAATAAAATATTTTGTTTTTAAAGTTAGGGAAAATAAACAAAATCTTAATAAATGATGAAAATTTCTGCACATAGCATTACTTTTAATTCTCAAAAGTTTATAAATATAAATATTTTTAA
Source organism: Tupaia belangeri chinensis (assembly GCF_000334495.1). Lineage (NCBI taxonomy): Eukaryota > Metazoa > Chordata > Mammalia > Scandentia > Tupaiidae > Tupaia > Tupaia belangeri. The sequence goes on from NW_006205727.1 coordinate 1,310,304, forward strand.
ATTGCTTCTAGTGACTTCATTTGTTTATTTTGTTCACTTCAAATTAGACTTTGATTTACCATCAGTAGTTATCTAATTTTTAAATTTGGGTTCCATTCTCAGGAAAATATGTATCTCTAAATATGGAAACCGAAAGACCTATTTAATTATTTACCTGTAATAAAGCAGCATGTATCTATGTTTATATACCTAGATAATGTTTCTAGCAAAACAAAAAGAATTCCAGCTCAGTGTAAAAATGTCATAAATCAAAATACTTACATTTTATTTTCTTTGGGAAATTTTTTTGCATTTTTTTTATTGAGGTAAAATTGACAAAACATAAAATTAGCCTTTTTTTAAGAGAGAGAGATTTTTGCTATCACGTGCATACACTTGCTGGAGAGACAGCTGCTGTCCCCCAAATTAGTCATTTTTTGTTTGTTTGCTTTTGTTTTTGTTTTTGGAGAGTCTTTTGCTATAGGGCGTGTGCACTCCCCAGAAAGACAGAGAGAGATGGAAAGCAAGAAATCACCCCCCAGGTTGGGTGGCCAGGCCACAATCCCTTCTCCTCCATTCTCCTTTCAGGATCTTGGGCACGCACACACACATGCCCAGCATGAGTTTAAGCCACCTGGTCCGGGACTCAAACCATGTTTGACTACATGGGAATCCAGTGACATAGTGCTGTGCCAACTGCTGGTCCCAAAATTAGTCATTTTTAAGTGAGCAATTCAGTGGCATTTCATGCGTTCACAATGTTGTGCAAACACCACCTCTATTTAATCCAAAACTTTCTCATCATCTCGAAAAGAAAGCCTGAACCAAGTGTGCAGTTGTTCCCTCTACATTTAACTTTATATTGTCAAATGTGATTCCTAAATAAGCTGCTCGGCATAGATTCAGATCCCAGTTATGGGTACTAATTATCTGGGCCAATGTATCTTATTAATGTGAAGCAGACACTGTCAAAATCAGCTCCACAGCTTGATGGTTACAGATTGGTCAACATTAAGATATTTCTCAGACCGAAGGAAAAAACTTATAAAACAGTCTTTCCATGTTTATGTGTAACTAAAATTCTTTGTATCTGGAAAATAATTTTTAAAAATCAGTAACATAAAATAGGACTAGAGTCTAGCAATAGATAAAAATTAATATACTATAATTAGTCACAAATAACTAATAATATAAAAAACCATAGTTCTTTTGCTTTCTTCACTAGAAGAAATTTTTAAAAACTGGATATAAATATGCTTGCTACTCTGTAACCACACTTAAAGAAAGTTAAATCATTTAACCCACTTAACCGTAAAAAGTTCTATAATATTAGGCAAAAATATGTAAGAAAATTTTATCCAAAATACACAGTTTTTTTTGAGAGTTTTCTTTTTTTCTTTGTTTTTGTTTGTTTGTTTGTTTTTTGCTATAGAGTGCATGCACTCGCCAGAAAGACAGAGAGAGACAGGGAGACGGAAAGCAAGAAATCACCCCCCCATAGGAGATGGCCATGCCGCAGTCCCTTCTCCTCCATTCTCCTCTTGGGATCCTGGGCACGCACGCACACACATTCAGTGTGAGTTTAAACCACCGGGTCCAGGTCTCGAACCACAGTCAACTGCATGGGAGTCCAGCGACATAGCCATTATGCTAACTGCTGGTCCCCATAGGTAGTTTTAATCGGATATAACCTTTGGCTATTTAATAGACAGTTATGAAAAAAATCATTTTCAGAATCCTTTTTTAAAGGATATATTTTATCTAGCTTAAAAATACATGTATAGTCAGATGACCTAAGCTCAGTATGAACTGAAATAGTATGTTTGTTCAAGTGACTGTTGTTGCCTTCCAAGAATTTGCATCCATCACAGACCTCCATGAAACTGCACACAAGCCGCTTATTGGCTGCTGTTTACTAGAAATGTTTACCAAGATAATTGTCATCTTCTGGTTTTCCAGAGTAACTGTGCTGAAGAATCTCAATGTTTGTTGCTCCTGTGGGAATCTTCACAATGACATTATAACCTGCAATATAATTTATACATGTTAAACTTCACATAAAGCAGATGGCCTAGAGGTTACAGCTGCTGAGTCACTGCAACTACGGATAATGTAATCAGACTTAATTTCATTTTATCTTTAGAAAAAATGATACAGTGGTTATTTCTTCAAATCAAGGCCTTATACAAATTACTGAGGATTGAGGAAAAGTGGTTATTATCTAGAAACAGAGTTTAGGATTCTTAAAGTAGGACTTCAAATTTTCTTATTTGTAAAATTGTTAATATAAAGTAGAATGAAGCTAGTCTTTAAGTTCCTCAGATACTTAAAACACATTCATTTGAAAACTTTAACTAGTACTTTCATATTTTATATTTTCTACTGGGAAAAAAAATTACAAGATTTAAAATGTATTCTACAAATAATTGATCACAGCTATGATAAGTTTGTGGAGACTCAGTCAACAATAATTTTTAAGAAAAAGAATATATCTCAAGATTTTTCTTAAGCTTTGTAGTATAAACAGGGATCCTTGTTTCTACTCCCAACATTTTATATTATTTTAAAAAGTCTTTTAAGAGGAGCCAACAGGTGGTGTGGTGGTTAGGGCACTAGACTCTGACATGGTCAGTCGCAGTTCAAGTCTTAGATCTTGCAGCTTGCTTTCTCATTTTCCCTTTCTCTCTCTGATCAAATTTAAAATAAATAAATAAACACAATTAAATAAATAATTATTTTTAAAAAGTCTATGAAGAAACTCTTTATGAGAAAAGTAAAATATTTACTCAAGTAAAATGAAAGTAGTACATTTTATGAGGCCAGACTCAGCAACATTGACATGGCTCAAAAGAAGAAACACCATTTCACACATGCATTAAACAAAGGACTGGATGGTGGCATAGCAGTCACACAAAGTTTGTAAAGCTGACCCATGTGGAAGGTTCTGGATTTGTGCTAGAGAGCTACATAGTATGCCAGGTACATATGTGCCCAATATCCAGGCTGGCTGTGGTTGGGGTGGATGATGGTGGGGGACCCTGTTAGGGATGCCTGGCTCTGTCTTTCTCTTTCTGTCTCTCCTGACCATGGAAGTAAGGAATAAATAAACTTTATTTTACACGTATTGGGTTGTTGGGAAAGTCATGATACATTTTGCATAGAAAAATACGTTATAACTTTCCTAACAGTCAAATATATAAAGTATGTACACACACACACTTATGTATATGCATGTGTGTGTTAAAAAAAGAAAAATTATTTTCCTGACAGTAAGAATAATGTTACACAGTTGTCCAAATACTTAGATTTTTATGCATACAATTAATTATGCTCCTGTGATTATTGTTCTAAGATTTCTTTTTCCTTATGTATTAGGATTTTCTCCTATTTAATACATAAATGAAAGAAACTAATGTTTCTCAATATGAAAGGAATTTAAGACAAGAAGTTTGAAAAGAGTTTAATTTATAATTTATAAGTTAGATTACCTTGTGTGTTTTTAGAGCAGCCTTATTTATATCACTTTAAGGAATCACTTTTTTTCTTTTTGAAAGCAGTTTTTGCTATAGGGTGTTATGTGCTTGCTGGAGACAGACAAACAGAGAGAAAGAGAGGGAGAAATCATCTCCTCAAGGGGAATGACCATGCCACAACCCCTTCTTCTCCATTTTGCCTCAGGATTTTGGGCACACATGCACACGCATCTGGTGTGTTTGTCAGGCTGCCGGGTCTGGACTCCAACCACAAAGTCAGCCAAGTGCGATCCAGCCATCTTCACTTCCACACCACCAGCTGGCCCAGACAGCGTATTTAAAATATATAAACTAATAAATGATTTTGTGATTCTGTATATACTATATGCATATTAGTCATAAGTTACAAATGTATAAGAATTGTAAGCCACCATTTTTAACTACAAAATATTCTCACTCTCTACTGTTCATGCCTTTACATTTTCTAGAGAACTCCAAGCATGAGGCATTTTTTAAAGGAGACAAGATGAAGGCTACCACCAGGGGGCAGAAATGTGACAGATCTATTCACATTCTATAAAATGAGTGTAATACCTTTTTTCATTTGTAAACCGTTTAATTCATAGTACAATTTTTACAAGGTTAAATACTTAATCCTAATTTGAGGCATGTGGCTTTAGGCTGGAAAAATATTTTTCAGTGAACACAGACTGTGATAAATGTGTGCCACTGGATATAGAAGGAATCTAATGTGTATGGGTCCTGTGAATAATGAAGAATAACTAGAAAAATAGTATGTCAAATGATCTAGTCATTAATATTCACAAATATCACTGGTGTTTAAAATGTACTATATTTTTCATATAGATAAAATCATAAACTTTCAGTTTAAAATTATACTGCTTTAATTAAAGTGACTAACACTATTGCAGTTCAGACATGTGAGTACAATTGATAGCTGGAAGATAAGACTGCTAGAAAAGTTTTAGATGTCTGCTTTTATTACCATAAAAGAAAAATAAGTTTGCCCAGAAAATTTCAGAATGAAAAATTTGATATATTTCTCATAATAATTTTGTATGAAAAAGAAATCTTAGCCAACTGTGAGTTGTGTCTGTGATACATATACTCCTGGGAAAATCAAATGTGATTATAATCCTGAGTCGACATTTTAAGTTAGTAAGCTCGTCCTTCACCTTCAATTAACATTTTCAATATATCATTAATACGAAACACAAGATAGGCCAGATCGTTCTAAAATAAAACCAAGAAATAGTAATTGAAATGTTGAAAATAATTACAAGCAAATATTCTGGGAAAAGTTATAAATATATACATTTCAGATTACGAGAGAATTAATAAAAGCTCTTCATTAATTGGGAAACTATTCATATGCACAGTCACATAGCATGGGATTTATTCTAATAAATGCACTTAGTATACTTTTATGAATCAGATTTGCTTGGGCAAGTAAATCATTAAATCAAAGATACATCTAGAATCAGATTTAAGATTTTTACATTAATAAATTTTTCTTTAATTTCTTAATTCTCAACTAAGGGTACAGAGTAGAAAAGCAACAAAGCATTATTAGGATACCTTTATGACCTAATTCCACTATTACACACCAGATAAAAGGGAAAGCTGGAAATAAATGCAGAGCTTACCGTAATGAGCACTGTTGAAGACACCTGCCATCGTCCTGCAGGAAGAGTTATCCCCACCACACACCCCACATTTGTCTCTCCTGGCCTTGGAGTTTAACACGTGGTCACATCCAGCTTGCTTCAAAACACAAGTTTTATGATCAATATTATAAAAATGAATAATTACTAGCATGGTGCTTTAAAGTTTACAAAATACTTTTCATAATAATCTTTCGATTAGAACATTTGGTACAACAGGATTTTTGCAGAAGACCTGATCTTGTATGTCAGTATTTTTACATTTGTTCACATGTGTCTTTCAAAGATCATTTGCTGCTTCAGAATCACATGGAGTGGCACTTGAAAAGGTAGATTCTCAAATTTCTGGATTAAAATCCTATTATCCTCATTATAACACTAACAGTGATTTCTATACTGAACATCACTAGAAAACTGCTCTTTAAAGAAATGCAATTCAAAGAACAAAAGTGCAATTCTGTAAGACATTAAAATGCAAAAGATTTTCATGATTTTTTTTAAACTCATAACCTTAGAACTCTGAGAATAAATCTGGTTTCAAATAATCATTTGAAAATAATAATTTCTATAAAATTAATGCCTGGCTTAAGAAACAGTGTTTATTAAAATAATGAGGAAAGAGTTATAAGTAAATAAATACTAAAGTGAATGTTTCCAAAAGCAAGTGCAGCTCTCTCATACAGAAGCTGTCCTCTGTATACATGTGGCAGTAACTTTCAGGTATTTGATATATCTGATTATTCCTTCTCCTTCAGTCTCCTCCTGGATTCTAGGCATGCATATGCATGTGCACAGCATGAGTTTCCAGTTGCTGCATTGGGGACTGGAACTGCATCAGTCACGTGGGAGTCACCGCCTTAACCACTACGTCACTTGCTTGCCCTCTGAATTGTTTTATACACAGTTAAATATTTCCAAAATGAAAATGTTAACATATATTCTCTGAAAATAGTGTGTATATATATTTTTTTTTTCCATAGGACTTTGTGGTGTTAATTTAGATTAAATATGACTTTTCAGGCCACTAAATAACCTTTTTCTAGTAATTCAGCTATTTCCAATGTGTGAGTTATATTAAGTAAGTTTGAACATTTCATTAGCTCTTGGATATAAGCTCTTTAGCACATAGATAACTGGTAATATATTTGATAACAGAGAGATGAGATTGGCCCTATTAAGCTCCACCTTAACCAAAGGAACGAGTTCATAAGACTACACTTTCTTTTCTTTTTTTTTTAAAGAATTATTTTATTTTACTTTATTTATTTTTAATTTGATCAGAGGGTGAGAGCGAGAGCAAGACAGAGAGAGAGAGAGCAAGCCACCAGGTCCGGGACTCGAACCGTAGTCAGCCATGTGGGATTCCAGCATCCTTAACCACTAAGTCACCCGCCAGCCCACATAAGACTACACTTTTATGCTTCAGACAGCATTCACCATCCTAGTTCTCAAATTCACCATCCACTCTCAAGATTACCATCTGCAATGTTTGTAGTTTAATACAGGGCCTTATCTACTTTTACTAGAGTAAAAGGCCCACATATCTCCAATTGTCTCTCAAGCCAGGACCTTCTGAAGAGTGTAGTACGCAAATCAATCACATATATCTCCTTTGACTTCAACCCATCTATGAGTCTCCAAGGAATTCCAAAGAAAGTACATGCAACAACCATCCTTTAGTTCCTGATTGAGTCCTGCTTCCTCATTTCATTACCTTTCTAAAATCTTAAGTGCTTGGCAGAAACCTCCAGCTTCTGATTCCTTTACATACCTCGCTATCAAATAAGACACTCCTTCAGTATCTCATTGCTGCCTTAAAGATGACTCCATTGCACTGCATTCTAATTATTTGCATGACATGCCTCAGGAATCTGTTACCATCTTGGAAAAGCTCTGCTCCATCCTTTCATCCTGGTGACTTGAACAATATCTAACACCTAAGTGACTCAATTCATGTTTGTTGAATGTGTATAAGAACTAAGAGATAGAGGGCTGGTAAGAGGGAGGGAGACTCTCAAATGATTTTAACACAGAGGGAGAAATGTTCCCAGAGAAGGTCACATTTGAAGTAGCAAAAGCACTTCACAGCACTTGTAACCTATTATTTTCTATTTTTTTTTTTTTTTAGGAAGCTGACCTCGTTTGCATTGAATTCTGAGTAATGTAGGCAAAACAAAAATCAACAAATTTATCTTAATGCTTTACAAGTCACTCTTGACGCAACAGAACTGCCGACTAACAAATCTAACCACTCTCCTATAGACAGCATAACAAAGATTGCTTTAGTGGAATTCATAAGAATGCATTCTGAAGTAACAGAAGTAATATTTGGTTAGAGAAATAAAGAAAAATATTATTCCTAAAGTCACCTTAAGTATAACAGAAACTTACAGTCGACTTACCCGACACAGGCCTTGAACACAGATGTCATTAGTTTCAGTTCCGCAAGGAGTACCATCAGCAACCCTGTCCTTCAACTGGTAGAAGTTAGTGGTTCCAGCCACCCGACAGTACAGCTTACAGCGATCTTTCATGGCAACTGTACGGAAAAAAATAAAAAGTCAAATTTTTGTGTACAATGTTCAGTGTGTCCTTGTGTCTTAAAATTTATGTCAAATAAATACTATAATTACTTACTCCCACTGTACTTTGGAAGCCATCTCACATTAGGGGAAAGACCATTGATGTTGAAATGTTTACCATCAAAATCAGAGCACTGCTTCTCTCGAAAGTCTTGCTTGCCTTTTGGACATGAATCAGTGTTACATGATCGAAATTTCATCCTGCGGCCCACACAGTACTTTCCTCCGTTTCTTGGCCTAGTCAAATTTATTACATTTTAAAGCACATCAGTACAATAGCATTTCTGCCATTTACTTCTAAAACTGTTCCATTCTTTTCCAGGATCTGGAAAAACACTGAAGCCCTACTAACACCTTTTTTCCTTCCCTTTTTTTTTTTTAAAATAAGGTTTTTGTCACAGGGGGTGTACTCACTGAAGAGACAGACAGACACAATGAGAGGGAGAATGAGAAATCGCCCCCCTGGGGGGATGGCCACACCACAATCCCTTCTCCTCCAGGTATCCTGGTCATGTAAGCATGCACGTGAGTTTGGTGTGAGTATCAAGTCACTGGGTCTGAGTCCCAGACTGTGGTTGGCCAAGTGGGCGTCCAGCACTTTAATCACCACAGCACCTGCTGGCCCCAATAACTTTTGTTTTTAACAGAAACATTTAAAAGAGTTTTAAGTAGTTTGATGCCTAATGAGCCACACGAATGTCCATCATAGGCTGGCCCATGAGGCCTGGAGAACAGAAATGACCCCTTAATTCTTGACTACATTAACTAAGAAGAAATCAGCTTGTGAGGAGAACTATTTTCAAACTTTTAAAAATGGGTTTGTTCATTTTCTGAAAAATAAAAAATGACATGTAGTGAACCAAAGACAATAACAAAAGAAGATACTATCTTAAATAAAAAAGAAATATACACACATCATGGTCATATATATCCTACTTATCACCCAGTTTAAGGATTTTCATGTATTAATCTGTATCCATCTCTATTTCAATTTATGCTGGAAAATAAAAACATTTTTTCTCAGAATTTTTGGAAAATAGACTTCTAGCATACTTTAGCTATTCCAAAATTCAAATAAACTAAGTTAGGTTTAATGCAGAGGCTGTCCCATTTCTGCATTAAAAATGCATGTTAATAAAATTTTAGTGAATAGTATCATATTGCTTACCAAGTTATACATCATATATACAATAAAAATAATAGTTAAAAATCTTTATGGAATCTCTAAGCTCTTTTAAATATTTTGATAAGGGAGAGCTATGCTTCAGTACTTATTCAGCTAAAGACAAAATCCATCTATAACATGAGAAGCAGAAAAAGAAAATGAACATCAAATTACACGAACAGTAAAAACTGATAATCAAACTACACATTATGTCCAGGAAAGCCAAAACATACATGACAGGAGCCAGGACCTTTTGCTGGGAACACAGAAAATGTGAAAGTGTCATTATACTCCTGTCATTCACATTTACAAATATTTGTAAAATTTATGTTAAATTAGAAAATAAGAAAAATGTAATGGTTCTTTTGGAGTTCAGATTATAAAATTCAATTCATTCTCGGGGCCAGCAGGTGGTGTGGTGGATAAGGACAATGGACTCCCACATGGCCAACCATGGTTCAAGTCCTGGACCTGGTGGTTTGCTTTCTCACTTTCCCTTTCTCTTTCTCTCTCTCTCTCTTTCATCAAATAAAGAAAAAAAAATAACAATAACAAATGGAAATAAATAAATAAATAATTCTTTAAAAAAATTTAATTTGTTCTTTTTTTTCCCCAAGGTCCAAATCTACCAAGATATAAAGCAAAATGGCTTAAAGTTTCCCAGAAGTTGTCTGAATCTCAGAAACTTACAGACTGACCTCCAGTTTTAGAAGTGAATGAAACTGATGTTTACTTTCTGATGACTTGAGATAATCTTAATTTACAGTGACATAAAAAAGACATACTCGGGACGATTACAGAGCCTGCTTGTGCTTTTGATTCCACCTCCACATGTTCTTGAACAAGAACTGTAAGGTCCCCAGGGTCCCCATTCACCATCTACAGGACGTGTCTCCATCTCTTTGTTTACACATAACCCACGGCGGCAGTGCTAGAAAACAATAAACACAAAAAGAAATGGTTCATGTTTACCTTCTGAGAACACCTCAATAATTATCATAGCAGCATAAAGATCAATAGAAGAACGGACCATAAACAATGTAAAGTAAACTTACTAATTCAGAAATGTTATTACATTTTACACCACTTTATGAATATTTTCCATCTACTGAGTAACTGTAAGAGCTGTAGAATGCAGGAAGAATATATATGTCTCTTGCCTTTGAGATGTAGAGTCTCATTGGGGATGAAAGGAAAATTAAACAATAAAATGAGAAACACTTAAAAAGAAAATAAATATTAGGTTAAGATCAGGTACTTGCATGCTTCCATTTCTTTTACTCAAAGACATCTATTGTCCTACTCTTTTTTGATATCTTTCTGCTTTATCCCATTTAAAATCTCAAGTGTTATAACTCTGCTTGTTACTTACATCAAAAAATGTAAGAATCTGTCCATAATCTTCCATCCACCCTTCTATCCACCCAATAGCATCTGTGCTCACATACTCAGCCAAGGTTGCCTAGTATTTTACATGAGCAACCTGCTCTTCTAGTCAGTCCTGCCACCTGTGCCCTTAATCCTCTCGCTTCACCTATTCGAGACATCATTCTAGCAATTCTCCCATGTCTTCTGTGCATTCATGGCTTCAGTGACAGCTCATCAGTGTGTGGTCCAAGCACTGATGCCAGCCTATGAACTAGTTACCAGTCTGTGCTATAAAGGAATTTAGAGTAAGCATTTAGAAATTTTTAAAGGATTTTGATAGAATAATTATTTTCTTAAAGCAGATAATTTAAAAATTGGCCTAATTTACTTGTTTGTTTGTTTATTTTGGAGAGGTTTTTGCTATAGTTTGCGCACACTCACCAGAAAGACAGAGAGAGACAGAGACAGCGAGAAATCACCCCCCGGGGGGATGGCCACGCCGCAATCCCTTCTCCATTCTCTTCTCGGGATCTTGGGTACGCATGCACACACATCTGGCATAAGTTTAAGCCACCAGATGTGGGACTCCTGGTCGACTACGTGGGAGTTCAGTAACATATCCATTACGCCATCTGCTGGTCCCAGTCTGCATTTATTTTTAATTGTGGTAAAATGCATAACATAAAATTTAACATCTTAACCACTTTTAAGTGTTCAGTTATGTAACATGTATTGACATTATGTACAACTGGTCTCCAGAGCCCACTCCTAAAAGCCTGTTTTTTAAGGCATCAAACCTACTCATGCTGCAGGTGCCACTGGGGCCTAATCAGTTCGTTAAGCCCCCACCTCCCATTACTGTTACTCTGGCCATGAAATTTCAACATGAGTTTTGGAGGGAACAGACATTCAAACAATAGCATAATCATACACCACATTTTGCTTATCCATTAATCTATCAATGGACACTTGGCTGCTTTCCCTTTTTTGGCTATCATAAATAATCCTGCTATGAACATGAGTGGACAAACTTCACTTTCAGAATCTGCTATTAATTTTTTGTGTATGTACTAAGAATTAGAACTGCTAAATCATATAATTCTATTTTTAATATTTTAAGGAAAGGCCATCCTATTTAGCATTGAAAAATTCAGCTTATCTCTTTGGCATTTACCTAGTCAATCATTTTTATCATTTTACACAGAAGTATCATTTTATAAATGAACAGAAATACACACACACACACTCTCACTCACACTCACATATACATATATCAAACCAATCCTGGCCAGCCACAGTAGCGCAGCAGTAACACAATGTTTTCGCAGTACTAAAGAGACATGGAAGGTCCCAGGTTCATGTCCTGAGGTCTTCCTGTATCACATAACCCCATGATACTGGCTGGCAGAGGCTGGGGCTGGATCACAGCATGAAGACCCTGTTGGATGCTTCTGTCTCTGTTTCTCTCCCATGAGACAGAGAAATCTTACATAAAGATCAGATTTCAAAATTTATGCTAACTATCTGAAAAAAATCCACCCAAACTTAGGTCCTAACAGTACAAAATCATAGAGTAATAGATGATTTCGGTGAGTATTTTAGTTACTCCAAATATTGCTGAAGTTCCAAATAAAAGTTTGGTAGACAAGTCATTATAATGTAAGAGTTGATCACGACTACTCTTTTTGGAAAAGTAATTCAAGCAAAAGCAAGAGCTGGTACAAATATCTCATGACGCAACAGGTGGTAAAGACACAAATTTAGCTACTGAACTGACATTATTTTCATGAAGTTTTTCTTCTGCTTAATGTGAAGAGGGAGCACTAGCCAAACCATCGCCAAGGAAGTGTTGGTTTTACACTGACGGAACACAGAGGAGACCAAAACTCAAACTTAGCATGGATGATCCTGGCTACCAAGACCTGAAGAACGTGGTTTCATCCAGTAGCACAAAGCACAGTCTGACTTCATCTGTCCCTATAATCCAACTCACTGTCGTGGTGAGCCTTAGCATCCAATAGCATGTTGGCAGATTTAGATAAGTTCATGATTAATTTAGAGCAGTAAGGTTTTAGCACAGTAGGCAATTTATTTTAGAGGCATGGTGTATTTTAATACATTTATAATCACTAAAATTCTGAAGAAGACTTTTAAAACTTAACCGAATTTTACTAGAAAAAATACATGCGATGGGAACATCCAAGAATATGGGTGATTGGCCAAACAGTAGGACCTTCATGTCTGCGCTCAATTTTAGTAACGAGGCTATAGTATACTTACATAAGCCTATATCTATGTCATTAGTTATATGCAAACTGCATGTAACTTTAACATTCATTTGTTACATTTCTGAATAAGTAAAATTAAAAATTTAATTCGGTTAACAAGGTACTACGTCAAACAAGCATGGCAATGACATTCATTGAAATAGCTGAACAAAAGCTGGCAGTAGTTCATGAAGAGCGTGCTGACACACAGAGCAAGCTCATCCTCGGGTAATCTCTTGACACAAGACTCACCCTTCAAGAAAACCTACCATCCCAGGACCACAGTGTGTTCCATCTGCCAGGGGCATGTGCTGAGTAAGACAGCCTTTGTGAGGGCCTTCTGCACTCGTGCACCACAGACGCCTACACTGTTTCTGCAGAGGAACAAAAGGCCCAAAAGTAAGAGCAAGGACGGCACACAGCATCCAGATCAATTCAGGGTAATACTCCGGTTCATACGTGAATCCGATATATTTCCTGGTTTCATCGTTTATTTCCAGAGCTGGCAATAATCAACAACAATCTTTACTAAACAAGTTCTAGTCACTGACTTGTCTCCTGAACACGTGGGATGGCAACAATTGTTTTTCTTAATTTTTTAGATTTTTTATTCCTATATTGAACGACGGGCATAAATGGCAATGAAAATTATCGAAATTGTGTGAACCATTTTGCTCTCTTTATATATTTTTCCAAAGCACTTCTTGTTGTTAAATGTTACTCACAAGAAGTTGCCAAAAGCCCCCTTTGATGCAAGAGTGGAATGTATGAATAATGTGCATAGGAGCACTGTATAATGTATGAAGTTTCCTATTTTGTGAATATAATACATACTTTCAAGTTTTGAACTGAAAGTTCTGAGTTTTCCCAAGAAATTAAATTCCACAGAGGGTCAGAGGGTGTTACACCCAAGATAATTCCTTTATTTTTCTGAATTTAAATTCAAAGTATATGAAATGTCTAAACCAAGTCGGAAGCAATATACCTCATATAATGAAATATTAAGGTAAATCTCCCCCACCCCCACTATAGTGAACCCTTAAAGGCACCTTAAAATTTGTGATTATACATTTAAGTTTTAGGAACAATATTCACTATGTGAAATATGCTTCGGATATTTCTGCACTGTTAAATGACTACCCAATTCATTTATTCATTCATTCCACATTCAGTGGACATTTATGACCCCTGAACTGACACTGGCGAAATGTATTTATTTAAATGCATAAATATAGTTATGTTTCTGGTACAATGGTATAATCGATAAGGCTATAATTTGACAAAGTATGTACACGAGGAAGAAAATAGAATGAGTCCTCTAGATGAAAAAGTAAAGAATGTGCTTGGCTAGATTTATAGCATAGTGGTTAAGCACTGCTGGAACTCATATAGCTAACCATGATTTGGATCCTTCCCCCAGCAACCTGAAAAAATGCACTGGGGACATGCACATGCATGCGTAAGATCCTGACATGTGGGATGAAGGGGGGACAGAGGATTGTGGTGCACTCATACTTCATTGGGAGGTGCTTTCTTTCTTTCTCTGGCAAGTACATTGCCTCCAGCAACAAAAATGTGTGTGTGCGTGCATGCTTTAAGAGGACTTTGGAATAAGGCATGTGTGCTCACAAGAGAGACAGAGACAGTGAGAGGGGAAGAGAAAAATCACCACCCAGGATGGATAGTCTTGCCGCCATCCCTTCTCTTCCATTCTCCTCCTGGGATTTTGGGCATGCACACACACATCTGGCATGGTTTTCATGCCAATCAAACCACAGTTGGCCCTGTGAGAGTATAGCAACACAACCACTATGCCATCTGCTGACCTCAGAAAATGTTTTTTAAAAGATTTTTTTAAGAACTTTGGAACAAGCAGATGGTGTTATGGTTATATCACTGGAACCCCACAAGGTCTATTGCAGATCAAGTCAGAGACCCAGCAGCTTAAATACAATGGGTATGTATGCGTGCGTACCCAAAATCCCAAGAGGAGAATGGAAGAGAAGGGATTGTGGCATGGCCATCCCCCCAAGGGGTGATTTCTCGGTTTCTGTCTCTGTCCCTCCTTTGAGTGCATGCGCCCTATAGCAAAAATCTCTCTCTCTAAAGAAAATAAAAAAGAACATTAATAAAGGGGTCAGCAGATGGCATGGTAGTTAAGGCACTCAACTCCTACATAGTTGACTTGACCACAGTTTTGAGTCCAAGACCAGGCAGCTTAAACTCACACCAGGCATGTGTGCACACACCAAATCCTGAGAGGAAAAGGAGGAGAAGGGATTGCAGCATGGCCATTCCCCCTGGGGGTTGATTTCTCATTTTCTGTCTCTCTGCCTCTCTTGTGACCACATACATCCTATAGCAAAAATCTCTTAAACACAAAATAAAACTAAACCAAAAACAAAACAAAAAAAATTTAATAAAAAGAGAAGTAAAGCGTGGAACCGCCTAAACAGTGACATTTATTCTAAACTAAATCCTTACTCTACCCTCAAATGAAACAAAAAAATCATTGTCATAAATTCAGTGGAAGTATTAGGATCAATTATTTCAGTGGAAATTAAAAGTATGTAATTTATGAAACATCCTCTCAATAAATGACAAAGTAATAGATTATTGAATACAAATGTTATGTCCCAAATTTTATTCGTTTGGATTCAAGTATATGTAAAAGAAAATATAATTATTCAATTCCTGGACCTGTATCACAACTATCGAAACAGAGAGACAGAAAGCAAGAAATCACCCCCTGGGTGGATGTTATTCGAAAATACATATCTGGATGCTTTTTTCTTTAAGGTTTTATTTTTCCCCGTAGGTGTGTGCTCTCACCAGACAGACAGAGAGGGAAAGTGAGAGATCACCCCTGAGGGAGAATGGCGACAGCACAATCTCCTTTCCTCCATCTTCTTCCTGGGATTTTGGGCATGCATGCACACGCACCCAGTATGACTTTCAAGCCACCAGGTGTGGGACTTGAACCATGGTTGGACATGTGGGACTCTAACACCTTAACTACCACGATACCCATTTACCCCAATATCTAGATACTTTCAGTTTTCGAATTATATAACCTTTTTATTACTCTACAACTTCCTGGTGATTTTCAAACAGAAGGATAGGGTTTTTCTTACCAAATAGGGACACGCTTGTGATCCAGGACCAAACATAAGTTCACATTGCTTGTTTGCATCATATATTAATCCAGGAAGTTGTGAAGGCAGATCATATATTCTTCCATTTGGTTTGTCAAGAAGGCATTCCCCATGACCAGTACTACACCAATGACAGAAAATAAAATATTGTGAATTCCCCCAAAGCATTTCAGTATAAGATTCTTTATCACATACTCTATAGTTCTGTACTTTCAAAGAGAATACCAGCATTTTACCACAGCTTAAAAACCAACCCATATCAATGTCTGTGCAGTCATGTTCCTATATATTAATATAATGACAACCTCTCGGTTTGCAAAGGACTTTCAATGTGCTTTTCACTTGACCTCCACAACACTCTGAGGATGACAATTTAAAGAAAAGATGATTACAAGTAAGAAACAACTTTATCAGAACATAATTAGGAACCTTATATCCATGGAGCCAGCACTTAGCATAATGGCTATGTCGCTGAACTCCCATGTAATCGACCGTGGTTTGAGTCCCGGACCTGGTGGCTTAAACTTATGCTGGGCACGTGTGCATGCATGCCCAAGATCCTGAGAGAAGAAAGGAGGAGAGGGACTGTGGTGTGGCCATTCCCCTTGAGGGGTGATTTCTCACTATCTGTCTCTATGTCTCTCTATATCTTTCTGGTGAGCACACATGCCCTATAGCAAAAACCTCTCAAAACAAAACAAAACAAAAAAGAACCTTATATCCTATATGTTGGTCACAATATACTATTGGTCTACTTTGCTATCCCACAGTAATGCCTCAATGAAATCTTCAAGATGTCAAAACATTATGAAAGTAAAATTGGGCTGAGCAGGGTGGTGCAGGTGGAGGGGTGCCAGTACATGACACTAGACCCATATGGGAGGCCCCTGGGTCCATCTGAATTTACTAGGCACACCCACAGGTACATGTATATCCTGGCAGCTGGACAACTGGTTGTCAGGTGAGGTGGGATGTGCTATAGTGTGATGAGATCCTGCCAAGATACCTGTATTTTTCCTTTTCAGTAAATAAACTTCTTAAAAAATTTTTTAAGAATTATTTTATTTAACTTTACTTATTATTATTATTATTTTCCAGTTTGATCATACAGAGAGAGAGAGAGGGGGAAAGTGAGAAAGCAAGCCACCAGGTCCAGGACTCAAACCGTATTTGGCCATGTGGGAGCCCAGCATCTTTAAACACCAGGCCACCTGCCAGTCCCCAAACTTAAAATTTTTTAAATTAAAATAAGTTTTTAAGTCATTTAGGAAATCATGTCTTAAATAATAGGGAAGAAGAAATTTCAAAAAATGTCCTGCCTTGTTAGCACAGTAGATAAGCGTTGGGCATGGAGAATGAGATCCTGCCGGACTGCCCACAGGCTGAATCCCAGCCACAGCAGCTTGAACAAAAAAATGTGTGTGTGTGTGTGTGAAAAATCCCAAAATCCTG
Source organism: Tupaia belangeri chinensis (assembly GCF_000334495.1). Classification (NCBI taxonomy): domain Eukaryota; kingdom Metazoa; phylum Chordata; class Mammalia; order Scandentia; family Tupaiidae; genus Tupaia; species Tupaia belangeri. Next base: position 1,327,430 of record NW_006205727.1, read on the forward strand.
AAAGGATAGAGACATGGAGGAAAAGTATCATAGCGTGACCAATCTCACTGGGGGTGCTTTCTCTCTTTCTCTTTCGCTGACAGAGAGAGCACACATGCCCTCTGGCAATAAATTTTTTTAAAAAAATTATTTTGCCTTTACCTTAAAAGTTTTCTGAGAAAGGGGGTCAGCACAGTCCAGAATGTTGGCTCTGAGAGCCTACTTGGTGGTCCCCCTACTTCCTGGGATGCACAGCTGTGGACAAGTTTTTAATCTCCCTAAACTTAACAACTGTTATGGACAACAATGTTATATATATAACAATATTATGGACATTTTTACTGACTAAATGACATGCTAATTTTTGTCAATAAATTGAACGTGTTATTTTAAAAATCTCTATTAAAGGGAATCAGAGTATTACCCCTCCCCCACAAAACGCATACCCTCTGTCATACTGAATCAATGTGTCATGATAGAGGGTGTGCATGTGTGAGACAGAGAGATCTGACCATGCCTAGAGGTCCCTTTCCCTAGTCCTCCTCCTCATAAGGCTCTTGGGCACAAATGCACATACTTGGCATGTTTTCAAGTTATCCCAAATGCACGACTGGCCTTGTGGCTTCCAGCTCTTCATTTCAGTTTGCTACCAACTACACTACCAGGCTTTGCCTTTGAGTCAAGTTCTCATGTAAGGTAAATTATCACTGCGGATTATCATTATGATTACATTTATGATCATATATTCCAAAACATGGCATTATTTATTACCATAGTTCTCATAAAAAGGGGGGTAACTAAAAACTACAAATGCTGTTAAGTTGGTGATTAGAACATGAAGAAGGAATGAAATAGTAAGACACAGAGGTTGGGTTTGCCTTTTGTTCCAGCTACAGTGACTAGTAGAAACACCATTTGGATAAGAGAAGCTAGAAAGCAGAGAACCTAGTAGAAAGTGGGGGGACAAGGCAGGCCAGATCTGCCTCTTCTCTAAAGATGATGTAAACCTGGAGACTTGGTTGTAGAGAGATATTTGGGTAATGTGTAGTTTAACTTCAGCTATTCTCTGTCCTTCAGAAGCACTTCAAACTTGAGCCACTTGAAGTGCTCACAAAATATTACCTAATGACACCTGAAAACAATTTTTTTTTTGGAGAGTTTTTTTTTCGCTATAGGGCACGTGCGCTCGCCAGACAGAGAGAGACATAGAGACAGAAAGCGAGAAATCATCCCCCAGGGGGGATGGTCACGCCACAATCCCTTCTCCTCCATTCTCCTCTCGGGATCTTGGGCACGCACGCACACGCACCCGGCGTGAGTT
>NW_006205727.1:1332613-1342740 GCF_000334495.1 Tupaia belangeri chinensis
CACTTAGCATAATGGCTATGTCGCTGAACTCCCATGTAATCGACCGTGGTTTGAGTCCCGGACCTGGTGGCTTAAACTTATGCTGGGCACGTGTGCATGCATGCCCAAGATCCTGAGAGAAGAAAGGAGGAGAGGGACTGTGGTGTGGCCATTCCCCTTGAGGGGTGATTTCTCACTATCTGTCTCTATGTCTCTCTATATCTTTCTGGTGAGCACACATGCCCTATAGCAAAAACCTCTCAAAACAAAACAAAACAAAAAAGAACCTTATATCCTATATGTTGGTCACAATATACTATTGGTCTACTTTGCTATCCCACAGTAATGCCTCAATGAAATCTTCAAGATGTCAAAACATTATGAAAGTAAAATTGGGCTGAGCAGGGTGGTGCAGGTGGAGGGGTGCCAGTACATGACACTAGACCCATATGGGAGGCCCCTGGGTCCATCTGAATTTACTAGGCACACCCACAGGTACATGTATATCCTGGCAGCTGGACAACTGGTTGTCAGGTGAGGTGGGATGTGCTATAGTGTGATGAGATCCTGCCAAGATACCTGTATTTTTCCTTTTCAGTAAATAAACTTCTTAAAAAATTTTTTAAGAATTATTTTATTTAACTTTACTTATTATTATTATTATTTTCCAGTTTGATCATACAGAGAGAGAGAGAGGGGGAAAGTGAGAAAGCAAGCCACCAGGTCCAGGACTCAAACCGTATTTGGCCATGTGGGAGCCCAGCATCTTTAAACACCAGGCCACCTGCCAGTCCCCAAACTTAAAATTTTTTAAATTAAAATAAGTTTTTAAGTCATTTAGGAAATCATGTCTTAAATAATAGGGAAGAAGAAATTTCAAAAAATGTCCTGCCTTGTTAGCACAGTAGATAAGCGTTGGGCATGGAGAATGAGATCCTGCCGGACTGCCCACAGGCTGAATCCCAGCCACAGCAGCTTGAAAAACATGCCACGTGTGTGTGTGTGTGTGTGTGTGTGTGTGTGTGTGTGTGTGTGAAAAATCCCAAAATCCTGAAAGGATAGAGACATGGAGGAAAAGTATCATAGCGTGACCAATCTCACTGGGGGTGCTTTCTCTCTCTCTTTTTCACTGACAGAGAGAGCACACATGCCCTCTGGCAATAAATTTTTTTAAAAAAATTATTTTGCCTTTACCTTAAAAGTTTTCTGAGAAAGGGGGTCAGCACAGTCCAGAATGTTGGCTCTGAGAGCCTACTTGGTGGTCCCCCTACTTCCTGGGATGCACAGCTGTGGACAAGTTTTTAATCTCCCTAAACTTAACAACTGTTATGGACAACAATGTTATATATATATAACAATATTATGGACATTTTTACTGACTAAATGACATGCTAATTTTTGTCAATAAATTGAACGTGTTATTTTAAAAATCTCTATTAAAGGGAATCAGAGTATTACCCCTCCCCCACAAAACGCATACCCTCTGTCATACTGAATCAATGTGTCATGATAGAGGGTGTGCATGTGTGAGACAGAGAGATCTGACCATGCCTAGAGGTCCCTTTCCCTAGTCCTCCTCCTCATAAGGCTCTTGGGCACAAATGCACATACTTGGCATGTTTTCAAGTTATCCCAAATGCACGACTGGCCTTGTGGCTTCCAGCTCTTCATTTCAGTTTGCTACCAACTACACTACCAGGCTTTGCCTTTGAGTCAAGTTCTCATGTAAGGTAAATTATCACTGCGGATTATCATTATGATTACATTTATGATCATATATTCCAAAACATGGCATTATTTATTACCATAGTTCTCATAAAAAGGGGGGTAACTAAAAACTACAAATGCTGTTAAGTTGGTGATTAGAACATGAAGAAGGAATGAAATAGTAAGACACAGAGGTTGGGTTTGCCTTTTGTTCCAGCTACAGTGACTAGTAGAAACACCATTTGGATAAGAGAAGCTAGAAAGCAGAGAACCTAGTAGAAAGTGGGGGGACAAGGCAGGCCAGATCTGCCTCTTCTCTAAAGATGATGTAAACCTGGAGACTTGGTTGTAGAGAGATATTTGGGTAATGTGTAGTTTAACTTCAGCTATTCTCTGTCCTTCAGAAGCACTTCAAACTTGAGCCACTTGAAGTGCTCACAAAATATTACCTAATGACACCTGAAAACAATTTTTTTTTTGGAGAGTTTTTTTTTCGCTATAGGGCACGTGCGCTCGCCAGACAGAGAGAGACATAGAGACAGAAAGCGAGAAATCATCCCCCAGGGGGGATGGTCACGCCACAATCCCTTCTCCTCCATTCTCCTCTCGGGATCTTGGGCACGCACGCACACGCACCCGGCGTGAGTTTTAAGCCACCGGGTCCGGGATGTGAACCACGGTCGACTACGTGGGAGTCCAGCGACATAGCCATTACACTAACTGCTGGTTCCCAGACACCTGAAAAAATTTAAAAACATGTAAGAAAGCTATGATTCCCACCACTGCCCACTCGAACAATTTCATTACAAGGAAGGATCCAGGTTAAGAAATAGGGGCTATGTCTAAACTATTGGGCCTTCAGAAAATTCATGGCAATTTTTGCATAGAAAATATGTCATGACTTTTCTGAAGACCCAATATCCTAAAAAAGTTTATTTTAAGGAACAACATAATAAATAGTCACCACTCTTTTAAAGTGGTTTTTAAGTTGATTTATTTCCTCAATAAGCAAGACAGAGATAGAGAAGCAGCACCTTCGAACAGGGCTGGACACTGCAATGCACCCCAGCTTCGGCAGGCTCCAAAGCATGAGCATGTACCTACAATACCCAGGGCAGTCTCTAGAAGTGGATCTGGAACCTTCCCATATAGGTCATCCTCGTGGAATGTTGCACATGACCATAGCGCCACCATTCATCTCCCTTTGCATATTTTTAAGCAAACATCTATTTGTATAATGAAAATAAACTTCAGTCTAAGCAGTGAAAAACTAAACAGGAATTGAACCACCTTAATACACAAATTTAAATCTTGTAGTCTAACAAATGCTCAAGCATTCGACTTGAGCAGAATGTAGAATGTAGAATGTAGAAAGTAATACAGATTTAGACTTACTCTAGGAATTCAGTGATGTATTTCTGACTACATTTTGACCAGGTCCAAGGATTCGAGTGGTAATTTAAAGTCGGGGCCATGACATGATACTGATGTTTCATACCAGATTCTTTACATTTAAAACTATCATCGTGTGGAGCATTAAACCTAAAAATAAACATAAACATGTAAAACTAAATATTGAAAGTTATACATAATATCAGTAACAGATCTCTTAAATTTATATTACTTATAATGAATAACATAGATAGATCCAGTTACATCAGATTTTGTACTCTCAGAACCAGCAGCTGGCATAATGGCTATGTCGCTGGACTCCCATGTAGTAGACTGCGGTTTGAGTCCTGGACCCAGTGGCTTAAACTCACACCGGGCACATGTACATGCGTGCCCAAGATCCCAAGAGGAGAATGGAAGAGAAGAATGGGTTGCGGCGTGGCCATCCTCCCTGGGGGATGATTTCTTGCTTTTTGTCTCTCTCTGTCTTTCTGGTAGGTGCACGCACCCTATAGCAAAAACCTCAAAAAAAAAAAAAAGTTGTACTCTTGATCTTGCCATTAGGCACTGTAATGTTCGTATTCAGAGGTGCATGGTTTTTATGAAGCACTAGATTAATTAGTAGCACAGTCTGTTTTTTTGGCATCTAACAGTAAATACGTGGATTCTGGCTCACTTCATCACAGTATGGGCATAGCATTCACCTAAAAGTGTCCATAGGTGTCATCATGCATATCTTAGGAGAGATGCGTGGATGCAGATTAGGTAAAGGTGATACCAATGTCATTGCTAACACATTAAAAGGACTTCTATGATTTCTAATTCCATATTATTCTACAGGATCCATTATTTTATATGAAACAGCCTAAGTACTGCTTCTGGTCTCCAACTAATACATGATGATTGACAGACCTTGAATAAAAACGCTCCTAAAGAGCAGTCAGATCTTAGAAAGAGCAAAGGTCAACCACAGGTCCTATGTGTTCTTTAAAGGGTTTAAGGAGGAACACTGCAGCCACCTTATTCAGGTCCTTACTTGCTAAAAATTGTATTTTCATCAACAACTTTTACTTGTTAAATTTTTTTGAGAGTTTTTTTTTTTTTTTTTTTTGCTATAGGGCACGTGCACTCACCAGACAGAGAGACAGAAAGCGAGAAATCACCCTCCAGGGGGATGGCCATGCCGCAGTCCCTTCTCCTCCATTCTCCTCTCGGGATCTTGGACACGCACGCACATGCACCCAGCGTGAGTTTTAAGCCACCAGGTCCGAGACGCGAACCACGGTCAACTACATGGGAATCTAGCGGCATAGCCATTACGCTAACTACTGGTCCCTTTACTTGTTAAATTTTAATTAAACTACTTACCCATATTCAAGAAATACCTAAAGAGTTACCAAAGGGGGTAATACATATCTAAAGTGGATGACAAAAGTGGTACTCTCTACAAGAACAGTCTTCTGCTAGCCAGCAGCCTTAGAAACCAGGGATAGGACTTTCCAGATGTTGCTGCACTGTTCCTACAGTCCTTGAGCATTCTCCTCATCCTACACCCCACTTCACGACAACGTACAAAGCTGAGTGTGCCGTTGACGGGCATGAGATACAACCATGCTAAAAGGGAACTGAAGAGCATCAGTTTACTAGAAATTTTCTCCATTTGAAATTACGCTACATGAATGCTCCAAAGATGTCTCAAGAGATGACCAGGAAAAAAAATGTGGTCAAACTGTGAGGCAACTCTAACCTCAATTCCTTATTATCAGATAATCTTAAAATTCTGGGAGTTCTGGGGGGTATATTTACAATCATTTTGCAGAGGATGAATTTATAGGAATCTCTGTCCTTCTATGGGACCTCTGAGAATATCAAGGGAAATCACAGCCTCCATTCTTAAAACAAATACCCCAGAAAAATTTTTATTAATGTAAGAAGAGAGAAGGGATTTGCAAATTTTTATGAAAGACTATGGAATGTTGGGAAAATATTTTTTAATAATTAAGGAATTTCCATAGGCCACGTCCTCTGCTGGGGCACTGAGCAATAGGGGTAACAAATGGGTAGGTATTACAAGTATTTGGGGGGAGTTCCTCAGAACCAGGAGCCCGTACAGGCCCTCCCATAAGACGGTAAGGACAGTACCTGGTCACGTATAGGATAACAAGGGACAGAGGCCAGAAGTGCTTGTCATGTAATCCAATACAGTACATGAAATAAAAGAATTCCCAAGTTCTAGTTTTCTGCTTAGTCTGTTGATCTGTGCAGCCTGTCTGACCTAACATAGATCACAAAAGAGCCAGAGTTAGCAATTCAGGGATGAAAATTACACTAATAATATTTTATAAAGCAATAGAGCCACTAGTTACTCAAATGGAGATGGAACTGTAGACAGCCTGTGCAACAGTGAGCCCGAAGCCCACTGCTGAGAAGAGAGGAGGAACTTACACGTGCCCAAGCTCATGGGCGATGGTAAAGGCAGCACTGAGTCCGTTCTCTTCACTGATGGAGCAGCTCCTCAAGGGATCACACAGGGTACCCAGTTCTGCCAGGCCTGAAAAAATTCACATTCATGTTTTATAAAAATGGGGAATACAACCCAAATCAGAAAGAATTATATTTTAAATCACGTTTTATCAGAATGGGGAATACCACCCAAATCAGAAAGAATTATATTTTAAATCACTTAACCATTGGCATTAATACATAGAAATAAATAAAGAGTTGGCTGTTAATATTGCATGTACATTTTTATAAGGTGAAAGAAAAAAAAGAAGGATTTGTCTGCAGTTGAAATCATTTGAGCAAATTATTGGATTCTTTTTGTTTTGTTTTGTTTTTGCAATAGGATACTCACACTCACTGGAGAGAGGGGAAGAGAGTAAGAAATCATATGCACTACCACCACCCCCAACCCAGAGGGGCTGGCCACACCACAATCCGTTCTCCTCCATTCTCCTTTCAGGATCTTGAGTATGCATGCACATGTGTCCGGCATGCTTTTCAGGTCGCCAGGTCTGGGACTTGAACCGTGATCAGCTGTGTATGAGTAAAGAGCCTTAACCAGAATGCCACCTGCTGGCTCAATTATTGGATTTTTACTCAAGAAAATACCCAAAACCATGAGATAAATCATTTTTAAAAATACAAGAAATGGCAAAGAATACTTATTACAGGTAAGATGAAGTTTTTAGATGTGTTAGTGTGGGTAACAGAAAAGGCAATAGATATTAACTGGTGATAGAAAAACTAATAAGAGAAGAAAATAGTCCAGAATTCCACGCATCTGTAGTGGTCCTTAAATTATCAGAAGTTTGTGCTACATACAAATATTCACTTATTATATGTAACTAAGTGAGTAAAATTATATTAAGTGTTTAGAAGAGTGCCTGACATTTAATGTATGCTAAATAGAATAAGATATTATCACAACATAAGAACTACTGAGAATACTCAATAATTTTGTAGCACTTCATCAATGGGATATGTATTATATATCAGGATCCACTCATTCCTTTATAAAGAATAATATACAAATGTGTTGTTGAAAGATGAAGGTAGTATGAATCAGCTACATACCAAAGATAGCAATAATGACAATTTATAGAGGGACCAGCAGGTGGCATGGTGGAAAGGTGCTAGATGCCACACAGCCAACTCTGCGGTTTGAGTCCCAGACCCAGTGACTCGAAAAACACACCAGGCACATATTTTTCCCAAGAGAAAGATGCAAGAGATGGGATTAGAACACAGTTATTGCCCCTGATGGGTGGTGATTTCTTACTATCCCTCTGTCACTCTCCAGCAAGCAAGCACACAAATGCTGTGTGGCAAATAAGTAGATAGATAGATAGATAGATAGATAGATAGATAGATAGATAGATAGATAGATAGATAGATGAGAGAGAGAGAGATCTATATCTATAGATACATATTAAGAGAATTAGAAATTCAAAATAAATGTTCATTATAATAATTCACTTTCCATCATCAATCAAGTTAGCTATTAGTTTGTTTAGTTTTTTAATTTAACATAATACCCTGGTTTTGCTATTGCTGCTGTTTAATATTTGGTTGTAAATTTAACTGCTCTCCTATGGCAATTTTTTTTAACAAAAGAGAATAATTTTATATAGACAGATAGATATAATTAGTTTCTTACTATGAAGCTTTTACATTTAGAAATTTCTTAATATATTGTAGACTAGATTTATGTTAGCTACTATTTTAACTCTTCTCCTATGTATTCTTTTATTCGTTAAGGTTAAAAACATGAGACATAACCCAGCATCTAAGATAGATTTCCTAGCAATCAGAATGTTTTTGTTGTGCTTTAAGAGAAATGGAAGTCAAATTGGGAACCTAACAGAGCTGGGAAAAAGTGAAATATGAAAAAGTTCATTAGTCAATGCTTTTTAACAACGGCAACAAAAAGATGTGCTTTCTGATCCCACTGCCCAAAGGTCTTGCTTTAGCATTGTCCCCTCCTCCTCCTAAAAAGACTTTTTCTTCGTTAGAATCAAGACCAAAGGCAAACAAGAAAATAAATATTTTTTTAAAAAAGAAACATTTTTAACAGTCCTCTGTAGAGAATATGAGGGAATTACTCTTTTTCTTAAGATTCTAAAATTCATGCTTGCATGTGCAATTTTTAAGTCAATTCTTTTCGTATATTTCTCCTTTGTCAGAACAAATTAAAGGAGAACATATTTCTTTCATGGATATCTAGCTGCTCCCGTGCCTTCATTCATATTTTCAATCTGCCAACTGGCTCAATTCCCATGTATTCATTTCAGGCCTCTGTAGGTATTTGGAACACAAAACTGACTCCATTACCACCCAAGCTCTATCGTTCATGCTTAAAGGTTTACGCATTCTCAATTGAACTTTTTAGTTACATAACAGGTTTGTGAGCACGTACACTGCATATGCTTAAAGACAAAACTCAAATATTCTGTAAACAGGCAGTGCAACAAAAACTCAAGTAATTGGTTTGCATTATGGCACCAAGCAGCTGATTGCCAATTTGTGTCTAGACTGAAGCTGATTCTGGGTTCTCTAAAAGTTATCTCAGACTAAAGTAGCATAGAACAAATTTGATATAGGGTCTTTGTGTTTGTAAGTACAAGATACAAAGAGGCAGCCAACCTGACCATCTCGAAGAAAAACATTTTCAGCATATTTTTCAAAATATGCTCAGGAACTAAGGTAACTATGCACACAAAAGGAGCGACAACAGGAAACCCAGCAATCATTGCCAATGTTTTGTGCTTGTCAATAGTAACTCGCCATAGGGTGCTTTTTCAACATATTTTACACGAGAAAATAAAATACTAATATATTCATTAATGTGAATTGTGTAGCCTTAGAAAAATTATTTAATCCTCATCTATACAAGCAGAATAATAGCTGTGCTTACCTTACAGGTATATTGTGAAAATTAAATAAAATAAATAATATAAAGCCTTAATCTAGTGTATTATATATAGGAAACATTCAGATCACTTGGCTATCATTACCATCAGTGCTTTTAATTTAATGGACAATAATAAAGCTTGTGTTTTTACTGTATGTTTCTTTTCAAAATTTTTATTTATTACATTTAATTGTGTACATTACCATAACTCACAATATAGTTTCTCCAAAACATGTATTATGTTACCATGAAATCAAGGATATTATCATATACATCTTTTCTATCAGAGAATTTCACTTTCTTACATCTGTCAAGTCCTAACTCCCTAAGCCCCTCCTACCCACTCCTACTATCCACCCCTCTCCTCTATGGTAGCTGGTATCCACACTTGTCTTCCCTACCATTATATCTTCAGGTCTATCAGATTCTGTCATAGAGTACAGACATTTGGTTTCTATTGAGTGGGGTCATAGAGATGACTGTATTGAAAAGATGTGGTATATGTACACTATGGAATGTTACTCTGCCCTAAGAAACAATGAGACCCTGTTATATGATACATTGTGGATGAAGATTTAATGCTAAATGAAGTAAGCCAGACTATGAAAGACAAACACTATTGTCTATGTATCTAAATATCACTGTATTTACCTGAACAGAGGTAGCTAAAAAACTATAGAACCAAGAGTGGAGAATTAGGAGACCATCCATTTCCATAGGAATAGGCCAGAAGTCTAATATTGATTCAGTTTAAAAAGCAACAACAGATGAAAAAGTTTATATTACATTTTATCTATAAAGATTTGACAATGGGCCAGGTAATAAATGAAATATAATATATTCAGTAGATTTTTTTTTAAGTTTTCCCACTTATTTTTCCCATGAGAAAGTGAGAAAGAGACAGAAAACAAGAGAGAAAGGGACAGGTACTTCTAACAGGGTATCACACCAGTCCACCCCCAGATTCAGCTGGTGAGGATCACAGGCATGGTGCACACACCTGCCATGCACAGAGACACCTCTTGGGTATGCAGATGGAACAGCCCTATGTGGCTCTAACATGGACCTTTGTTTTACCACTGTGCACACATGGCTGCCTTACTAGATTGTTAAATAATTGACTCATAAAATATACCTAACAAGCCAGAGTTTGCGGGAGAGAGGAATTTGGTCTGCTGTAAAAATTAGAATACCAGGCTTCTATTTCCAAAAATGTGAAAAATCACACTTTAAAGGATTCCTCCTGGGTGCCAACAGATGCTATGGTGGTTAAAGATGCTGGACTTCCACACGCCCAACCATGGTTCAAGTCCTCGACCTGGTGGCTTCCTTTTTTACTTTTCCTCTCTCTCTCTCTGAAAATTGGAAAATAATTACAAATAAAGTTCAAATAAAATAATTCTTAAGAAAAATAGTCCTCCTAACATAAAGGAATTAGAGATTTAATAAAAACTAATTTGGGGGCTAGCAGATGGCATAGCAGTTACATCACTGGACCCCCACATGGCTGGCTATGGTTTGAGTCCCAGACCCTAGGCTTGAAAATCACTCCAGGCAAATGTGCATGCATGTCCAAGATGCTGGGAGGAAAATGGAGACAAAGGGATTGTGGCATGGTGATTTCTTTGGGAGGTGA
>NW_006205727.1:1342755-1359886 GCF_000334495.1 Tupaia belangeri chinensis
CTTTCCCTCTCACTGCCTGTCTCTCTCTCTCTCTGGAGAGTACATGCACCTTAAGGCAAACACCTCTTAAAACAAATCAAAACAAAAATCTACCTTTTTATAAATGCTGAGCTCACATAATATATGTCCCAAGAGGAGACTGGAGAAGAGACTGCAGTGTGGCTATCCCCCTTTGGAGGGTAATTTCTCCTTTTCTCTGTCTCTCTGTCTCCGTCAGTGCAATCACTCTATGGAAAATACTAAGAAAAAGAAAGAAAATGGAACTGTAACAAAAGTTGTGCATGATCTGTTTGAAATAAAATGTATATTACTGAAATACTGAAAGACATTTTAAAAGTTTACTTAAAGGGAAAAATACTTTATGAGGACCTGATATGCTAGATCTTAAGTTTTAATGGAATAAAAAATTATGTAAATAAATAGCCGAAGTATTTATGAAGAAAGTAAGGGAGAGGTATTTAATCTACTAATTCTTAATACTTACTGGGCTGGCCCTGTTACTCAGTGGTTAATCCATTTGCATGAGGAGCTAGACTCCATGCGGTTGATCATGGCATGAATTCTAGTCCCATGGCTTAAAAAACATGCTGGTGCGTGCGTGCGTGTGTGTGTGTGTGTGTGTGTGTGTAGAAAGTGCTTGGGCTCAAAATTCTGATAAAATAGAGAAGCGGAGGATAAAGGGCTACAGTGTGCAGGCCCCATTGGGGGATGCTTTGTCTCCTCTCTCTCATGGGCAAGCAAATATGCTGTCAATGAAAAAAATATTATAAAACTATAAAAATGAGAATGCTATAGAATTGGTACAAGATTAAATAAAAAATATAAGCCCACAAAATGGAGGATTAATGTGCAGACTCAAGTACAGAAGGAAATTTTATACATGACATTATAGATTCTAAGGAAAGGAGAATTATTCAATGTGTGGTTTGGGAAAGTTGACTACTTAAATGGAATCTAGATCTCTATCTGATATTATTTCAAAAAATTCCAATGGGTTAGAGATTTAGATGTAAAAAGTCATATTTTTAAACATTTATAGAAAAATGGGATAATATGTTCAATTCTAGAGTTACAGAAGTGTTTCTCAAATAAGATACAAAAATGCTAACCCTAAAAGAAGCAGTTTATAAATTAGGCTACATTATACATTTTTAAATATACATACACACAAAAATAAGAAAATAAAGCAACAAATTATTAAAAAAAATTATCAATATAAAAAAAACATGAAGGATTTGGTATCAAGAAGTTATAAAGAACATCTGAAATGCAGAAAACCACAAATACCACAACAGAAAAAATGGGCAATATACCTCCTATTTAATTTTTTTAAGGTTTTGCCAGACGGTGTGTGTGCATTCCATAGAGAAACAGAAAAAGACAGTGAGAGAGAAAGTAAAAAATCTTTCCCCAGGAGAGATGGCCATGCCATAATCCCTTCTCCTCTATTGTTTTCCTGAGATTTTGGGCATGAATGCACATGCACCCAGAATGATTTTTCAATGATTTTTCAAGTCACAGATCCATGAACCATGGTTGGTCATAAGGGAATCCAGCACCTAAACCATCATGCCACCTGGTGGCCCACCATTTTATTTTTTGTAGAAAAGGAAATACAAAAGGCCAATGGACATAAGAGAATATATTCTTGTTAATAAGCTTGTTAGTAATCAGGGAAATGAAAATTATTACTGTAATGAAATATATTACATTTATATTGACAAAAATTAAAAATGTGAAGATACTCTGTATTGATAAGGATAGATTTAAAAAATAATACTTATACCCTATTGATGAAGGGAAAAATTAGTACACAAGTTTAGAAAATACTTTGATATATCTTATGAATTTGAGTATTAGTACACTAATGAAATAACAACTCTAATCTTAGAAATAGGCCCAAGCTCTTTCAATCACGTTCATGACTGAAAAATGCTGCAATCAATCTAAATATCCACAAGTTGAATATAAATATATAAACTATGCATGAAATACCATGAAAATGCATAGACTCAACTATTTACAAAGTTCAAAAGAAGCAAAACCCGAACGATGTCTTATTTAGGGACACACACATATATAATACAACTATTTCAAAAGTTAGAAGGAGTTGGCAAATACGAAATTCATGGTCAGCCATGTCTTGGGGAAAAGCAGAGAGATGGTCGAAGGACCGAGCACAGGCCACACAATAGTAGGGAGAATGTCCCAGCCCTTAAACCTGGTTGTGGGTTCATGACTACTCATTTTATTGTTTTGTTTTAAATTTGCATGTATGTTATTATCTATTTCTCATTGATGAAATATTAAATAATAAAACACTTCATGCCAAGCTTTTATGGCACTTGATATTAAGTAACTTGCAAATCAATACTAATTCTTGCTATTTTATAAAATTTACAGAGGCAGAGTCAAATGATGACAGCTTTAATCATTAATCAAGACAACTTAACAAAATGGTTAAATGGAAAATAAAAGGAAAATATTATTAAATATTATTTTAAATAAATATTTTAAATAATTCAATGAACAGTCATATAAGCTAAATCTATGGACAAAATAACTTACCTAACGTGTCACATTTCTCTCTAGCTCCACAAATGTCTTCCCTTAAAACAAAAGATTTTGAAACATGTTCAGAAAATACTTTTACAAAAACCAAAATCAAAGAAGCTTTAACTAGGACATGACTATTACTAAAAACTTACTTCCAAAGTCTAATTCCTACTAAGCTTTCAATAAATTTAAAACTTGAGTAATGTACCATTTGTGCACATCAATAAGCAACAGGTACGAGAGCAACATGACTGTTTTAAATTGTTGAAATTTTAACCAAGTACAGTAAAAAGCCTTCTAAGTGTATTTTTAATTTCTATGCTTTTATTTACATGTTACATTTCTTGATGATTCAATATCATCATGGCTTCCAATTAGTCTCTGTGGCAAAATAATGATGTTTGCAGAATTACCAAGCTGCCCAGATTTTTTTTCTTTTGAATTACTTAGTCCCTGAAAATTCAATTTAATAGTTCTTTTGTCTCTTTCTTTAAGGTCTCTTCTTATAGCCCCTTCTCTCTCCCATCTTCGATCTCTGATGCAGAGTCTACGATCAAGGGTACAACTGTGAACTATGATGAGTACTATTTATAAAAATAACTCAGTTCTAGTTCAGTTCTAAAAAGAAATAAGATATGTAGACTACATGTCTGTTATTTTACATGGGCCAATGGTTTTCATTGCCCAAGGGTTCGAGAAGCCCAAGGTTTCTCCGAGTTTGATCTCCAACTGAAGGATTTTTTTTCATTCATTTTTGTTTGAGATATTTTTGCTATAGGTCATGTGCCCTTGCCAGACAGAAAGGGAGAGAGAGCAACAGAAAGTGAGAAATCACCCCTCAGGATGGATGGCCATGCTCCAATCCCCTCTCCTCCATTCTCCTCTCAGGATTTTGCACACACGCACATGCACCAGGCATGTGTTTTAAGCCACCAGGTCTAGGACTCAAACCACGGTGGGCTATGTTGGAGTCCAGCAACATGACCATTACACCATCTGCTGGTCCTTGAAGGGTTTATTTTTTTGGTCAACCAACCAAAGAACAAACCTATAATTTATGCATTCTGGTAGCACCTGTGTTGCCAATATAAATATGTAAATTGATAATGTATAGTGGTGCTTGAGAAATGCTAATAATTTTATAATGAGAACCTAGTCTCATAGACATAGGTTTGAGAATAATTATAGCAAATGCAGTCTGGTAATAAGACATGTGTTGATCATCAAAACAAGAGACAGACAGATTTTTTAAAAGTATAAAATCCAAAAAGTGGCCAACCAAATAAATTCAGATGCTCCTCTCCCAATCAACTGAAAGTTCAAAATGGGAATGAAGCCTAGTCTTGGTTCTACAACTACTCTAATTATAAGATATAATTCCTAATTCTCTCATCCTGTCACTAATATAATAAGGAAATTATTTTGTTTACATCAAACCATTTCTTATCAACCTGCTATTGCTAATTTCCTAAGGAACCTGTATTCTGGTCTGAAAAATAGAAGGATATTTCTTTCAACAGTTTCTTTTGTAATTCAAGTTCTCATAGAACATGCCCATGTATTATTGGTAAAAAATTAAGGTAACAGGAACCATCGACCATCATATGGGAGAGAAAAGGTGGAGAACTGAAATTGAAAGGGCTATTTCTAAATCTACCTGGTGATAAGTATAGCAGTGTCATGGTGGGAAGGGTGAGCATCGTCAAGCACATTCTGAGTTTGTTGCCATAAACAAAAGTTGTGTAACGTGGTAGCTGCATTAAAACTGATGACTGGTCCTTCCTATAAAAAAAAAAAAAGAAAGAAAAATTCAATATTACTTCAAAACATCTGTCCTTTGTTCCTTCAAAACTTATCAGCATCCATACAATTTATCAAACAATTCTCATGAGCAAATGAGAGAGTGATATTATCTGTCTTTCATATATTTACTCACCAATATTATATCAATTCTAAAACATTATGATACAAAGTGAACTTAATTAGCTCTTCTCTATGTTTCTAGCCAATATCCAGGACAAAAAAAACTAACTTTGAAAAATTACTTTTTTTTTTTTTTTTTGCCATAGGGCACATGTGCTTACTGGAGAGACAGAGACAGACAGAGAGAAAGCAAGAAATCACCCCCCTGGGGGATGGCCATGCCACAGTCCCTTCTCTTCCATTCTCTTCTCTGGCTTTTGGGCACACACATGTGCCTGGCATGATTTCAAGCCACCAGGTCCGGAACCTGAACCATGGTTGGCCACATGGGAGTCCAGGACCTTAACCATTACACCACCTGCTGGCCCTGAAAAATTATCATATTTTAAATTCTTCAATATTAGTATTACAAAAGTGCCTTCTTGGATGTTTTCAACTTTAGGTTTTTAAGTTTTTTCAGTTCTGTTACTTCTGTTTAAATATTGTTGTCATTCCATTTTATTTCCATCACAATAGAAAAAGATAATCTTTCATATAAATTTTTTAAATGAATATTAAAAATATCCATCTAATAAAAGGTTTGTGCTCTATATAAATTCCTACTAAAAAATAGACTACACCTAAGATTACTTATTTTAGATCTGTTTCTTACCTGTTTGTTGTGAATTATGACTAATTTTACGATGGCTATGTTTATAAGATTTCCGATACTTGGGTCCTTATAAATTCCTGCAACCTGCAAATAAAAAATGTAGGATTAGATACCTAAAATGCATATTCCTTCTCAAAATAAAATGAAATTAATCCTGAAGCATCAATTCCTTAACCTAGCTACACATTGGAATCTTCTAGGGAACGTTTACAAATTATCCATACTCTGGCTATTTCTCTTAACCAGTAAGTCAGAATCTCTAGGGATGAGATACAGTCATCGGCATCATCTACAGTTCCCCAGCAGTTTAATGATTCCAGTGTAAAGCAAATTTTGAGAATCCACATCCTAAGCCTTACTACTGAGTTGGTCAATGGATTTGCTAATCTATAAAACCATACAGCTGGTTTTTATTTTATTATTTTTTTTAAAAGAATCTCAGGATCTATCCTGGATTACTGAGTCAGAATGTGTATTTTAACAAGATCCTCAAGGGATGTGAACACATGTTAGAGGGAGAAAATTACCACCCTGTATGATTCAGAAAGAAATTCACTTCATTCTGTGTCAAAATCCACATGAATACGACATTCCATAAAAATATGTCATGGACTCCCATGTAGCCAACTACGATTCGAGTCCTGGACCTGGTGGTTTAAACTCATGCCAGGTGTGTGTGCGTGAGTGCCCAAGATCCCGAGAGGAGAATGGAGGAGAAGGGATTGCGGTGTGGCCATCCCCCCAGGGTGATTTCTTACTTTCTGTCTCTGTCTCTCGCACCCTATAGCAAAAATATCTCTCCCCCCCAAAAAAAAAGATAAAAAAAAGTCAGTTCTACCTATCTTCTTTCTGGTAGTTTTATCTAGTCTTTTCTGCCATAGCTGTATATTTGCAATTCTGAATATGGTTATTTTTAATGTTGACTACTACCCGAATCCACAGGGACAAATTCATGTAGAATCAGATAAACAACCATAGCAAAGGTAACAAGTCTCACAATCTGACCCTCACTTCTCCAAGGACTGAGAATGCATCTGTGACACACTGAATGGTTCTGCATGTCTCAGTGCTCTCATTCACTGGGTCATAGCTTTTGGTGCTACCACAGAGGTTACGGTTGTAGTAGGAGGAGGGTCTTCTATGCCTAGGGGTGCACCCTTGCATAACTCCATCTAGATCTGAGTCACCAGGGTAATGAAAACTGCGTCTGAAGCCTCGATCACCTTCTGTGGCTACTACCACAGTCCAATACTGCAGTTGCTTCAGGGGGTACTACTTCTCTCATTTGTTTAATAAATAAATGTTTAGCATCTGCTCCTCGCTTGTTTGGTTAGATAGAGACGTCAAATAGGACATGGTTGCTGAACTTGGAAGACCTCAGTTTGCTAGAAGTAGCAGTACCAGAGCCCTCACTCCATTAGCCAAAGCTGCTTCAACGCAACGTATACTATGACTGCTGCCTGTGCCTCTTGTTCCCAAGGGACTACCACCAGAACCAGAGCCAAAAGTATCTCTGGAGTGCTGGCGCTGAGGCATCAGCACAGGCATGGAGACACATTCCAGCACATGTATTACTGTTTCAGCCATGCAGCAGCAAACACTCACAGGTTTGCCATCTTTGTCTACAGTGATGTCTTGGCTCTCATGGTAGAACTTTTTGGCAAGAATGGTAGTAGCCCTGGCAGTGTTAACGGTAAGTTATGACCCCAAGAGTCAGCTGATCGCTATTGTAAGCAGATCTGTTATCACTGCAGTATTACTCACTTTAAAATGGGAGATGTAGAAATGTATGACTGAATTTATAAATATTCATTTTACATGCAATTTTTACACATATATCTACTATAAAAAAAATCAAAGCATGTAGCCATATTTGTGACTTGAAAGTTACCCTTTGTTCCTGTGAGTTTAAAAATAGGTGTTCACACCAGGTGCATGTGCATGCAAACAACGAATAGAGAAGAAGAGATTACAGTGTGATCAACGCCCTGAGGGGTGCTTTCTCACTTTATCTCTCCCTCTGAAACCAAAGGATCTAAGAACACCGTCTCATTATTTCTTCCAATATTTAGTGAATATCTACTACCTACCAAACACAGTATTGGTTACTAGATATGTGAAGTACAGTAAGGCATGATATTTGTCCTTAAAAAACTCAGTCTTGGGAACCAGCAGTTAGCATAATGGCTATGTCACTGGACTCCCACGTAGTCGACCGTGGTTTGCGTCCCAGACCCGGTGGCTTAAAACTCACGCCGGGCGCGTGTGCGCACGTGCCCAAGATCCCGAGAGGAGAACGGAGGAGAAGGGATTGTGGCATGACATCCCCCCTGGGGGGTGATTTCTCGCTTTCTGTCTCTATCTCTCTCTCTACCTGTCTGGTGAGCGTACGTGACCTGTAGCGAAAAACCTCTCCAAAAAAAAAAAACAAAAAAAAACCCCTCAGTCTTCTGGAAGTAAAAGATACAATAAAAGAGGGTTCTATTTAAGTAATTCTTCACTCCTTGCCAAAAGAAAATCCCACAGACTGATATTTTGGTTTTACACCAAAATGATATGCTTCATTAAGCAATTAAGAATGTCATCAGGTGGACCAGCAGATGGCATAATGGTTATGTCACTGGACTCCCATGTAGTCGTCCACAGTTCAAGTCCCAGACCCAGAGGCTTAAAACACATCAGGTGCATGTGCGTGCATGCCCGAGATCCTGAGAGAATAGAGAAGGGATTGTGGCATGGCCGTCTTCTCTGGAGAGTGATTTCTCACTTTCTGTCTCTCTGTCCCTCTGGTGAGCACACACCCACAAAAACAAAAACAAAAACAAAAGAATGTCATCATGTTCATTTTCTAACTGTATGATGTACTTCCTATTGTTTTACTGAATTTTAAAATCTATGTACTAATATATACATATATGTACAAGCACACACACACACACACACACACACACACACACACACACACATACAGAGTATATATTGGGTTGTCAGAAAAGTCATGATGCATTTTTACATAGAAAAATAGAAAAAATACAAGACTTTTCCAATAACCTAAGATATACTTTTTACTACATTCAGACATTTAAAAGTGTTGCAATTGACCACGATTCAATAAGGTGGACTGTGATTCAGCAGTAAATAGACGCAGGCCTATTTGATACTGAAAGAAGTTTAGAATCAGAATGTACAATGTGTCCCTCTTAACCGTAACACTACCACCCCATATTAGATCACCATGATGGAAGGGTACTAGTTGCTACTACTACTAAATAATAATAAATCAGCATATAACAAATACATAAAATACTTACTGAAAGTTTCTTGGGTGTCTGCTGTATTCTAAATTTAAATGTATTAATTCATGTGATTTTCACAACAAATCCTATAAGAAATATACTATCATCCATTTTACAGATTAAAAAAAAAAAAAAACTAAGAGGGACCAGCAGTTAGTGTAATGGCTATGTCATTGGACTCCCAGATAGTTGACCACGGTTTGAGTACCGGACCCGGTGGCTTAAACTCACACAGGGCACGTGTGCATGCATGTCCAAGATCCCGAGAAGAGAATGGAGGAGAAGGGATTGTGGCGTGGCCATCCCCCTAGGGGGTGATTTCTCGTTCTCTGTCTCTCTGTCTCTCTCTGTTTTTCCAGCAAGTGCACACGCCCTATAAAAAAAACCTCTCAAAAAGAAAAAAAAATAAAAACTAAGATATAGAGAAATTAAGTAACACACTCAAGGTTAGGTGATAGATAATCAACAGAACCCAAATTCTATCCTAGGCAGTCTGCTTCTGGAGTACCAGCTACTTAACTTGATTTTATAAAATTTCAGGATTCTGCTCCAAGCCCTTCTCAGTGAGTTCTTGGTACAAAATCTACTTCAAAACCCTACTGCAACCCATTCCCTAATGCCAGATAGTGCCCTACTGTGACCACTTAGCCATGGCAGTGATAGAGTCCTCTGCAGTCAAGACCTGGATCTTAGATCTAGCTCTATCACAAGCCAGTCGTTTAGGCCTGGGAAGTGGACTTAGGTATTTTTGGTCTTACTATCCACAATCATGTTGAGGTACTTAGCACTGTCGGTCACAATACCCTTGCCTGCTGGATTAGTTTTAATCAGGTGCTACAGAAAGAGAGGTGTGGAGAATGTTTATTTTAGAGAACAAAATCATCCTACAGTTTGAGAAGTATGAAGTTAAAAAGAGTTAAGCAGGTACTTCAGAGACTTGACTAGGTGAACAGATACACAGCAAACCCATGAGGTAGAGGTAGTCTATGCAGCATTTCATGCCACCTTGGCCGTAGTTTTCTGTTCTTCCCCCACAAAGCACATCATAGGACTAATATTCCATCCCACAGTCTGCACCTTAGGAAATGCTAGGCCAGATTTCTAAACTATCATCCTATCCTATAAAACCACATAATATTTAAAAATATCACTGTAATCACTACATTCTAGTATTATGTATTATAATTTTATTGATAAGAGTATATTTATTCTTTAACTGTTAGTTTCTGTGGCATAAATAGCTCTGACTTCATTGTAGCTTTCATAAAATAGTGAACATTATGACTTAATTTTTCATGAAAGGTAAAGAAGAATCAGTAGGAATTACAGCAATAAAATCTTTACATAAGAAAAATTCTAGGCATGATATACTTTATGCAAACCATGAAACAAGTTACTATCACCATTAACTCATCACCCATTTTGAAAATAAAATCTACATAGCACTTCAGAAAATGCTCATATATTGTATGTTTATAGGTCACTTTCATGAAGAAGTACAAAGTCATCTACAAAACCTGATTTTAAGCAAGTAAAGAAATTTTGTTTACAAACAGCACTACTCTTTACTTGATTAGAAAGATCTTTCAGTTTTAAATTGAAAAGGATGGCATTCCACATATACACAAAGTGAATATGTACAAAAAGTTAAGCATAGGGACCAGCAGTTAGTGTAATGGCTATGTTACTAGACTCCCACGTAGTCGACCATGGTTCAAGTCCCAGACCCAGTGGCCTGAACTCATGCTGGGCGCGTCTGCGTGCATGCCCAAGATCCTGAGAGGAGATCTGGTGAGTGCACGTGCCCTATAGCCAAAACCTCTCCAAAAAAAAAAATGAAGCATAAGTAGAGCACAGAGATGAAGAAAGAAAAAGTTACATGAATATTTATACCTAAAGTATGAAAGTACAGTTGTCATTAGTTTTTATTTGAATGTGCTTGAAATTTTCCCATCCTGAATAACATCAGCAAAAGCAAGCCAATAAATCAAAAGCAATGATATAAATCAATGTACCGCAAGTGAGGGTTTTTAGTTGATAAATGCCTCTAATAATAGTAATTGTTTTAATAAGTAAGGCTAATTTTTTTTTAAACAGGCTTTTGCCTTAACGTGCGTGTGCTCACTGGAGAGTGTGACACAGTGAAGGGAAAGTGAGAAATCGCCTCCCTTCAGAGAGGATGGCCACACCACAAGCCCTTCTCCTCCATTTTCTTCCAGGGATCTTGGGGACACATACACATGTGCCCAGCGTGATTTTCAAGCATCTGGGTCCAGGCCTCTAACTGCAGCCGGCCATATTGGAGTCCAGTGACATAACTGCTAAATTTACATTTTTAAATCTGTAAGAGGGTGAATACTATAAAGTGTAACCTTTATAAGCAATAGAGTGTAGAGATTTCTGGTATGTGGTAAATATTTGAGGTTTTTTTTAAAGAAGTCATTAAGTATCAAAATAAACACACTGAAGACCCTAATTTACATATATTTTGGTAGAATAATAATGCTCATGTAAATGCCATTTCAACCTGATGCCATTTAAATTCCCTATGAATAAGAGCTTTATAATGGCAGATAATTGACTGTCTCTGGTCATTTAACACAAATACTTATTTTATTAGATATATTATATCATGATGATGTTCATCCCCACTAATCTTAATTTCAATTCCAGAAACCCTTTGAATATAGCTCATTAAGTTAGTTTTACAGCGTAATAAAGCACTTTATTAAGTGAACTAAATCACACTCATTTCAGTATCACTGTTCTCAGATACTTTGTTAAACTGTTGAAAAGAAAGAAAACATTTACAGAGATAGCTCAATTATTTCTTCATCAAGGATAAGAGTAGATAATCCTCTCTGTAAATTGTGTATATAACCCATATTTTCAGTGCTAAAAGCAGTCAGCTATTTTCCAGATTATTTCTGTTAAGTAACACACAAAGCTTTTTCATTACTTTGGATTTCTCTTTAGAAGCCTTGCTGTCATATTCCAAGTCTAAATCAAATTTTCTTGTCTTTTTCTTAAATAACTATAATTAGACTGTTATCAATAATCCAAGTTGGTTGTTTGAATACATGCAGTCAGTGCCTTCTAAAAAGATTAGGAAAAAATATGCAAAACAAATGGCTCCTTCCTCAATTGGAAACATCTGTGGATACTTATGTGGCGACAGCACTCCTGTTATCGCCTTAGAGCAATTTTAAAAATAACTGAGATAAAACAAACTGGTCTAGATCTGATGACCTCTGCCTAATGTGACCAACTGCTCCAGATTGCCCAGAACTGATTTCTAAGGACGTGAGACTTCTAATACTGAAACTAAGAAAGTCCCAAGCCAGGAGACTCTGTCGCTGTCTTTAGTTTCCTTCCACCTCTAACTTTGTTTATTCCCATGAATGGAGCTGTGATAACACCTACATTTTTACTAATAAAATACATGTACAGAACTACAAGCCTGACAACTCCCCTGGATCTATGTTTGAATATTCTTTCGGTAAGTGGGAAGGAAAGACTGAAGAAATCCCGTAAGCCAGGTATTTACATGTTATCTGAAAAGTGGCTTCTGAGGAGAAAAGAAAGCATATACTAAACCCCAATTACCTTTCAAAAGAGAGAGGTACCCTCTTGGATTTCCCTCCCGCACCATCTATATATATGGAATGTTCCCCTCTTCCTCAACCCGGCTGCATCTGTCTCCCTGTGAACAAAAGCTTAACGCAAACCAGCTGACTGCATCTACAGAAGTCCCCTCTTCCACTGAGGTCTGTGCTCTTCTCAGTGGGACAAATCTAGGCCATGGTTAAGCAATCTCAGAAGCAGATTTGCTTTCCATGAATTTGTAAGGTTTGCTTTATCTTAAATGTGCTCGGCTTTAAACCTCCCATGAACAACTGCGGTTATCTCAAGGTGTGCCACGATAGGTTCTTCATAGTGATTGTTGATTTTGATTATTTTTGTTGGTTGAAAAGACTTGGCCAGACACATCTACAGTACATTGTAAAAATTGTCCTTAGCTAGAAGGAAGATCATTTATTTTGTTGATTTTTTTTTCATAAAATAATGAAACGTTTCTGAAGGTAGTGACATCATCAAAAATGCATGATAGCTATTCCAAAATTACTCTTGAAAAATTACTCTGGAATTTATTTACTTCTAGTCAGTAAACTTTCAAAACATCAATATCAGGTATCTGTCATTTATTATGCATAAAACCTAATGTATTTATAAAATCTCATATTTTCTTTAAGAAAATTGAAAGGAGAGAAATACTTAATGATATATTCTTTAATCATTTTAAATTAAAAAGTTTATCTGAGTGTTCCATATAATTGATACAATTTCCTACATATTAATTGACAACCTTCATGTCATGGTTGTCATTAAAATCCCTTCATAGGGAGAAGGGATTGTGGCATGGCCATCCCCCCGGGGGGTGATTTCTCACTTTCTCTCTGTCTCTCTCTGTCTTTCTGGTGAGTGCACGCATCCTATAGCAAAAACCTCTCCAAAAAAAAAAAAAACCTTCATAGTCAATATGCCACATCCACAGCTAGATAATTACTTTGGAATTAGAAGTTAAAAAAAATCAGAATAAATTTTCACCCATAGTTCTGTTGTTGATTTTTTAAATTCAAACAAAATAAATGTCTATATTATGCAATTTTAGAAGATAATTTTGTATCACCTATTTTTTGTTTACCATATGCACTATACTCAGAAAATAACAATACTTTTACTTTAACCACTTATTCATTCTTTTTTTAAATAACTATTTATCGAGCACTCAACATTGTACCAAATACTATATTTAGGCAACAAAAACCATAGTATAATCCTAAGAATTTAAGGTAAATGTCATACATAAGGAAAATAACAGGATCCTAAATTCAAGTAACAGTGAATTTAACAGGATTTCTAGCTAAGGAAAATTTACAATGTACTAGTACTATAGATGTGTCTGGCCAAGGACATCTGAATTCCCTGTATATGAATAGAGGTACTTGCAGCTATGAGCTAGGTTTCAAATACCTTGAATCTGTATAAATAGTGGACTACATATTTTACCAACTAAACCATGATACTTCTGATTGTGAAAGGGGGTATATTTAATCATGGCTTCAAAATAAGAGGCTTAAATCCAGGAATACCCCAGGAAGTATGATGTGTGTGTGTGTGTGTGTGTGTGAAGACATGTATGCATAAATATGACCCAGGCTGCTGTCACTAACAGAACTGGTGCTCCTAAGAAGCACAGAACTCTATTCTGTGGGTACTGACACCACCACTTATTTGACAGAGACAAGCTTCTGTGATCTTCTATTCCAAATCTGCTGAGATGACTCTGTTAGTAGCAGCCTATCCCTTTTTCTTCATACCTACATTTCTAAGTTTGAAGATAATTTGTTCCAATTTCTGATTTCAAGAATGTACTAACAGTTAAAATAGTATAAAAATTAGTACCTCCAGTAGTTAAGATAATGCAAAAAATAGGGTGAGGTTTTAAAATCCAGATTTAAAGAAAAGACCAATACAACTAGGAATATGGGCAGAGCCACTCATGTGATGAAGTAAAGAATAACTTTAGACTTCTCTGTCAAGTGGTCTCAGAGTTCATTTTCTTTTATTTATTTATTTATTTTTTAGGTTTTTGCTATAGGACATGTACGCTTGCTAGAGAGAGACTGAGAGAGAAAGTGAACAATCACTTCCTAGCAGGGATGGCCATACCACAATCCTTTCTTCTCCATTCTCCTCCTGGGATTTTGGACACACGTGCAGATATGCCAGGTGTGATTTCAAGCCACCAGGTCCAAGACTCCATCTGTGGTCAGCCTTGTGGAAATCCAGTGCCTTACCCACCACGCCACTTGCTGGCACTGGTTTCAGAGATTTTTTTTAAGTGTTTTAGAAAGTTGTTCAAGTAACAGAATGGAATACTTGATATTCTTCTGTCTAAACTTAATTTTAATGAAAAATTATTTTTAGATTATGCCTAGATAAAATATACTTACATCAGAAGTTTAGAAAAGCATGTGTTAAGTTAAATGTGAAAAAAAAATTTGAGTTAAACATTAGAAAATATAGAAGTCACATTAAGCTTACTTACAATTGACATTAGAGTTAATATATAGTGCTGCAAATTCTGCCCATGATAATGAACCATTTTAGCATCAGCTGTAACCATAACTTCCACGTATCTTGGGTATGATATAAATCGTTTATTCCTGGAATGTAATTGACTTCTTTCATCTTCCCTTGTTACATTTTTTGAAGGGTATCCTAAAACTATTTCCTTCTTTACATTAAGATCTTCATTCATGTCGCTGTGGTTATGAAAGGGTAAAGCCATTTTCTTTATTTGATTTTCTGGTGGGGGAAACATAATAGAGAGTCATTAAATTGGATGTGACTAAAAATATTGCACAAAATTGAATAACCAAAAGTGCTTAATACTTACGCATCTGCTTCCAATATGAAACAATAAAAGGACAAAGAGAAATTATTATTTAGAACATGTATACAGCACTATTATGAGCATTAGCATTTGCAGTAATAAAAAGTTTGCAAAATGTTCATTTTCATAGAGTGTACTAACAAAACTATATCCAAGTCTTACTGTAACAGGTATGACTACTGAAAAATCTCATTACACAGTAACCACCTTTTTGTAGAGTGAAACATAAAGTATAGAACAAAACAAACTTTTGCTATCCAATGTGTGAAAAGATTGAAGAAACAGGGAAAATTAAGCCATGTAACCATAGATGATAATTCAAAATCAGAAAGTCAAATATTTATAGAGCTTGATATCATTGTATAAACTTGTAGAACCCGATTGCTTTCATGTTTGCTTATATATAAAAATGATTGACCATCCTAGATTCATTACAGGA
This sequence comes from Tupaia belangeri chinensis, assembly GCF_000334495.1. Taxonomy (NCBI): domain Eukaryota; kingdom Metazoa; phylum Chordata; class Mammalia; order Scandentia; family Tupaiidae; genus Tupaia; species Tupaia belangeri. Next base: position 1,358,082 of record NW_006205727.1, read on the forward strand.
ACTACTTTTAAGTTTGATGGGTAAGAAATCTATGCATTTAAATTCTTTATGACTTGGACTGATTAAAAAAAAAAATCATAGGCAGCCTGAGTGCTTGTCCTACTTCTTTCTTCATTTTGATCCTTTTTTTTCTTCTTCCTTCTTTTTCTCTATTAATTTTTCTACCAATTGTTTGGTGATAATACTTACAATAGAAAAATGGACCAAAAGTATCAGGTGAGAATAAATAAAAGAGAGAAGGACCTGGATAATTCATAAGTCAAATAATTAATACCAAAATAATCAATAAGCAAGTGTAAGATTTCCATCATAAGGTTGACACATAAATACAAAAAGTGTAATTCTTACTTTTAAAAAAACTCATTTTATTTTAAATATAAATGCAATCCTGTGGTTGTAAGAAAGAAACTGGGTCCTTAATCACTGTTTCCACTTAAACATTAAGTCCTCCAACATTAAGTTCCACTTAATTTAATGTTAAGTTTCCTTAAATATTAAGCGCTCCCCAGGGGGAATGGTCTTGCTCAATCCCCTCTCTCCATCCCTCCCTCCTTTCAAGGATGGAACTAAGCCTGCCTAGCTTAGTGTTTTCTTTGTTTTATTTTGTTGTTTTTAAGGTTTTTGCCATAGGGCTCATGAGTTTTTGAAGTCCACAGTCTGGACAAAGCAGTTGGCCAAGTGGGATCTAGCCTCTCTAACCACCACACCACTAACTGGCCTAGAATTTCTTTTTCTACATTATTAAATCATCTAGTCTTTCATATGACTATGCTGTGAAGTTTTGAAATTTATGCCAGTGGTATGTTCTGAAAGTTTGGTAAACTAAGTACACAGTCCTAAAACTGTTTGCTACCATCCATTTCCTAGAATGACTCAACCATGAACAAATAAATGACCAATTAATTATTGAACCCTGGAAGATCCCAGATGTACCCAACATATGCAAACTTAGAGTTATGAGGAAAAACATAAATATTCATGTTTTGATTTGTTTGTTTTCCCATTTCATTTATTCAAAATAAACTTTATGTCAGGAAATGTTCAGTAAGTGAGGTATAAACAGTACCTCGCAAAGCTTACATTCTAGTGGGAAGAGACAAAAAAAAATACGTTATTTGTGGATGCAATTGGAAGTACATGTTCCAACAACAATTTAATTAAAGAAACAAACAAACAAAAAAAGTATTTCTACCTACTGTGATGACTAAAATTTAAAAAATTGATAATCTCAAGTACTATGGTTTAAATGTGTCTCCCAAAAATTCATGTGTTAAAATTTGGTTGCTGTTGTGATGGTATTAAGAGAGTGGAACTCAATCTCACCATGGTGTTAAGTGGAGAAACCTTTCAGAGGGAATTAGGATCAGGTGGGCCCCTATGATTGAATACCGGTGGCTCTTTAGGGAAGGAGAGACACCAAGAGAAACAGTGCTGCCCTCTTGCCATGTGATGCCCTGTGCTGCCTTGGGATTCTGCAGAGTCCTCACCAGCAAGAAATCCCTCACTAGAGATGGCCCCTTAAGCTAAGACTTCCAAAACTGTGAGCTGAATAAATCTTTATTCTTTATAAATTACCTAGTCTGTAATATTCAGTTATAGCAATAGAAAAATGAATTAAAACAAGTGTTAATACACTCAGTTTGAAAAACTATCTGGCAATGTCTATGTTAGACAAACATCTACGTTATGACACTATAATTCCACTACTAGGTATTTCCTTACAAGAAAGAAAACATGTCTATGAAAAGGCTCATACAAAAATGTTCATAGCAAAACAGAAAGAGGTGTGTGTGTGTGTGTGTGTG
>NW_006205727.1:1359920-1387190 GCF_000334495.1 Tupaia belangeri chinensis
TATATACACCTAGTGAATAGAGAGTCCAGAAATAAACTCTTATGTACATAATTTAATGATCTTTGATATGAGCGTGCTAAGACTATTCGACATAGAAAAATTAACTCAGGTCAGCAGGTGGTATGGTGGTTGAGATGCTAGTCTCCCACATGGTGAACCATGGTTTGAGTCCTGGACCTGGTGACTTGCTTTTTCATTCTCCCTTTCTTGCTCTCTCTCATCAAACTTAAGAATAACAATAAATAAATGAAATTAAATAATTCTTTTAAAAATTATCTCAAAATGGATTAAAATATAAAATTAAGACCCCAAAGTATAAGACTCCTAAAAGAAAAAATAAACGGGTAAGGAGAATGCTTCATAGCATTGGATTTGACAATGGTTCCTTGGATATGATACAAAAAACACAGGCTATAGCGTAAAAGGTATAGACAAATGGGACTATATCAAAAATAAAAGCATCTTGTAAAAAAGACACAATCAACACAGTGAAAAAGCAACACTGAATGGGAGAAAACATTTGCAAATCCTATCTGATTAATTAATATCCAAAATATATTTTAAAAACTCCTACAACTCAGTAACTGCAACAAAAATAGCCTGATTGAAAAATAATCAAAGACTTTCTTGAATAAATATCCAAAAAAGATACACAAATGTCCAATAAGCATATGAAAAAATGCTCAACAGCCCAATTATTAGGAAATGCAAATTAATAACCACAATGAGATATCACTTCACACCATTAATTAGGATGGCTATTATAAATGCACACACACACACACACACACACACACACATCCACAAAATAACAAGTGTTGGAAGGAGGAGGAGAAATTGGAAGACTTATACATTGTTAGTGAGATTTGGATTGTAAAACGGTGCAGTCACCATGAAGTTCCACAAAATCTAAAGATAGATTATGATTCCACATGATTCAGCAGATAAAAAGCTTTTATGAAAAAATTATTAAATTCAAAACTATTTAAATGAACAATTCTCAATAGAAGAATAGTTAAATCATGGAATGGTATGCAGCTGTTAAAAGAATAAATTAGTCTATGTGTTTTGATATGGAAGAATGTTCATGAAGCATTTTTAAGTAAAAAGTTTAGGTCTTATGTATAGTTTTATCCCATTTTTGCAAAAACAAACTTTCTCAAAATTTACATAATAAGGTAAGAAGGGATGGAAGTATATTCACTCCAAACTTTTAACTCTGGCTATTGGATAGATGTGAGAGAAGAGGAGTTAAGTAAAACTATGAAATGTTTTCTTTTAGTAACTCAGTGACCTTGTAAGTCACTGCATGAGCTTGTTTTATTGTTTTAATTCCAAAAAAATGACATATTTTTAAAACAGCATCTCTTATTATTTTACAGGCTAAACATTTAATGTCATTACCTTTTCTTGGTATTTATACTTAAGGAGTATAACAAATGATGATAAAGTGATCTTTCCAAATACCTTACATAAATTGCCATTATTCAAAAAACATTTGCCATCCAATTACATCATTTCTATGCAATGTTTCCCCTTCTATTTGTGTTCTCTTGAGTCAAATGTTAAACTGATGTCTTGTTCTTTATTAATAACAAGTGCATTATGACTCAAACTATTTTGGATCAAGCCAAACTATAAAATCATGTACATCATGCAACAATAATAATCAGGCCATTAGGAAAAAACAAAAACTTAAAAATGACATCAGTGAACATAACCCCTTTTTCAGCATAGTATATTTTTAAATGCAAAGAGAATGATTTTAAAAAAACAATTCATAAGACTATAAACATGTAATAAATTTTTACGAAACAATGATACATTTTCAAGCTCAGAGTTCTCCTTGAGAACTACTGGCACCTCATATTTAAAATTTAAAAATTCAATTTATCATTTTCTTCTCCTATCCCATTTCTCTATTTCTATGTTTTAAAGAATAATTTTACTTATTTATTATTGTTATTTTTAATTTGACCAGAAAGTAAAAGGAACCAAGCCCCAGGTCCAGGACTCAAACTGTGGTCATCCATGTGGAAGTCCAGAGCCTTAACCATCATGTACCTGCCAGCCCCTTCCTATTTCTGTTAACATGAGCAATAGCCTTCCAATACCCATAACTCATACTCAGAACATCACACCACCATTGGGGTCTTCCTATCCTTCCTTCACCTTTCATATATAGCTACCAAGTTTTGGCATTTCTTCTTCCAAGTGTTTCTTGCATTGCTCCCCTTCCAAATGATGTCCTTGCCTCTATACTCATTCAGGTCCTTCTCACCTTAGAACATTATTAGAATCATGAATGCAAAATTAGATACAAAGAGTCTTCCCATGGTTCAGCCACCTTTAATCTGCTTTCTTTTATTTATGTCCAAAGAGTTTCATTTTAAAAATAATCCCATTCACCTCATCCTTATTGCAGATGAGATAAAATGGGTCCTCACTGCTCAAATGATAAAGTCTAAGCCTCTTTCCACCAGCTCACACTAAATATAGTCACCACTACTGCCACCAAGCTATAGATTCCTAAAGTCAGCGAACATGGCTGGGCAATGTGTTCAGCTTTTCACAAGTGCTCAACAAATGTTCATAAGAAGAAGGAAAAAGAGTTGGAATGAAGAAAGGAAGAATAATGGAGTAAAGATAAGAAAAGAATGATTGAAGGAGAAAAAAAAAATAAAAGGGAAAGAATATATTGAGGATCAAACAAAGAGTTTATCAGGCCAGAACTTTAGGGTAGGAGAAATGCTCGTTGTGATTACAACAGCAGCAATTCAAAGACAGATAAATTGTTTTTGTCTTTCCTAATATCAGTATGAAATTCACTCTGGTGTGTGTACACAGACTAGACTTGGTACTGACGCTCTTTATCTGACAAGATGTGGAGGTATATTTTACACTTCTCTAATAGCACATAACTATACATTTTTAAAATGAGGACATAAAATCAAATGATGCTTATCTTAGAATACCAACATTTCAAACCACTTGTTGACTACTTCATAGCTCAAAGATCTAGATATCCTTGGAAATAAATATGTGACTATATCAGATATTGTAAAAATCTAATGTCTATTTCCTCATTATTTAAAGTGTTTCCTGGATCCAATGCTTGTCAATATCATTACTAATATTAATAATAATAATAAATGTTATAATGTTTATTATGTATCAGGTACCAGTATACTGGATATATGTTCTTTCCTTTAGTATTAAAAAAAATCTTTGCTATAGGTACTATGACTATTTTCATTTCATATATGCAGAAAGTGAGAACAGGAAGGTTAAATAAAGTGCTCATCATAACAAAGTTAGTAAAACATATTATTTTAAAAACAAGTCATATTCTATAACATAAAACCACACAAAAATCCATAGTACTCTATGATTTCTCATTATTAGAAAACTTAACTACTATTGGGTGTCAGAAAGAGTCACGATGCATTTTCACACAGAAAAAGATAGAAAGGTACAGCATGACTTTGCCAATGATCCAATACTTTGGAATTATGGGTTGTAGTTTATAAAATATTTTGTAATGCTTTGCTTCCAAGAGTTTTGTAAGTTAGTAATTAGAGCCCCACCTACTCTAATAAATTTGCAGATTACAGATTTGCCTGTGGCCTGCTGAAACACAAAAGAATCCTTACATCATTAGTCTTCCTTGCATCTCTGATTTGGTTACTCTTATTGTGTACAGAGACATGTGACACAGGTTAAATAAAATTGCAACAGCCATGAACTGATTAAGTGGCATAACAAAGAAATGAATTCAGATTTCCTCAATATCAATTGTTATTCATGAATTCCATATCACTTGACTCTTCTAAAGGTCATATGCGGTCATACATGCAGAATGTTGAGAATTTAGTAACCAGCGTCATAATGGAAAATACTGCTTCCTAGAAGACTAGGCAGGAATTAGCTAGTCATAATCATGGAAATATGGGGTCTAGTCCTCCCTACACTATAGAAGCTAAAGTTGAGCCAGGATTTGGACCGAAGGGCTTTTAGTTCTGCTTAGAATAAAGACCAGAGACAGAGCTTGTTCTGTCCTTTCATGAGTGACCATGAAAGAAAAAAATAAGGCACTGGAAACCCCCAAATTATTCACATTAATCCTACATACACCAAGAAATTCTAGTTCCTTCCGTTATGCATGCTGACAGGACAAAGAAACACACTGGACAATTGTCACAGAGTAAATACTCTTTCTTTTTCCACATACTCAAGACGCCAACCCACAGGGCTTGCCTAGAGTTGCATAAGACAGATTCTCCTAACAAGCCAAATCAAGTATACTTGCCTAGATCATGAGGTCAAAACAGGCACACATTCATTCATAAATCCAAAGCCTTAGAAATGTTTCTTAATGGAAGAGAAGATGCACCTGTTGTCTCTCTCTAGCTTTTGGCATCCCATCTCTACACTTGAAGAGCATAAAAGCAGAGGAAACTTATGTGGCCCTTTGGTTGTATAAAGTGCTTTCACAGTTTCAAATCCTGTCCTTTATCAGATAGTCTAAGTAAAGAAGTGAGACTAAGAGACCAACTGATACAATAGGTCAGAAGAATTTAGATGGACAATCGGATATAAAGTCATATGATATTCCAAACTCCTACTCTGCTACTCTTTTCTTTTTTTTTTTTTTTTTTGAGAGATTTTCACTGTAGGGCGCGTGCGCTCGCCAGACAGACAGAGAGAGACATAGAGACAGAAAGCGAGAAATCACCCCCCAGGGGGGATGGTCACGCCGCAATCCCTTCTCCTCCATTCTCCTCTCGGGATCTTGGGCACGCACGCACACGCGCCCGGTGTGAGTTTTAAGCCACCAGGTCCGGGACACGAACCGCGGTCGACTACGTGGGAGTCCAGCGACATAGCCATTACGCTAACTGCTGGTTCCCCCCTCTGCTACTCTTTGAAAAGACATGTTTGGGAATCTTCTATCAATGGATTAAATCTACATCCTAGCATGTGAGTATGTAAACAGAAGGTAGCATTTCATTCTTGAAAGAAACATTATTTATGAAGAATTCACTCTGAACACTGATGCCTAGTAAGCTATCTTGCAAATGTACTGTAGCTGCTGAAACTAGAATATGGCATAACACTGTTGCAACTGACAACAGTACATGATTCGACCATATTAACCTTATCCTTCCTTTTTCCAGATGAGGCTTTAGATAATCCTTTTCTAAGCCATATCCACTCACTATGATTTAATGGGAGATAATATGCATTCACCTTCATTTTTCAAAATTTTACATGTGTTGCTCCCAAGCAAGATGTCTCACAATAGCTAACAATCTGCCCCATGTATGTGGAATCATACCAGAAATGGCTTTACATAAGTTTAGCGCTACAAATTCAAAATATCTTCCAAATCATAAAGCTAGCTTAAAGTACACATTAGTCACTATCATAACCTATTTGTTCCATCAATTCAAGTATTACTAGTTTTCAACATTATCATTAGGTAATTTAATGAATTATTAGTATGAGTATTTCCAATGACATTATAAACTCTCTACTTTTTGTTTTTAGTTTTTGGTTTTTGCCATAGGGCATATGTGCTCATCAGAGAGGGAGAAAGTGAAAAATCACCCCCCTCAAAGGGGGAAAAGATCACTCTGTGATCCCTTCTCCTCGATTCTCTTCTTAGGATTTTGGGCACACATATGTGTCCAGCAAGATATTCAAACCAGGTATGGGGCTCAACCCATGGTCCACCATGTGGGAGTCCAGCCCCTTAATCACCATGGTACGTGCTGACTCCAAAACTCTGTAATATCAGACTTAAATATTTTTGAGGACCAGAAGATGGTGTAATGGTTACATTGTTGGACTTCATGTTGTCAACCACAGTTCAAGTACTGAACCCAGCAGCTTAAAATTCATACCAAGCCTGTGTGCACACATGCCGAAGATCCTGAGAGGAGAATAGAGGATAAGAGATTGTGGTATGGCCATCCTCCCAGAGGGTGATTTATCGATTTCTGTCTCTGTCTCTCCAGCAAGCACACATGCCCTACAGCAAGAAAAAAAATAAATCTCTCAAAAAATATGTATTTTTTGAAAAATAAATTTATAACTAATAAAAATTTAAAATATAATCTGAGCAGGCCAGCAGGTTGTGTGGTGGTTAAGGCACTGGACTCCCAAGTAGACCGTGGTTTGAGTCCTGGACTCGGCAGTTTGAAAATCGTACCAGGTACATGTGTATACATGCCCGAAATCCCAAGAGGAGTGTGTGGCATGGACATTCCCCTTCGAGGTTGATTTCTCACTGTCTGTCTGTCAAGTGCATGCACCCCATAGCAAAAATCTATTAAAAAAAGGTAATCCGAGCTTGCATTTTAACTCATTCTTTATTCTAATACAACTCTGGCCATTATAATTTATTTCTTAAACTACATTTACTCTTCTTCATTCTTAATTCCTAAAATAGTTTTTAATTAAAAACAATAGAATTCTTTTGGGACCAGTAGATGACATAGTAGCTACGTCGCTGGACTCCCAGTAGTTGACTGTGGTTCGAGTCCCAGATCTGGTGGCTTAAACTCACGCCGGGCACGTGTGTGTGTGCACCCAGGGTCCCGAGAAAAAAATGGAGGTAAAGGGATTGCAGCATGGCCATCCCCTCGGGGGGGGGGGGGATTTTTTGCTTTCTGTCTCTGTTTCTCTGACTTTCTGGCAAGCACACATGCCCTATATCAAAAATCTCTCCAAGACAAAACAAAACAAAACAAAAACAATAGAATTCTCAGATGAACTGTTCATATAACTTTGAATATTTTCTTAAAAGATTTTTAAGTAATATTAGGCATTGTGGTTTAGGCAATGGACTACCACATGGCCAACCACAATTCAGTCCCCAGCAGCTTGAAAATCACACTGGCGCATGTGTATGAGTGCCCAAAATCCCAACAGAAGGGTGAAGGATAAGGAATTAGGGTGTGGCCATCCTCTGGGGGTTGATTTCTCTCTGGCAAGCTCATGCACTCTCTAGCAAAAACCTAAAACAATAATAAATACTAAAGATATCTTTCAAATTTGAAAAATTTAAAAAGTTAGATATTTATTTAAAAGATAGTCACTAAATGGGCTTAACGTTTTTAGAGTTGAAATTCTATGTGATAGCTTTACAGTATTTAATATCTTTATTATGGAGTGAGTTCTGTTCACATTGTATTTCCATCTGTTAAGCCACTATTTTTAATTTGAACACAAGTGGAAAAATACTAAGCTTTGAAATTATTTAGAGAGTGAACTCTTTTTGAATAAGTAGTATTTTATTTTATGTTGTATTATATCTCCTAATTTAATAAACCACTTTTTTAAAATGTTTGTCAATACTATTTAAGAATTTAATCTAGAAGCTAGGTAAAACTAAATATGTGCAATAGAAGTTGCAGATTGCAGACTTACAGGTCAGATTGTGGAGAAAGGTTTTCTGATTTGTTTTCTTTTGCTTTGATTTGTTTTAACCTTCAGTTTTCTAGCTTTCTTCCAAAGGAGAAATCCCAAGGAAGAAGGGTAGGTCCAGAGGTCTGAGAAGCTTTCTACTGGAAAACAGTGTATCTGCCACCCAACTGGGTGATGGTTCCAACTTTCTCTCCAGCAGTAATGATTGTAACAAAGTATGAAATACATACTCAGGCCAGCCAAGAACATGGACTACCCTCCTCACGAAGTTGTGTCCTGCAAATATGCTTGTGAGACTTGCCCAGTCTTATGTCTTTAATAGGGTTGCTTCTGAATGGTGCAATTCTGAATCAAAGTCTAATTGCAAATCATTAGAACCTTTGCTTCCGTTTCATAAGGAAAGCAATAAGTAGCTAAGTAGTACAAGCCAAGGATTCAGATTTACTTCACTATGCATTTGTAATTCTGTGTTTGGTAGGCAAAAGAAAAAGTATAAAACATACTACACGGTAGATAAGTGATCTAACATTTTTAGACTAAAAAATTTCTAGTCTTGCTCTCCATAAATCCACTGAGTTATTTCATTACTTCTCCCCATTTTTAAAAATTTATTTATTTATTTGTTTTTAGGCTTTTGCCATATGGCACCTGTGCTCCCCAGAGATAGAGAGAAACTGAAAAATCATCCCCCAGGGAGGGTGGCTATGTAGCAATCCCTTCTCCTACATTTTCCTCTTGGAATTTTGGGCGTGCATGCATGCACACATGCCCTGCATGATTTTCAAGCCACCAGATGCAGGACTCCACAGTTAGCCATATGGAAATCTAACACCTTATCCAACATGCCACCTGCTGGCCCCCATTTCCCTCTTTTATGTGGTGAATAAACCTAAGTAAATATCAACTGTATAAAATAAAAATAATGTCCTTAAACAACTCATGTCCTATGGTCAACCATTTTATTATGTTAATGGGTCCTCATGTTCCTTGCTCTTTTCTTATGCAGTAAGGGAAAATTACAAATGAAGTTCACTCATGAACATAGATGCAAAAATTCTAAAGAAAATATTACCAAACTCAATCTGGCAAGAAGAACACATGGTGGACTTAACATCTGAGAATCAGTTCATCTAATTCACTATGTAAACTGAACATAAGTAAAAAAATAAAAAAAATTTAAAAAAAGACAAAAACGCATTGGTACATGCAGAGGGAAAACGTTTCGATAAAATCCAATATCCATTCAGAATTAAAATATCAAGTATACTGGAAATTTCAGAAAACTTCAACTGAATAAAGATACCTAAGAAAAACCTGTAACAGATATTTTACAAATTAGAAAGAGCTAAAAGGTTAAAAGTATTTATTCTAAAACCAGAAATAAGGCAAAGATTTCATTGCTAGTTTTATGGATTGTTCTCAAAATTTTGACAAATGTGATAAAGCAAGAAAAACAAGAAGTGAAAGACTGAAAAACTGCTGACATGATTTCTATGTGGAAAATTCAAGAGAATCAATAAGTAGACTATTAGAATATGTGAATTTATAAGATTAATGAATAGTATTTCAATATGAAAAGCTACTTGTATATTTTCATGTAGAAGAAATAATTTAAAAATAAAAATTTACCATTTACAATAGCAGCAAAAAGGGGAACCAGCAGTTAGCGTAATGGCTATGTCGCTGGACTCCCACATAATCGACTGTGGTTCGCGTCCCAGACCTAGTGGCTTAAAACTCACGCCAGGCGTATGTGCATGTGTGCCCAAGATCCCAAGAGGAGAATGGAGGAGAAGGGATTGCGGCGTGACCATCCCATCTGGGGGGTGATTTCTCGCTTTCTGTCTCTATGTCTCTGTCTGGCGAGTGCACACGCCCTATAGCAAAAACCTCTCCAAAAAAAAAAAAACAATAGCAGCAAAAAGAAACATTCAACAACAATAACAAATACCCATAAAGAAACTAACAAAAGATGAACAAGATTTCTACAAATAAAATACCATTTTGGAAATTAAAGAATAGAGGATATAATATACTGATTGATTATAAGTCATAATATTATAGAGATGTCACTTCTCTAACCAACTGATCTACTGACACAATGAAATCCAATCAAAGTCCCTTTTTTTCCCTTTTGTGGAATTCAATGAGCCGATTCCAAAAATTTTATGTGAGTTTAAAGGGTCAAGAATAGCAAAAGTTTGCCACAGTGCCACTTCTTGGGAGACCAGAAGACATAAAGGGGACATGAGTTCGGTTCTCAGGGCAACCTGAATACACAAGCACAGTTGTGCACGTCTGTAGACCAGGCTCACTGAGAGTCTGGTACATGAGGATCACAACACAGCGAGATCCTGGCTTATCAAAAATACCTATCTCTGCCTCTCTACCTTTCCCTCTTTCTCTCTCAAAAAGGAAAAAGAAAAGGATAGGACAAGGCGACTGCAGAATAAAGTGAAAGGCTTTTCCCCACATACAAGACTTAAAATAGTTCTAAGACAGTATGGTATTGACACAAGGATGGACAAATTGCCCAGTGGAAGAGAACACAATTCTAAAATGGAACCACATATATACTTATTAGAATAAATTTCATATTGAAATTCAATTGCCATGGTGATGCTATTAAGAGGTGAAACTCTTCAAAGGTGATTAATGGCATAATGCTGTTATTCTGAGACTAGGCCTGTTATCCTACAAATTCAGTCTTCTTTGACCTTAACCTCTTTTGCATGTTATCTTTTGCCATGTTATGACATGACAGGAAGGCCTTCACCAGATGCTTGGACTTCCTAGCCTCTACTGCATGGCCTAAATAAATTTATGTTCATTATAAATCACCCAGCCTGTGATATTCTGTTATAGCAACAGGAAATGGACTAAGACAATATTTTTTTTTTTAAGGCAACAGATTAAATTCATTAACTATTCATTTACCTACTCTGGGTAAAACTCAGACAGGTCTCTAAGTAAGTAGGAAGCAAAACTAGAACTGTGTTCCCTGACTGCCAGCTTACTAAGTGAACTGTGGACTCTCAAACCATCTGGATTTCTCCCAGATAAATGCTGAATTATTATCCTTTTTTAAAAACAGGGAAGTAATCTGTCTATATGTATAATTTTATCTAAAAGGCTACTCTCATTTATTCACAGAAAGATTATTCAAATAAATTACTCAACAAAACAAATGAATCTTTCACATCTCATTTGAGCCTGGCAAAATGCTTTAAAGGAATTATCTCCAACTTACTTCTTTATGTGTATTTTATTTGTTTGACACTTAAATATTTCATTCAAAAGCTTTTTTCTTTAAATCAGCCTCCGTGCCTTCTGTCTCTTCTCATTCAAATCCAAAATTATCTTTTAAAAAAATGCTGTTATGTCAAATGACTAGTACGTTTTTTAAAAAGAAAATCATATGATATCTCTGCTTTCAATTTCATTGTTTTCCCAATGCCTATGAGATAGCCATCAAAATCCTTAAAGTCCTTTTAGATTTGGCTTCAGCGTGCGAACCTTTCTAGACTCCCCACACTTCTCACAAAACTGCACCTTATTCTCTTCAAACAGTACATAAATTACTCTTCTCCACACACTTCAGGACTTTGAGGATCCAAAAGCTACATTCCCTCTAATCTGTACCCCTGCTCTAGCCAATTTTAATAGTTTATGATAGTAGGGACTTGAAGCCTATAAAAATAAATTTAGACAAACTCAGGGGACACACACATGAAATTAAAACTGGTTAACATTATCTTAAAACCCATTTAAATACATTTCATTTTTCCTTGCATTCAGGCCTCTCTTTTTGCTCTAGAAATGCTCCATCCTTGACCCTTACTGCCGTGAGCAAGGCTGTGGGGGCTGACAGAAGAAATGATCCCACACCAGTTCTGATCTGCCCTAGGAAAATAAGCACCAGCAGAACTACACCTAGCAGATTTCAGAGATTGTTTTCCCCTCTCCATTTCCAGCAATCTTTTCAGGGTTTCTTTCCTCTTGGGTTTTACTTATTTTGTTTAGTTTTGGTTTTGGTAGAGGTGGTTGTGAAATGTTCAATTGATACTTACTCATTTTCTGAGGTTTTTGTTTGCTTGTTTTGACATCTCTACTATATTTTACTTAGAATATGCTTGCTATCTTGAGGGTCTGGTATTCACATTGGCTAGTTTAGTTACCAATCTAATTTGTATGGCCTCAAGGCACATGGCAAACTCCGACCTTGAAAAAAAAAAATTATCTATTTGATCAAGGTTGATGTTACTATTGCATGAACCACAACATGTTAGGGTAATAATGAATTAAAACCATTGATAGAAATATGAAAAATTAAGCCACTTTTCCTTGTCCATTTAATCACCTTAGTTTATGCGCAAAATGTGTAGGCCCACCTATCTGAATGATCCTCTTGAAACTTCTCCCATTAGAATATGTAAGATCAGGGCCAGCCTGTGATGTGGTGATTAAGGCAACTGGATCCCACATGGCTGACTGTATAGTTCAAGCTCCAGATTCTGTGGTTTGAACAACATGCCTGATGCACATGACTACATGCCCAAAATCCCAAAAGGAGGGGGAAATGCAGGAGAAGGGGTTATAGGGACCATTCCTCATGAGGAGAGGTACTTTCTCACTTTCTCTCTCTCTCCCTCTCCCCCTCCTCTCTCCCCCTCCTCTCTCTCTCTCTCCTCTCTCCCCCTCCTCTCTCTTCCTCTTCTCTCTCCCTCCTCTCTCTCTCTCTCCTCTCTCCTGCCTCTCTCTCTCCCTCCTCTCTCTCTCCCTCCTCTCTCTCTCTCCCCTCTCTCTCTCCCCTCTCTCTCTCCCCCTTCTCCAGTTAACACATCAATTTCTATGAAAAAAAAAAAAACATAAAAAATTTTTTTAAAAGAAAAAGAAAAAGAAAGCAAGAAGAAAGGAAGGAAGAAGAATATCAAAGCCCTGTAAGTATTTCTTGACAATAGTATATGAATTGAGAAGGAAACAAATCCTTAGAACATTTTACTAATTATATTCACAACTCTCCACTTACACTAACAAAATGGTGATTAATAGCTATTTTAGGGGGCATTAATTAATTGCCTTTATTAGTGATTAAAAATGTATATGTTAATTATATTTTAAAATGGAGATAACTTAAGAATTCAAAAGAAGGGATACCAAGTTTTACATTTTAGTAAGTAAACACTGGCAAAAAGTGCACTGTGTGTAAAAAAACAAAATCCCATAGCTTTCCATTTGCAGTTTTTATAAAAATCTGTTGTATAAATTTTTTTTTAAAACAAAGGGGCCAGGCTTTCCTTGAACCATTTGCTTGCTGATAATGAACACTGATTGAGAATGCAAAACCCTGCATATCATTATGTGAAACATTTATGCATTCAGAATGTCTACTTGGTGGTTTTCTTCTTAAGAAGCTAAACAATTCATTAAACAAGCTGCTTCTGAATGGTAGATCAGAACAAGCATAAGCTGCCTTCTGTAGAATTCTATTGTGAAGCTGTACCCATTTGTGTTTTCTTTGAAGCCATAAAAATGAAACCCTTATGCTCATATTAAAAGCATAAGAAAGGCATCTATTATGTCAATAGATTTAAAACACGGCCTTAGACACAGTGAGAACCACTCCAAAATGGCACTGTTATAATAGCAAAGGTTAAGAAGTGCATTCCCAGGGAAAACCTTCAAAGGCCTACATATCATTATATCCCAAAACAGATGGCATCACAGTGCTTGGAGCTCCACTCCACTCCATCGTTTACGGACACCTACAATCGCAAATAAATCCTTCTAATCCCACTCTTTTGTCTCGATTCTGTACTTTGATGATAAATGCCAGTGTTTTTTTCCTCCACCACATCGTTGTATGTTGTCCTATAAATAGTGAAGATACATGTACACATGTAGACATGACTCTTAAATACTTTTAAGCAATATACAAGTGAAGATTTTTACTAGTGATGATTTGTATTTTGTAAACATCTATGATTCCTAGATTCTAACCTATTGAAAAGCTTCAGTCATCTAAACTTTATAGGAAAAAATGATGAAAATATACCCTTTTCATGTATTGCTAAAACTATAAAATTGATGCAAACAATGTGGAATTATCAAGTATCTATGAACATACCATGGAGAACCTCTCAAAGAGATGGGACAAGACAAGAAAATCACAGAAGTATTGCTTATTATAACCCCAAACTGCAAACAACCCAAAAGTTCAACTGGATAATGGATACCTGAACTGTGATGTACTCAACGAAATACTGCACAGCACTGAAAATGAATAAACTGCTACTCCATGCAACAAAATAGATAAACCTCAGACACAAGCATGAGCAAAAAGGATATACAAAATATTCTCAATTATAGAAGGGATCTTAAAAAGTTTGTGGCAAATGACTATTATGAAAAAACTATACATAACGTTTTTAGAAATTCTGTACCAAAATAAATTCATCCCATGAAATTTTCAAAGTTCATGTGTATAGTTAAAAACATGCATAATTGAGCAATGTTATTACATAGGTTCATTTTTTTCTTTTTAAGTTTGTTTATTTTTCTCAGAGAAAGAGAGAGAGGAAGACATCCCCAATAGGATCTGCACACCGTGATTTCCTTTCCATCTCAGCCAGACAGGATCAGGGTGAACATGCGTATTCAGTGTATATAGAGAGGCCTTGGGGTACAAACCCAGGAGCTTCATATGTTGTCCAGCCTTACAGAGCAACACGTTAACAATGTCCTACCATCTGGCCTTTAGTTATTATTTTTTTTTAATCAAATCTAAAATTCTCTTGAGAAAATTAAACAGTACTAACAGATCAAAATTTTCCATGATCATTTCCTAAAGAATCTCATACACTGCATCTCTCTTTAGATTTAAATTTCAAGTTACCTACAGACAATGCCTAACTGGACATTGGGAGACTGGAAGACAAATTTAAATTTATATTTCCATATTTAGGAAGCATAATGATCTCATTTATATGTGAAATCTAAAAAAGCTGAACTGATAGAAAAGTTGAATAGAAGTTCCCAGGGGCTAGAGGTGGGTGAGAGTGGGGAAATGCTAGTCAAAGGGTAAGAAATCTGTCAGACAGAAGGAGTTCAAGAGACCTATTGCACAACACGGGGTCTGTAATTAATAACAACATATTGTATTCTTGGAAATTGCTTAAGACTAGATCTTAAATGTTCTCACCACAAGAAGTATCTGAGATGATGTATATCTGGAACCACACCACAATACACGCGTATCTCAAAACATGTAGTATGTAATGTTTGCCAATTAAAAATAAATCAGTACTCAAATGTATTATAGAACACGATAGCATACCAAAGTAAAGCAAGTTGGAGACAGTTCAAGATATATTTCAAAATAACCAGAACTGTGGATTTCAAATATCCACAATACAAAATAATAATAAAATTTGAGGGAAAAGATAGATTTTTGCCCTGACTTGATAAATACACATTGTACAACTTTTGAAAACCCACATTGCACCCCACAGATATGTACGACTATACTATAAAAATTAAAAATCACAATGAAATTTTTTAAAAATATGGCACATTCAGGGACCAGCAGTTGGCATAATGGCTACATTGCTGGACTCCCATGTAGTTAACCGCGGGTCAAGTCCCGGGCCCAGTGGCTTAACCTCACACTGGGCATGTGTGCGTGCGTGCCCAAGATCCCGAAAGGAGAATGGAGGAGAAAGGATTGCCAAGTGTCCATCCCTCCTAGGGGGTGATTTCTCGCTTTCTGTCTCTCTGTCTCTCTCAGTCTTTCTGGCGAGCATGCGCGCCATATAGCTAAAAACTCTCCAGAAGAAAAAAAAAAAGTCACGCTCAAAAATTAAAAAGTAAAGTTTAAGCAGAGAGTGGTGCAGCAGTAAAACGGGATGCTCTGGGATGCAATCCCACATTGGGAAGTTCTCAGTTCAGGTCTGGAGACCTCCTTGAGAATAAAGGGGACACATTTGCCCATGATCCAGGACTGACTGAAGGTTGGGGGTAGAGGACAGCCTTAAGACCCTATTTAGGGCACTGTGATCCATTCTGAGTATCCTACGCTTCCTCTTGATCTCTTTTGCTCATGGAAAAAGTAAATAAACACGTTACAAAAAGAAATAAAAGTGAGTAACAGGGTTGGAAAGGTGATATTATTGACACTGACATTTTCAACTTAAATGTAATCTTTGTAGTCTACTACTATTTGAAATATGCATGTAATATTTTATGATATATAGGAAATATTTGTTCATTGGGGGAAAACAGATGTTTAAGTTAAATAAATAAGTAAAGAAAAAGAGCTAAGGAAATATCTAACTTTTAATCTATAAAAATATTTAAATATCATCACAATTCAACTGAACAGGTTTACTTCATAGTTTACCTGAAACTTCACAAGGCTTATGAGATTGCAAATAAGAGCTCTTCTTTAACTCCAGTCTGTATATAAGATGTGGCTTGTTATGATCATCTTCATGTTCACTCCCATCTGCTTTCATTATAGGTTCTAAGAAGTATTCACCATCATGTGCTTTAAATGTTCCCATCTGAAAAGAAAAAAGAAAAGAAAATGAACTTCTCCCCCTCAATATCACTAAAAACAAGAAGCACATTTTGTCGCAGGTTAAAATAAATACACAGAAAGAAAATAGTGAGGCATCTGTTCACTGTCATCAACTGCACAAAAAAGTTGCCTTTCCATTGCTCTTTTCTCTCTCCACTTATATGCATAATGTTAGGAAGACTCAATAGTATTCCAGTAGAAAGAGTTAGATGGCAGGTGTTCCAGGTATGAAGACTTGCATAGACAAAGGCACCAAAGTGGAAAAAGTCTAGAACAGTCCATAAATAATAAAACCTGCTTGATTTGGTCTATATAAGGAAAAAGTATAAGACAAAACTCAAACGATAGACTGATTCAGATGAAAGATCTTGACTAGGAGGTTAGTAATTCAGAATTTACCCATAAAAATGACAATTGAAGTTTTCATAAACACTTGCTTTTAAGAATCCAATATTGAACTTACTACTCCACATCTCCATTGAGGTAACATTCTCAACTGTAACATGCCCAAAACCAAAGTCCTGATGTCCAGTTCAAATTTGCTGTTTCTGCAGTGCTCCCTGTTCTAGTAAATAGCAGCAATATTTTCAGGTTGCTCATACCAAAAAATCCCAAGGCGGACATCAAAGGTTGCTCTTCCCATCATATCCCATGTTCAAATAACCTACAAATCCTAATGGCTCAACCATCAAAGCACAACTAAATTTGAACCACTTCTCCCAAATTTTAGTAAAGCATCCATGACGTAATCTAACACTGTCTCTCACCTGAACTAATTCCACAGCCCGCTTTAGTTGAGTCTCCACAAAGTGGTAATCTTTTCATTATTATTTTATACAATCACTGCACATCACCACAGCTTGTAAAATGAATTTTCCCAGTATGAATACACTGCACACCAGCACAGTTAAAGATACCATCATACACATTGTCATCAATAGACAATCCTCCATTTCTATATCCCTTAAATATCTTGCCTTTCTATTTTTCTCAATTCCCTTCTTCTTACAGATTTCACTCTCCTGGAAAAAGAGAAAAACAAACTAACAAACAACTCTAACCACTTTCGATGTCAGTCAATAAAACTTTTAAGTCCTTACAATGGTCTTCAATGTCCTGTGTGATATGGCACCTCTCTCTCTATCATCCCTGTTCCTCCAATCACACACGCTACTGACAATTCAATGACATCACTGTTTCCTACTTCCACCTTAGCTCACTCTGGAACTCTACTCTTGATCTCTTTGCTGTTCCTCAAATATGACAAGCATAGTCAGTCCCATCTCAGGACCACTGCACTTACTAAGCCTTCTGCCTCAAACACTTTTCCCTACTGGCTTCTCCTATCATTAGTTTCAGGTCCCGGTTCAACATTCACCACCCTATATAAAATGGTACCCAATATCTTCTCTTAGGTTCCTTTATTGTGTTTCTTATTCATTTTTTCATAATTTATCACTATCTGATATATTTTCAGTCATGTTTATTTGTGACTTGTCTGATACTGTCTGCTAAAATACAAGCTCCATGAGATTAGGGCTCTGCCTGTGGTCTTCTCTACAAGCCTGCCTTATACCAGATGCTATAAAATAAATGAAAGAAAAATTGATGCTATAAGGTATGAAATCCAATCTAGTAACAACCTATGAGGTATTTCAAAAAGTTCATGGGAACATGGAATTAAAGTATAGGTTTATCTTGGTACAAAATAATTTTGAAATCCATGCATAGTTTTTCATGATACACATGTTCCCTGAACTTTCTGAAGACATCCTCACGTATATTATGGATAGTAGCAAAATAAAAAAAAAATGCTTGTGGCTTTAAGATAAGATGAAGGATTTATGTCAGAAGAGAGGCAACAAAACCCAAATGATGGCAATAGTGATGGTATGGCAGCTGGAATAGAAAGGCTACAAGATCCCAATGCCTGAGAAAAACAGAAAAATGGGTACCCTAATAGGGAAAATTTTATGATAATTTTCTGGGAAAATATAACTTATTAAAATGACTCTGGAAATGTAAGAAATCCAAATAAATCCCTTTCCACCAAGAAAGAGAAAAATACGTCAGAGTTACATCTTTACAAAATCCTGGCTTTGATGATTTCACAGAGAAATCCTATAAAACCTTGAAAGATAGTCTCACTGATATTGAACAGTCCCAAAATATTTTTTAATTCTAATTATTTTTATGAAATTAGAAAAGCCTTTCTAAAGACACCAAGACAAGAAACAAACAAACAAAAACAAGCATAGGACAAATTCATGCATAGATAACAAGATAAAAGTCCAAAATTGTATTAACAATAACAATAAATATCTGTAAGACAGAAAGAACACACGATCAGGTGCAGTTTATTGTAGGAATACAAGTATAGTTCCATAGTAGGACTGTATTAATATAATTCATCAGAGTCACTTACAAAATTCTTTAAATTTGCATGCTTTCCAAATTTTAATACATAGCTTTGATGTTTAAAAATCTTGGTAATATATTAGGTCATTGGGAAAGTCATGACATGTTTTTCTATGTTTTTCTATACAAAACCGTGCCGTGACTTTCCCAACAACCCAGTAGAAAGAGATGGACGCCCGTTTAAAAAATAAGCTGTAGCACAGCCAAAAAAGACGGTTTCATACATAATCAAGAGACAGTCAAGTTTTTCCCACTTACGTCAGAAATACAAATATGCCCTAGACAACAGAACTAGACAAAGAAATAGATTGGAAATATTAAAAATTGCAAAGGAAGAAGTGAAAGTGTCATCTTCCTAGATTATACCAATATACACCTTAAACGTAAGAAAATTACTTGAAACACTACTAAAACCCTGAGGACGTTCAGTACAACAATTATTCAGGCTTTAGTAGTTTTCACATATAAAAAAACAATCATTAGCAGATATTATGGAAGAAACTACTCTATTGACAAACAAAACGATGAAATTCCCAGGAGTAAAACAAATAAATCTATAAGATCTTTTGACAATGTTAAAGCACCGCAGGAGAACTATGAAAGAACTCAATCGGATGGGACATTTGCCATGTTCTTCAATAGTAAGATTTGCCAAACGAATCAAAAATAAAACAAGATCTCAATTTCTATTAAGTACCAAATTTTCTTAAATATTCATATATATGGAAAAATAAACAAGTAAAAATAGCCAAAATATATATTTAATTGCCAGAGTGTGCATGTGCTCACCAGAGAGAAAGAAAGCAAGCATGCTCCATGGGGTAAGATCATGCCGCAATCCCTTCTCCATTTTTCCATCCCCTCAGGATTTGAGGCAAGCCTGTGCACGTGGTCGGCATGCTTTTCAACCTACCAAGGCTGGGATTCGAACTGCAGCTGGCCAGATGGCATCCTGCTCCCTTAACCACCTGGCTATAAGGGTGGTACAGATAACTGTATTTTAATATATTTGGTTTATGGGACCAGCAGTTAGCATAATGGATATGTCTCTGAACTCTCATGAAACCGACTGCGGTTCAAGTCCTGGACCCGGTGGCTTAAACTCACGCCGGGTGCGTGTGTACGCGTGCCCAAGATCCCGAGAGGAGAATGGAGAAGGGATTGCAGTGTGGCCATCTCCCCTGGGGGTGTGATTTCTCACTTTCTGTCTCTATATATATATATATGTGTGTGTGTGTGTGTGTGTATATATGTATATATATTTTGTTGGTTTACTTTGTATTTTATTTTAGGTGATTACACATTATTCTGAGAAGGGTTTCACTGGTTAATCATTAAAGGGTTCCAACAAAAGTGAGAGGAGAGGGTGGCGTGGTGGTTAAGGTGCTGGATGCTCCCACATGGGTGACCATGGTTCAAATCCTGGACCTGGTGGCTTGCTTTCTCACCTTCTCTCTCTTTCTATGTGTGTCTCTCTGGTCAAAATAAAAATAAATGAATGAATAAATAAAGTTAAATAAATAATTAAAAATAATAAAATTTTTTTTTTTAAAGAAAAGTGAGCAGACAGAGGAGTCAAAGCAATAATTTGAAAAGATTAAAACAACTGTATACCTAAAGGAAGACCAAAAAGGGGAAAGTTTTAGTCTTCAAAGTAGGAAACAATAAGAGCTTGCATTCTGTCTGTGAGCAAAGAGAGCAGAAGGAAGTCCTTAAATGGTCGGCTAATACAGATATGCCCCTCTCTCTAGTCAGGTGAGATTAATCATCCAGGGAAGACATTTATATAAATAGCTAATTCCAATTTCTAGATCAGACAAAATTCATATATATTTACATATACAAATACCTAATTGATTTTGACCCCACAACAACTCTTTGAACTATGTTATATTATTATCCCGACTTTACAGGTGAGATAAGTGAGGAACAGAGAGGGTGAGTAATCTGTCCCCGTCTCACACTGAGTAAGTGACCGGGCCAAGAGGTGACTCCAAATAGCCTGGGTTCCACATTTGCTGGCTTACTTAACCCATTACACTAAACTAGTTAACACATGTCAATTTTGACAGACTTATGAAATAGTCAAAAAATATTTAATGAACACTTATATACCAGGCATAGTTCAATAAGCTAAAGACACAACTGTGAACATGATAAAACCCCTGTTTTCGAAGAATACATTAACGTGATAG
Source organism: Tupaia belangeri chinensis (assembly GCF_000334495.1). Lineage (NCBI taxonomy): Eukaryota > Metazoa > Chordata > Mammalia > Scandentia > Tupaiidae > Tupaia > Tupaia belangeri. The sequence continues at coordinate 1,380,543 of NW_006205727.1, forward strand.
GCTTCTTTCAGTGCAGAAAAGTAAAACTACAGGCACTCTTCGGTAAAATGCTAATATGTTACGATTGTTACACATTTTAAATGTTTTAAAAATAACAATATTCCATTAGATATATTAACTATAAAGCAATAACATAGTCTATAAAATAAAAATCAAACTATAAATATCAAGAGTTTTATCTGTTTCTTGGATACTTTTCCAGTAGTCCTTGCGTACTAATTTTACCAGGGTATATTTTCCAAATATAACTACAAATCACTTCATTTCAATACATACCAAAATTCTAGCATTCTCTGCCTTCCCAGAAAACTAATTTCAACTATTCTTATAAGAAGTAATAAAGGTTTTTGAAACCTGAATACATGGATCCGTAGAAAAACTCTGCCTTTTAAAGAAAGCATGCTGAAGAGGAGACATATGATAGTATCTTGGTAAAAGATACAAGTAGACATGGGAAACTGGTAACTTAACTAAATGCACCGACCAAGCCCTGATCACATCACATTATTCCTAAGCAATATTGAAAATATTTCTATGGAGTTTTCTATTCTCTTTTTGGATCAAAATCTGACCTTGGGGTACATCTGTTTTAATATTCTAATAAAATGCACATGAATGCAACCTGTGCTCCCATATGGGAAGTAAATACAGTTCTGACCAGAGGTGATCAGCACCTCCTTTTAAGCTGTACTAGAACATGCAAACTTTCTAAGATTAGTGCCTTTATAAATTCAGAGGCATTTTCTATTTTTTTTTTTTTTTGGAGGTTTTTGTTGTAGGGCGCATGGGCTCGCCCGACAGACAGAGAGAGAAAGAGACAGAAAGGGAGCAATCAACCCCAGGGAGGGATGGCCACGCCGCCACAATTCCTTCTCCTCCATTCTCCTCTCGGGATCTTGGGCACGCACGCACACGCGCCCAGTGTGAGTTTTAAGCCAACAGGTCCGGGACTCAAACTGCGGTCGACTACGTCCGAGTCCAGCGACATAGTCATTACGCTAACTGCTGGTCCCCAGAGGCCTTTTCTTAAGCAAAACCTTATGTACTTTAAATGTAAGTTCAAGGAAATATGACAAATAATTTGTCATCAAGGTGATTTCTTTTACTTATCAACAAAACACAAGTATTTTACTTCCGTCAATTTTTCTATAATCCATCTTACTGCAGGGGATTTTGTTAAAATATTAAAACATTAGAGCTTTGCCTGAAGTCTCCTAAGAAAGCACTTAACTTTTTTTTCAACTTGGAAAGGGATCTGGTAAGGCATTGGAGGACTTGACAGGTGGTTCATAGAATTATATTCAGATCATGTCATATTTTTAGCAAGCTCCCATATCCACGTGGGCACTGCAATTAGTTTCATGAGAAATGCCAACAAAATTCCTAACAGTTTCTTTCAATGACCATTAAAAAACAGCAAGACACGTTTTCACATGGGAGGGGTACTTAGAGTAATGATCTATTTGCGAAGGTGTTTCAAAAGTCAGAAGTGATTATATGACTAGCTCCAGTCTATCCCCATAAGCCAAGACTTTTATACATTTAGAGAATTTTTAGGGACCAGCAGTTTGTGTAATGGCTATGTCGCTGGACTCCCATATAGTCGACCGCGGTTTGCATCCCAAACCCGGTGGCTTAAAACTCACGCCAGGCACAAGTGCGTGCGTGCCCAAGATCCTGAGAGAATAGAGAAAGGATTGTGGCATGGCCATCTCCCCTGGGAGGGAGGTGATTTCTCGCTTTCTGTCTCTCTGTCTCTGTCTGGCAAGCGCATGCACCCTATAGCCAAAACCTCTCCCAAAAAAAAAAAAAAAAAAGATTTTCTATACAACTGTTTTCCGAAATGTTCTTATTTCAGTATTGTGGTATTCATTTTTTTTTCAAAATACATAACAAACACATGTACTGTTGCCATGACCAATAAGGTACTCTCAGAATTCCTTAAAGGGTAAAAGCAGGTACAAAATACAAACCCTTTAGACTCTTTTTCCAAATCATTTGTAGATATCACATTAAGCATTGACAACTGGAGAAGAGCATTTAAAAATACAGTACTGTTGAATTGTTGACTAAAATGTTTAGTTTTTCAGTCTTTAATCATAAATCATGAGAATCAGATGATGATATTTATAAGGAAGCCTAGGCATGTGTCTTAGGGTTGTACTCATGAAACTGTGGGCATGTTACATCATATTTCTGACCCGCAGTTCCATTATTTGTCAAACAAAATTGAAGTACTCTTACCTACTCCTGAGAGATGTATATTAAAATGACATTCATAAGAGAAGCTAAATAACTATTTTGAAACTGAACATATTTTGAGACAGGATGAAAAATTCTCCCCTAAAAGCATAGATATTACAGCCAACCTTACCATAGGCAGAATATAAACTTCATGTGATAAAAAAAGAAAACCATAAAGATTAACTGAGATTCATTTTTATTTTCATATATTTTGTTCAATGCAAAAAGTTTCTTCCCAACAATTCCCTGTATAACACCCTGATTATGCCTAGAAAATAGCATTATATACAAGCACACAGTGAATAAATTAATGAATTAATGACATAAAGAAAACATAAATGGCGCAGGTCCCATAGTGGTTAAGGCTCTGGACTCCCACATGGCTGAACGTAGTTCAAGTCTCAGATTTAGTGGCTTGAAAATCATGCCAGGTCATGTGGGTGGGTGCCCCAAATCCCAGCAGAATGGAAAAGAAGGGATTGCAGCATGGCCCATCCCCCCGGGGGAAGTGATTTCTCACTTTCTCTTTGTCTGTCTCTCTCCAGTGAGCACACACACCCTAAGGCAAAACCTTTCCAAGAAAAGAAAAAGAAAACATGAGAACTGGCTCCAAGATACATTTTTCTCTCCTCTGGCAACACTCTTTACCTTTCCTATCCTATGGGACAATTCCAGATCTCCGGTAAAAAAAAAAAAAAAAAAAAAAAAAAAAAAAAAAAAGTGACATGAGAAAACACTCAGGAAATGCACTGCTAACAACTCACTTAAAAAACATTGGTTCTTTCACCAAGTTCTGGTCTACCGGAATCAAAACAATAAAACAAAGACTTTGAACCTATCTATCCCAGATTTATGTAACCAAAAGACTCAATTTCAAGTGGTGTATCCCAGCAACATCAGTGATAAGTAAATTTGGTAATATTTCTCGAGAAAACACTCAGGAAATGCACTGCTAACAACTCACTTAAAAAACATTGGTTCTTTCACCAAGTTCTGGTCTACCGGAATCAAAACAATAAAACAAAGACTTTGAACCTATCTATCCCAGATTTATGTAACCAAAAGACTCAATTTCAAGTGGTGTATCCCAGCAACATCAGTGATAAGTAAATTTGGTAATATTTCTCTTTATTATAGGCAGTGAAGTATTTTTGAAGTCATATGAACTCACTAAAAGTGAAGAGAATTATCAAAAAAAAAAGGTCATATTTTTGTAGGGTCGAAGTAACAGTCTTCAGAATGCTCCCAATCTCTCACTAAACTATCCATGAAGAAATAAAACCTAATATCATAATGACACTGAGAAAACAATAGCACTTGGCAGATCATACACACAGGCTGCCCTTCTCTTTATCGCTATCTCCTTGCTATTCTCTTCTTGGTCAAACATACTTATCTACAAGGTCATAACCCAAAGTTCTCACAGGATGCTGGCCCCAACTAAAAGTCCAGGATCTCTCCATTATGCACGATCTTCTCCATTAAGCCCAGATGTGGCTCTTTTTTGGCTTCGTAAAACATAAATTAAAAGGACAAGTTATCGGCACGTCCCTGACCCAGCACACTGCATGAACACAATGCGTAAGGGGAGAGGGCTTCCTAAACATACTAAACCGAACTGTCCAGCCCTCGCTCCTTAGCAATGCATTCTGCGCCTTCAACAATCGATTCTAACCTTACCTTTCACCCCTAGCACCCCTTTCAGATGCACACACCTACAAGAAACCCTTGCATTTTTGTTTATTCATCTCTCAAAGTTCAGCTGAAAAGACTTCCCAGCACAAGCACAACTCTCTTAATCACTCCCTCCCACCCCTTGTTTTTAGTTTGTATAGGGTGAATGCTCTTTCCAGAGAAAGACAGAATGAGAGAGATAGAGAGAAAGAGTGAGAGATAGAAGAAAAGAGAGAAAGCACCCCTCAGGGGGAATGGCAATCCCTTCTTCATTCGCCTCTCAGGATTTGGGGCATGCATACACACACCCAGTGTTTTGTCAACCTCTATGTCTGGGACTCGAACCTCACAGTCAGCCATATAGGACTCAGCCACTTTAACCAGGGCACCACTGCTTGCAACCTGATATGGTACTTTTTGTACACTTCTTTTAGTAGCACTTAGCAGATTATATCTTCACTAAAGGCTTAGTGCCTGGTGTCACCAGCATGTGGTGGTCCTGAGAATGCTGAGCATAACTAATCAAGGGCACTTTGAAATCCACTAGTGTTTTAACCCTGGCCATATCTCCAAAGGGCTGCTCCCAGTCAGAAATTGAGAACCATGGGAATACTAAGGCAGTTCTTAGGAGGTAGGACAGTCGCCTCTCAGTCAAGTCTGGCTGATGGAGGGTTTTGCTGAACTTTATTTAGACTTCCTAGCAGCTGAAGATGCCTCTACCTACATCTACATCCTCTTTACCTGTTTCAGATTTATGTCTCTATCCTTGCTTTCTATATTTATTTTTCTTTTTCCATGAGAAAGAAAAAAAAAGTATCATCGACAGGTTCTCATCATACTATGATATCCCCTTTTCCAAGTCTTCTAGCCAGCCAGAATCACACACCCAGCATGTTTCAAGTTGACCTGAGATCTGAACCCTGGTCTCCCCTGTGGCTCTGACACTACAGAGCAATGCCTCACCACCTGCACCATGGCCTCCCAGCTCTCTCTCTGGTTTCTCTAACACAGGCACTTCCCCTAAATCTCAGCATGTGCTTCTTGAAGGACGTGGACTAACACATGCAGAATGTTAAAAACAGAGATATAGGAAATTCTCCCTTCTGTTGATTGAGTATTTGAGCAAGTACATGAATAACTTGGTTCTTATAAGCTTTTCTAACAAGAAAAATATAAATACAGATCATAATCTAGGGCTATATGAGTTCTAGGAAAATAGAAGTTTAGAAAATAATAAAGCTAAATTTTCCAGAATAGACAAGAACTAGTAAAGATGCTAAGGATAGTTTCTATACTTTTCTTTCCTGACTGGACAAGAAGTTATTTGGGCAACTGAATATTCAGTCATCGGAGACCAGGACTGCCTGACATGATGCAGAATGCTCACATGAGAAACTTCAAAATAGTGCACGTGGCCACTGCAAGCTACTCTGGGAATACTGGATAAGCCAGATGCAATGTCTGGTTTTATGATACCTGGAAACTGTTTCCTTCAACCACAAGACTGCATTGCTTCCAACCCCAAGAAATAGTGAAGTTAACTGTCAAGGCACTTGGTCCCCGAGGCTTTCAGGAGAAGGGAAGCTACTGGGTAATATAAGAGGGCTTCTTGAGGCATGAGGGATCGTTGGAAATAGATTTTGTCAAATTTGTACATCCTGTCCTAAGACATATATGTCAATATATTCTAACTTATTAAATAATGACCTTTGTTTTGGTAAGATTATTTGTAAGTATTATGAGAAGATACAGAATGTAACCATGAAAGAGGTATAGAACTGAATAGAGGAATATTGGGCGTGACAAGTACACATTCTGTCACAGCCTATCAATGACTTAAAGAGTCTGATTAGACATACTATTTACAAATAATTTTATTCAGCTCCATTTTTTGTATCTATTGTAGATTTTGGAAATGTATAAATAAATTTATGTTCAGAAATGTCTGAATCATGAGATAAATATTTATACTGGGGCCCAGACTCTGTGGCACAGTCAGTAAGTTATCACTGGACTGTGCAGTTGGAAACCACATGCTGAATGTAGTTCAAATAGCCAGCCCAGTCAATCTGAAAATACACTGTGCATGTGAGCACATACCCAGGATCCTGACAGGCTGGAGGGCTGGAAGAAAGAGAGCACAGTGTGACCAAGATCTGCAGAGGATGCTGCTCCATCTCTCTCTTGTGTGTGCATGCTAGCACGCTCGCTCACGCTCTCTCTCTCTCATGCACTCGTATGTGTTCTATCATGAATAAAGGTATTTCTTGAAACTTTGTAAACAGGTGCATTATGAAAATACTATGAATTAATTTCAAAACCTTTTGGTACCAAAGTAAACTCATTTTATTTCCATTTTTCCATGACCTTTTGAAGTCCCCTCATACTTAAGGGAAAGAAAAATTATAGAGAAGGAAAGACTAGAAAAGCAAGAGTTATACACATGTTAAAGAAAATTTCTGGAAGACTCAGCCTTTTCTGGTTCTTCGGTTCAAAACACTTAGGGAGAAAACTAAACAATACTAGTCATGGTTCAGTGATTTAGTGAAAAAGGAAAACACGTAAATATCAAGACTTCTAAAAGTCCTGGTAAAAAAAAAATGACCATATAAACATTAATAAAAAACACTAGTTCACATATTTAGGGTTAATTCAACACTAGCAATTAAATACAATCAGTAAATACATAGGGGGGTCCTCAATTTTAACAAATGTTTGTAAAAGGATGTC
>NW_006205727.1:1387222-1395687 GCF_000334495.1 Tupaia belangeri chinensis
AGGAACAGTAAGATCACATGCTCATTTCAATATAATAAATTTATTAAGCGTTTACTAGAATACTACATCCCTTCATGACTAAAAGCAGAACTAAAGCAAAGCACAAAGCAACTAGAAAACCAAGAGAATGACTAAGTTAATAAGACTGGCTTACAAACTCAGCAACCTTCGACCTTAGCATTCAATGGATTGACAGAGGTCAAAGCCAAATAATAATAATAGTTAACTACACAAGGTGATGATGATAAGTTAGGAAACAGGTAGGAGCAGGATCAAAAGGTCCACATAAATGATTGAGTTCCCGGCTTTATATTAATATTCATATGCAAACAATTCAGCTGGCCTTGGCTTTGGGTAACACAGTTTTGTCCACACATGAAGACTAAAGACTGACGTGAGACTAAAAAGAGGAATCTGATAAACAAAATTATTCTAACTTACCAGAACTTCTGTTCTTTGATGAAACTATTAATCTAAAGAGAGTTCATATTAGAGTCAAAGTAAAAACAAAACACACAATCATAAATAGGTAGCTAATAGGTTTACTTCCATGATAATATCAAAGAAAAATTTCTTTTAAGTTACTAATTTAATTAGTAATTTAGACTCACAGCTATTATAATCACACTACTGAAAAGAAAAAAAAGTTAGGATCCTGGTACTAACAGTCATTTGCTATATCACTGGAAATTTTCTCTCTACAACAATGAATGTGTTCAACTTAACCAATACAAATGCTAAGAAGTTAAGATAAAACTGAGTTATATAGGTACAAAAATAGAATTTTAAGTGTTTAATGAATAATTTCAAAAATATCATTATGTTTATCAAAAACAAAATGCATAAATAAATCAGATACATAATTATGACTGAGGCACCTGTACCCAAACTGACAGTGACAAGAAAGCATGAATTCCTATTATCATTCAAAAACATCTTCCACTGCTTTTTTAATTCAAAAGGAAATACTGAATTATTTGAACTAGAACATTATGAACCATAATGAGCAGAAATACCATTCCTATTAATGCTTCCTCCATCTGGAATGTTCTTCTATGCCATAGAATACTAGAGGTCAAAAATACATATTGACCATGACAAAATTGTAGTAGTAAATCTAGGACTCTCCAGACAAACTAAAAATTATTTTAACAGGTTTTAGAAAAAGAATATTTTTTCTCTCCTTTGGAGAAACAGGTGGCTGTGTAAGTATTTGAGTATCTTCCGATGTTGGGAATGTTTTATGTTTATCCACATCAGAAAAGAAGAAAACTCTTCTGTATGCATTCCAGCAAATGCAATTTAGTAACTTGAAAAAGAGCAAAGAAAGAGACTTTCCAATTTTCCTTTAATACCAACACTGAAAGGCAGGATGATATTTTAAATTATTTAAACTAAAAGAAAGTACTACATGTGGGCTGGAGAGAACTGTTAGCAATTCTGTTAGCACTGAAGAATACCCAGTGATGATGTTCTGAACTCTTTGAACACATTCCTTCTTTAATCCTTTCTTTCTTTCTTCCTTTTTTTGCTAACTAAAAGCTAGAATACTTGGGAGCCCTACAACGCTGTAGTCAAATTCCTAGTTCTTGTTTCTTCTTGAATATGTATGAGGGTACTTCAAGAAGTTCATGGAAAAAAAAAAACAGAATTAAAGTACAAGTTTATTACAGTGCAAAAAAAAAATCATTGAAATCCATGTTTTTGTAATATTTTCCATAAATGTTTTGAAGACCCCTCCATTTAACAGAGGAGCTACTGATGAAGCAAGCTAATACACATTTGTTTTAAAGCAAGTATCCTCATTTCATGAACTTTTTAATGGGGAAAAAGTTCTATCTTTATTTTCACTAACATCTGAGGGTTAACTCCTTCCATTACGATCCCAGGTGAAATCATGGACACTATAGCTCTACCACGTGAAGTATTACTTTTACCAATAACGTAATACCTTCAAATCACACTAGAGTTGACGCGGTTGCTGGATTATTTATACTCATTAGTTACTACTTGTATAATAAGTAGACCCTATTTACAGATTTTTTTAAATTTATGTTTTATCACTGTACATGTTTACAACATCCAAAATGGTTTTTGCCAGCATGAACATTAATCTAGTCAGATACTACCATACACATTACCACTAGGTAACTTTTCATTTTTGCATCTGTTAATTTCAAGAAACTATCAATAGTTCTTGTTTAATGCATTAAATATAGTATATTTACCACATTACAAATTGGCTTTGTAATATTTTCACTACTATGTTTATTTAATTTGCTTCCTTTTTTAAACTACGTTTTTTACATATTTAAAGTTAGTATGCTGAGAAGAGATCCTGGGTTTCACCTGACTACTGAAGAAGGTCACATTAAAAAAAAAAAAAAAAAAGGTTAAGAACATCTGTCTTAGAAGGAGAGAAACAATGGAACACATAGACCTCAATATTTTATTTCATTTCCTCTCCAGTGAAGTTTTTACACAGTCTCTCCATAGTTTGTTTACTCTTGTCATTGCAATGATTATTTATTTGCTGGCACTAGGTGTTTGTACATAGATTCAACATCTTCAAGTGCCAGTGAATCCTCAACAGTCAGATTCAGTCAACCTTTTCCCTATTCTCTACTTCAGAGATAGCCATCTGCACACCAATAACAAAACGCACCTTTCCTTTCAAACCTTTCCAGTAGGAACCATTTCCTCTTATGAATAATCATTTTCTTTCCTTTCTATCATTCTACATTCTGGGGCCAAATTTTAGTAAATTCAGATATTCTGCCTCAACCCATGACCAAGTAGCCTGGCCTCCTGTTGCAAACCACACTGGCCTTGTAGCAGAGGCCTCCCAGGCCACTCCCTGACCACTACTACAGCATCCAACACTTTAAAGAAAGATGCTCTGGGCTTTGCTTGCAGGGTCAATTTTGCCCAGCAGGCAGAGGCATGTTCATCCTGGCATGAGAGCCTTCCAATATCCTCTCCCACTGCAGGAGGGAATGGCCTCCAGTTTGAGTTCATCTGCCTGTTAATCCTTTTAGTGGCCCACCCTGAACTCCTGGGTCAACCATTCGAAAACCTGCTGCTCTACTCTCCTAATACAACCCTTCCTTCCCCCAAAAACATGCGCAAGGTCCAGAACACACTTACCAGGCCTCCACACAGGCTGAAGACTGCGGTGTAATTCTCCTGAGCGTTGACCTGGCCGCGGTAGAAGCAGTGACGCAGGTCTGGGGTCTCCATGCTGCGCTCTCTGGCACCATGAGCAGGGGCTCCCAGGTGCACCTCAGTGTAGCCAGCGGCCAGGAAGGCCGCGTCGGCGCTCAGGTTCAGCTGGAAGAGCTGCCCATAGGCGCTAATGCGGTAGTGGGTCCTGAAAGGCGTGGGTTCCAGCGCCTCGGAGCTGCGTTTCTTCCGGCTAAAGTGGCGGCTCTGAGGGAACACTTCTCCGAACTCATTGACCCGCGCCGGGGTCACCACTTCGTAGGAGGCCAGTGTCTTCACCAGAGCTTCTGCAACCACAGTGATACGGTTATTGAGCCCCCAGGCGTGCCCAGCCTCCCAAACTTCTTCAAGCCACTGTCCCTAGTGAAGGTCTCAAGTCCCGGGGCACCCGGGGGCCTGACAAATGCACGCATGCTGGCGCGCGTTCACACACACAGACACACGTGCGCACTGTGATTGTGCGTGCTCGGCTTTCCCACACCCCGGACTTGCTCCACGCTCCCCAAGCAGACTCTACCACTCATGGCCCTGAGCAGCCCACCTCTTCCCCCAGTCCTTCTGCGCGTGCCAACCGCAGCCAACTCGTGTCCTGTGAGCGCACGCGCCACCCTGCCCCACGCAACCCCACCGCGTGGTCCTGGGAGTGAGACGTGTCCGCGGCGCGCGCGATTCCTCGAAACCCCGCGCAGACGCGACTGCTGCGGTCACTTGGGGTAGCCTGATCTGGAAGCCTTGGGAGCCCCTGTCCAACGTCCCCGGGCAGGCTGAGCCGCTCGCCCCCTAGGTCCGCAAGTCCCTCTCCGGCCCGGAGCCCCCACTCCACCGCGGCAGGCGCCCGGCGGTGACCTTACCTTGCCTGGGGTGGAAGCGAACTTCCCAAGACCTGGTGATGAAGAGCGAGAGCTGGTAGAGCAGCCCGGTCAGCCACTTGGCCACCCGCATGGTTCCACCCTGGGGTCCCGACAAGGGAGGCCAACCCGAGCCGCCAGCCGCCCCGCCGGCTTCCCCCGCGCTCCGCTGCCTGTCCTCCCTCTCGCCTGCTGCTCTCAGCGCTGGCCGCTGCGGCGTCTCAGCAACCTCCAGAGCAGCAGCCCGGGCCCGGGGCAGGCCAGTCTCGCCACACCGCCAGCCTCCGCTCCCTGAGCCGCTGCTTCATCGCACTGCAGCCCGGCAACTCCCGGCTCGCTCTCGGCAGCCTCGCTTCCCTTCCTGCGCCCGCACTGCCCTCAGAAACCCTCTCAGTAGATCCAGCTCAGCGCGGGGAAGCTGCTCGACCTACCAGGAACGGTGCCAATATAGCCACCCCAGGCCAGGCGAGCGCTGGGAAGAGCCCGCCCCTAGGGGCCCGTCTCGGCCAATCAGCGGGAGGCGCGGCCCCCCAGCTCCCCTCCTGCGCGCAGCACCCCACTCTCCTCCCACCCAGAGACAAGATGAGTGTGATACCCCCGGGCTGCAGCTGTGGGCGAGCAACGTGGTTTGTAGCCCGAGCCCCAACTGGACGCCAGTCCGGTACCAATAAAACCCAGAGTGGTACAAGCATCCAGATAGGTGCTCGAGGTTTCTATTTCTCAGGATGAAATGACAAGTTTCAGTTCAAAAGTTATTTATGTTTCAAGATAATTTTAGGCTTCTCAAACAAAATTGAATAAGCGACAGTGGGAAGTTCTTGTAGACAGAGGATGCTATCAATGATACATGGTGGTCTGGCCTCTTTTGCAAGGGCTCTGTGTAGGCTGGGAGTTGAAGAATGTTATAAGGTGGGGAGAGGAAGCTGAGTTTGCAATCAACAAGCACTTTTAGATGAGGATTGCTGGCAATTGCCCAGTGAAATTCACGAAGAAAAGGGTGTGCGTCTCCAAACTTTTAGTTAATTTTTCGTGATTTATCTTTTCCTTATAATGTTCTAAATGGTTAAAAAAAAAGTCACCCCAAATCATCTGATCTTCAGAATCCATGAAACGTGGATCTGTCCTGCGTGGGAGTCATTCTTATGATCATTTCTGACAGCTATGTTTGTGGTATTCATATAGCCTTCGTTCACAATATCCAGATGATCCCACGTGTCGGCAGTTTTCTAGTTCTGAATTCATTTCTCCCACCAGGTGACTGTTAAACTGGATAAACCTCAACAGCAGGAGAAAGCAATCATTTCAGTACTACTTTGTTATTTCCCAAGTCCACCTGTTGGATTTGCAAGTTCCATAATTACTTCTCTTTACAACCAATATGAAAACAAAAAGGAGAGAGAATGACCGAACTCACTTGTAATCCAACCAATGGAGAGAAAGAATAGGAGAGAAAAAGTAAAGGGATATATTGGTAAATCATTCACAAGTATTTAGGATTTAGTTCCTGGCTGCCTTTCCTCCTCCTGAGCTCTCAACAATGGGAATTCTTCTTTCTTTGAATTGACCTCTGATGGCACGCCTTTTCACTTTTATATCAAATGCTTGGTCCATCTGTTGTTTGTCACAAATGTGGAACAATCTTGTTCAAGGAGAGAGGGTTTAATCTTACATCGCCCAAGGAAGTCGCCCAGCTTGGTGATAGTCATTCTTCCACAATCCCTCCCCTTCTTTTGTATCCCTTTCTCTCAAGTGACATTTCATTCATCAGAGAATTACAGACTTCTGGTGTTGTTTTTCTTTCCCGCAAAGTTAAGCACACTGTTACTCTAAATGAAACAAAAGTGGACTTCACCCACACCTGTCTATTTAGTAGTTACCTTCGGTACATTATAATTTAGTCATTTTAATTACATCACAGCACTGAATGAGTCTGCACATTAGAAGTCATGCCTTTCCTTGTATAAATACCAGAAAATAGAGCTGCACCAATTTCAATCCCATCACGGAGTGTTTGTTACTCAAGGCAGTTTTTGCAATGGAATATTTTATGTTCAGCCTCTGTAACTTTTTGGAAATACTGTATTGAAAATGGGGCTAGGATTCCCCCCACACACACACACCTTTAAAAAAAAGAAAGAAAGAAAGAAATACGAAGATATGTAGGATGTGTATTTGATCATTATAAACTTTACAATGTTCAATTAAGAGTTTGTCTAGCCTGGAGACTCGCTCGGTAGCAAAGTAGACTAACCTAGTGACTGGAAGCCACGTGGTAGACTACAGTTTCAGATAGCACCTGGAAATACACAGGGGACATACCTACAAGATGCTCAGGGCCTGGAGGGCTGGGAATGGGGGATCACAGTGTGATGTGACCCTGGTGGCAGGTGCTTCTCTTTCTCTTCCTCTCTCTCTCTCCCGCTCTCATATACACTCACTATCATGAATAATAAAAACAATTTTAAAGAGTATTATTTCTCTCATTTTATAGAGGATAAATGCTACAATTCCACATACTAAGTAACCAAGCTAGATTTCTACCAATTCTTTCATATTCCAAATGTCATTTTATTATACGAGATGATAAATATGATATTCAAATTGTTTTTCTGTCTTCTATTTATGAAAATAGCGTGAAGAAGCTAATCTATGTCATTTAAATCAAATGATTTCTTCATATTGCAAATTAGAACTACCATTTATAAAGTTCTTCTGACATACCAGTCACTGTAGAAGGGACTTCTGAGAGTTTATCTTATTTAATTTACCCATGACCTCCATTGGGCTCAGAGAAATTACGTAATTCTCTCTGGGTCACATATCAAGTTAGATTCAAATCTCTTTGGTCTTAAATTTCATACTTTAAAAAAGAAAATTGAACTTTTCATCTGCTAAAATCTGATGTATTGTTATAACCAGGGACAACTCAAAAAATCAAAGACAGTTTTATCAAGTACAATTTCACTTGATTTTTAATTCAGACAATCATCATTATAAATATAAGGTCTACAACCAAGCCAGCACAGGGTGGACAAAATATTCTTAATCTTGCAAAACAGGAATACACTCACTATATTCAGGGGTTGTACAGTTCTTGTTTTATAATCCTAATTCTGTAATTAACTGTATAAAGTTGAACGGCTTACCTAATGTAAGTCTACTTCCGGGTCAAATAATGAAGAGTATAATAATCCATGCAGTTGTTAAGATCATTAAAGAGACAATATAGTTAACACACTTGACATAATACTGGGCAAAATGTGTGTTAATGTAAATTAATGCTGATTGAAATTCAGGTTTTTCTTAGGTTACAATAGGAGACCGAATGTGCATACCAAAGGGAGCAACTGCTTGGAATCAGATACTGCATTTCTACTACTAGTACAGAGGAGGTAATATTGCCAGGCTTCACAGTTTCCCTGAAACTAGGGAGTTTCCCAAGATATAAGACTTTGGGTTGGGTCCAGAAGGCGGCGTGGTTGTTAAGGTGCTAGACTTCCACATGGCAGAAGGTGGTTCAAGTCCTGGATCTGGCGGCTTGCTTTCCCACTTTCCTTCTATCTCTCTCTTTCTCTCTTGTCTCTCTCTCTCTCTCTGGTGAGTATACATGCCCAATAGCATATTAAAAATAATAATAACATGAATAAATAAAATTAAATAAATAATTCTTAACAAAAAAGACTTTGGGTGCTGGTGCTAAAATTTAGGAAGTCACGGGGAAACTGGAACAAGTTAGTCACCAAAGTACAGGGTTTCTCAACCAAAGTGATATCGCTTTTTGAGGCTGGATGATTCCTTTTATTCTACCCTGTGTGTTGTAGATGTTTAGAAGCATCCCTGGCCTCTACCCACTAAATGCCACAATTCCCTAACCCTATTTTGACAACCAAAAATATGCTTATTTCCACACATTGCCAAATGTCCCATGGAGAAAGGATGGTCACAGTTGAGAACCACTGCTTTAATAGAAGCCTAGTCTGTGCCTCTCAGCACCAATAAATTGCTAGTCCAGAAAAGTGCAGTTAATCCAAGGATGAGCTGTTTCATATTTTAAGGATTCAAAAGAAAATAATGAAAGCAAATGCACTATGAAAAACATATATGAGGGGAACCAGCAGTTAGCGTAATGGCTATGTCGCTGGACTCCCACGTAGTCGACCGCGGTTCGTGTCCCGGACCCGGTGGCTTAAAACTCACGCCGGGCGCGTGTGCGTGCGTGCCCAAGATCCCGAGAGGAGAATGGAGGAGAAGGGATTGCGGCGTGACCATCCCCCCTGGGGGGTGATTTCTCGCTTTCTGTCTCTATGTCTCTCTCTGTCTGTCTGGCGAACGCACGCGCCCTACAGTGAAAATCTCTCTCTCAAAAAAAAAAAAAAAACAAATATTGGAAAAAGT